>NW_006399754.1:36982121-37009246 GCF_000299155.1 Elephantulus edwardii
GTTATATGATTATAGTTATTTTTATTTGTATCTGAGAGCTAGGGATTTTGAACATTTTTTCATGTGTTTGTTTATTATCTGAATCTATGGTGAAGTGTCCACTTACATCTTTTACCAATTTTATGATTGAGTTGTTTACATTTTTCTTGTTGAGGTGCTAGAATATTCTTAGTTATGAGTCCCTTATCAGATATGTCATTACCAAATATTTTTTTACCAGTCTGTGGCTTTCTTTTTCAATCTATATGCAGAAAAGATCATTCAGGAGGCTGGACTTTATGAGGAGAAATGAGGCATCAGGATGAAATCCTGTTAACACAATTATTATTTAAGCATATGCACCAACAGCTGATGGCCATTCCCAAAAAGGTCATCCAACAAGAATGAGGAAATTCCTGAGCATTACCATTAGCATCACACACAAGTAAAATATTGCTGAAGATTATTTTTAAAAGATTGAAATAGTACATTAACACAGAACTGCTAGAAATTGGAGTAGATTTTACAAGAGGAATAGGCATCATGGATATCATTGCTGATGCCAGGTGGACCCTGACTGAAAGAAAAAATACCAGATTAATGTCTATTTGTGTTTTACTGACTATACAAAGGCATTTGACTGTGTGGATTATAATAACTTAGAGTTAAATCTGAGAAGAATGGGAATCCTCAAACACTTAACATGCAAACCTGTACCTAGACCAAGAAGCAGATGTCCAAACAGAAAAGGAATTGCTGCATGGATTAAAATCGAGAAAGTTATGCGTCAAGTGTGTCTCCTTTCTAAGATCTGTAGATCTGTCTCAGTTCTCTAGAGCTGCTATAACAAAAAAGCTGCAAATGAGTGGTTTTAGCACGTGAAAGCGTGTTCTGTATGCTTTTGGCAGGTCCTGAGCCCAAGACCAAGGCGCCAGCCCGGGACAGGATCTCTCTCTGCCAGCTTGGGAGGAAGGTCTTTGTCACCATCTTCCTTGGGGTCTAGGAGTTTCTTAGTACATGGACTTCAGGTATGAAGAAAATATTTGCATGCTGGTTCATCTTTCTTGGGGCAGTTCTGCGGTTTCCCCTTTCTGCTAGGCTCTCTCCCCATTTTTACAGATGATACCGGCCAAAACTCATGGGGACGCCCCATAGATCGAGGCTTTGACCAGAAAGAGCTCTGTGGCACAGTGGCTAATGCTTTTGTCTGTTAATCAGAAGTTTGTGGTTCAAAATTACTGATTACTCTGCAGGAGAAAGAGAAGACTGGCTTGGAAACCCTCCAAGGAAGCTCTGCTGTGTCCTCCAGGACACAGAGTCAGAATCAGCTCGAGGGTGCAAAGTGTCCCACCTTAATCATCTTACAATTGATTAGCTGGTCATGTCAGATCACACTATGAAGGATGATCCGTTGGTACTCAGCTCCATGTTGCATCATCACGTAGAGTGGACCACTGAGGAGCATGGCCCAGTCAAGTGGACACCTATGATTGAGAAGCACAATTCTAGTACTAGCCTACAGAGTCCAGTAAGAAACAGTTCTTCTCAGGAGATCCAATTGAGGCGGCTAATTTAGGGGAGATGCCCTTGTGGTGTCTGACTTCTCCAATGTTCAAAAGGCCCATGACTGTGACCATGAGGAGAGAACTTGGGGCTGAACGTAGTGTTCATTATTTATTCCCTCTTTTCTTAGTTTCCCGCCAATCCCCATGTCAGTCCTGTTTTATTAACAGTGGCATTATGTGTTAGTTGTCCTTTTGTGACTGAGATATTTCACTCAGCATAGTGTCTTCCAGGGTCACCCATTTTGTATAATATTTTATGAGTTCTTTGTTTTTCAGATATGCATTGAATTCCTTTGTGTGAATATACCACAGCTTCTCAATCCATTCATTTGTTGATGGGAATGTGGGTTCTTCCATCTCTTCGCTATTGTGAAAAACACAGTAATAAACATGGGTATGTATATATCTGAGTGGCAGCTCTCATTTCTTTAGGGTATATTCCCAGTAGTGGAATTGCTGGGTCAAATGATATTTCTATTTTCAACTTTTTAAGGAAGCGCCATACTGCATTCCACAGTGGTTGCACCATTTTACACTCCCACCAACAGTGAGTAAGGGTTCCAATTTTCTACAATCTCACCAGCATTTGTTGTTTGCTGCTCTGTTGAGCTTTGCTTTTGTTACTTGGGTAAGATGATATCTCATAGTTGTTTTAATTTTCATCTCTCTTAGAGGTAGGGATTTTGAACATTTCTTCATGTCTCTGTTTGCCATTTGAAGAGAATGAAATAGATGAATAGGATCTTCTAAGAATCAAATCCCTATGCACATCCACAAACTTTCCCAACAGGGTGAAAAGGAAAGCCAAAGGCTGTGAAAAATATTTGGTAATGGCATGTCTGATAAGAGACTTATATCTAGAATTGATAGAATACTCCAGCACCTTAACAAGATAAAGGCAAACAACCCAATCACAAGATGGGCTCATTTATATTTTCATCTTCCATCCTATCACATTCCTGCTTAAAGTGCTTACGGATGATTCTAATTCTGATAGTAGTAATTGTGTATTAATTAATGTTACTGACTATACTTCCTTAAGTTTAAAACTTCTTCAGCCTTTTATTTATTAAGATTTTGAAGCACTCGATTGTCCTCTGTTTGACTCCAGATACAAATTGTCATAGTGTCGACTTGGGGATGAACTTGGCTGAGAATTCTCCTTATTCGATGTATGCCATTGAGTATTCTGCTCGCCTCAGCATCTTATTTTAGAATCAGCCATATGGAATTGTGATGCCAAATGCTTATCTTAATTCCAAGCTATCAGATTGTGTGGTAATTACTACAAAGCCATCGACACCACCAAAGCATTTGCATTTCTTTAGGGAGTGATTTTCCTACAGGACAAATAGCAGTTGTCAATGGACTAGGAATAATTTCGTTTACAAGCACAGAATTAGACACCACTACACAAGTGTGAGCGCACATCGGAGAGGTGACTTTCCGTCTCAAGGATCGGATTCTAAACCATCAAGCTTTAAATGCTTGTAGTGGACAAAGAACAGCCAGAGTGGGCGTCTGCAGCGCTTCCTGACCCGTGACAAGCTGTATCATGTGGGATGTATCTGGATACGACCTGAGAGTGGACGTTCGGCCACTCTGGGGCTGCTCTAGTGGGTGAGAAGGGCAAACTCCTATAGAGCCCCGTGGAGAGAGAGTTGCTGTGAGTTGGACTTGACAGGAGTGAGATACATGAAGAGGAAGGAGCCCTGGTGGTGCAGTGGTTAAATACTCTGCTCATAAGCCAGAGGTGAGGGACTGAACTCACCAGCTGCTTCGAGGAGAGAGACACGACCTTCTGTTCACATTGTGGTGTGAGCGCCACAGCCCGGCCGAGTAGCTCCGCTTTGCCCCACGGTTGGTGCTGACTACACGGTGGGCCATTTGGCTTCTGGGCAGAATTGTTGGTTTCATTTTTTGTTTTTTTCCATTGTCTTGGTTACAGCCATTGTTGTTGGGTAGATTCTGACTTACAGCAATGCTTGAGGACCTGGTGGAACTGCCCCGAGTGTTTCCATGGCTGGAAGCTGTGTGGAGGGAGGCTCGGTGATGCAGGGGCTGCACACTTGGTTGTTAGCTGGAAGGTGGTGGGGGAAGATGACTCAATCTGTTTCCATAAAGAGCAAAGCGTCGGGAAATCTTCCGCAGCTGTCCTACTCCGACTGCAGGTTTGCTACAAGGTGGATCTGACTCCAAGGCAGGGAGGGATTTCGTCTTCTTGGAAGTAGAGCTCCAGGTCTTTCTCTCAGAGGTCACCAGTAGGTTTGAACTGCCATTCATTGCAGCAGAGTCACAAGGACACCTTTTCTTGGTTATAAAAATATTCAAAACTAGAAAAGGAATCTTTTCTCCCTAGAAGTAATTCAATTCTGTTCCAGTCAACTCAATGAGCATGAATTGTCCCTCTTCATGCAGCATTCTCTACAGAAAACCTTACAAATTTGCCTCCCGCCTTCAATGGAGTTTGATTCCTCTCCCTGAGTGAAAACGTTAGATGCATGCTGTCCTGTGACGTTAGCTCCCATGGCTGTCTGCTTTCTCAAATGTGATTCTTTACATTAAGGGGGAAAAATTAATTCAGAGCTTAAAATTATTTTACAGTTCTTTGCCTCACAAATGCCTTTTTGGTGTTCTAGTTGGCTCTGTAGCAGTAATATGTAGCAGAATACACCTTGTCTGTTTGATAATTAACAAACCACACCCTTATATAGAGGATGAAGGGAGCTCTGGTGGTGAAATCGTGGGAGCGGCATTGCTGACTCACAGGCCTGGCTTCTCCACAGGAGGAAGATTTGCAGCCCCGGGACACAGGGGACAGCTTGGCTCCATCACAGGTTCACAGGGAGTGGGATCTGCGGCGGGCTTGGGGCTGCTTCTTTGAATCAACCAACGGTTAAGCTGTTGGCTGAAAATCTAAGGGTTGGTGGTTTGAACCCACATGGTATCTTCATGAGATAAAGACTATCATCTGCTCTTAGTAAGATTGTTGCTGTTGTTATGTACCGTCAAGTCACCTGAGACTCATAGTGACCCTATGTACAACAGCCCTAAACCCTGCTCTGTCCTGTGCCAATCACACTGTCTCTGATACGCTTACCCCAGTCACAGAATTGATCCATCTCATCAAGGGGCTTCCTCACTTGTGCTGTCCCTCCACCCTTCTTGAGGTTACAACATAGAAAAGTCCGTGTCTGTTCAAGACTGACTTGACAGCATCAGCAACAATAACAGAACAAACTATAGCTGTTTCGTGAAGAATCAGTTTCTCTCTCTCTTAGCAACAACAAAATGAACTGACAATGTCTACAAGAATGAGCTCAAGATTATAATGACAGAGGGTGGTGCAGCCCCCGGCCCAGTTTTGTTCTGTTGTACAAGGGGCAGTCATAATTCAGGACTGACGGGTAACACCTAACCACACCAGAGCACACCCCAACTTTAGCCAACAACTTGAGACAGGACACATCCCTGACACTCCTAACCTGATTTTCAATCAGTCAGTGTTTCCTTGCTCTGTTCTGAGAACTTCTTCCTGGTCCAAGTACAGGTTTCACATGGGATCATCAAGTGTCCTGAGATTCCCATTTTCCTCAGGGTTAACCACAGTTTGTTGTGATCCACACAGTCAAACGCTCTGCTTAGTTATAGGACTGAAGGCTATAGTCTCTGATTTTCTGCAACAAACACCCTGATAAGATTAAGACGGTGACTTTGAATTTACCCAACTTCTTCAGGAAGGTGCTGAGCCTATCAGGTTTCTGTTATGACAGCTGAAGGTATCAACTCGCGTGAGTCCTATACCTAGACTGTGTTGGTTCAGTGGCTAAAGATGTTGACTGGTAACTAAAAGGTCAGTGGTTTGAACCACCTACCTACTCTGTCAAAGAAAGATGAGGCAGTCTACTTATCTAAATATTTACAAGCCTGTCCTATAAAATCAACCAGAATCAAGAGACTGAATGTGCTATGACGACACCATTTACTTACTGCATAAAGACACAGTGAAATCACTCTCTCCTAAACTTACCTGCCAATGGAAAGACAATGTCTTCCCTAAAAAACGGCATTTCTGTAACGGTTCGGGGAAGTGTGTGCCTCATCCCCAGGTCAACACTGCCCTGCCGGACCCACATCTCCTCTCCTTATCCACCTCAGTCACAGCCTCACGCCACCTCCCTGCAGAGCCCTTCCTCCGCTCTCCAGTCATCGTTTACTAATGTCGTCTGAGCCCTTGAACTGTTTCAGTCGGCTTCAAAGTCAGCGTGGAAAGCAGTGCTTTCTGAGAAGGTGCTGATTTTCATATTCATACTTCTGAGGTTCATTTAAGTAATATTCTTGTTCATAAATTTTTGGTACGTGATAAAATGCTCTCACACTTGGGCTATTTTAAGGCAATCATAATACACAGATTTAAATGACGGTAGAAAGTCACTTCTCATCAATGCCACCACATAAAATGTTAGCAAGTTCAGCCGAACACACCGCGGGCCCTGAAAACCTGAGGCTGGCTTGTCGGGTTACAGCTGTGCTCTGCTGGGCCAGACCAGATCACACCGTGCCCTGTTCTGTCAACGGTGTGACGCTGCTGTGTGGCCACACAGTTGTTTGACTCATGGTGACTCTATGACAGAGTATCTGGGGTTGGTGTTTGTGAAGACACAAGTCTGTGAAGGTAGAGTCACCTTCCATCAAAACCACCAGAGCAAACATCACCAAGATCAAAAGACTGCATCACAGAGAGTGAAAACCTGGGAATAATACAATGGAATATGCCTAGACTACCAGAAAAAGCAAGAAATCCACCATTCACTTATCTGTTTCTCGGTTTACCTAGTCATTTGCTGTTAATGTTCACCTTGTAGGCATGTCTATTGTTAGTCTAAATGTTCAGCTTTGGGGGTGACTTTTGATCCCCACTGCCAAGGATGCATAGATGCCATTGTCCCTGGGGTCCCGTCAGCCTCTAGGGGACCAGTGAGCCTGGCCAGTTTTGGTTTTGACTGAACAAATCAGTCTTGGCAGGGCTACAGCAAGGCTGTTCCTTAGAAGTAGGAATGATGAGATTTTATCTCACAGACTGTGGCATGTTACCAGGAGAGGCCGATTCCTGGAGGAGGCCATGCGGGTAAAGTGGACAAAACCAGACACCAAACACTCTGCCATGGACTTGGTTCCTCCTCACAACGACTGCACCTTTCTACTGCAGGGAGCTGACTGTTTCCCTGCCTTGGAGTAACTGGTGGATTTGAACTGCCAACCCTTGGTTAGCAGAGGATCAGCTGAAAATAAGAATCTTAATGGGGCAGACTGACATAGTGGTTATAACTGTGACTTCAACATGCCTGCTGCTGCTGGTGACGGCGGCTTGGAACCTGCTCACATTTCCCTGTGTTTGCTGGGAGACCTCTGTGTGTTGTTGTTATGTGCTGTCAAGGCCAGTAGGACTCTTAGCGGCCCTGTGAAGAACAGACCTGAACCCTGACCGATCCTGAGCTCTGCTCGTCTTCCTAGACACACTTGATCCCACATTGGGTCCGTCCACGTGGCAGAGGGTCTTCCTCTCTTTGGCCGACTCTCATGGTTCCCAGCATGATGACCCTGCCTGGCGACGGCATCTCCTAACACCATGCCCAGAGGATGTGAGATGACGGCTCCCCACCCTTGTCTCCAAGGAGCACTCTGGCTGCAAATTCTCTAAGACATGTTTGTTTGGTGTTTTGTGGTTCTTTTTTTTCCATCTATCAGTCCATGAGATATTCAGTACCCTTCTCCAATAGCACAACTCAAAGCATCAATTCTTCTTTTTGTTTGTTGTTGTTGTTATGTGCTGTGGAGTCGTTTGCGACTCATAGAGACCCTATGCACAACAGCCCTAAACCTTGCTCTATCCTGTGCCAAACGCACTTCCTCTGACACACCCATCCCGATTACCCCAGTCACCGAATCAATCCATCTCATAGAGGGTCTTCCCCTCCTGCGCTGTCCCTCTACTCTACCCAGCATGATGTCTCTCTCCAAGGACCCGTCCCTCCTGGCAACATGTCCAAAGTATGTCAGACGAAGCCCCAGAATCCTTGCCTCCAAGGAGTAGCTTGGTTTAATCCTCTCCAAGATGAATCTGTTTGTTTTCTTGGCAGTCCATGGTACATTCAGTACTCTTCTCCAGCACCACAGCTCAAAGGCATCAACTCTCCTTCTGTCCTCTCTAGTCATTGTCCAACTCTCTGATGCATAACAAGCGATTGCAAAGACCATGGCCTGTATCAGACGCACCTTAGTCTCTAGAGAGACACCGTTACTCTTGAGTACTTTAGAGAGGTCCCTAACAGCAGACTTTCCCATCACAATATGCTTTTTGATTTCCTGACTGCTGGTGCCAAGAGTGTTGACTGTGGAGCCGAGCAAACTGAAGCTGTGAACAATCTCAATCTCTTCGCCATCCATCCTGATGCTGCCAATTGGTCCAGTGGTGAGAATTTTGTCTTCTTGACATTGAGCCTCAGTCCATACTGAAGGCTGCAGTCCTTGACCCTTCACAGCAAGTGCATGAGGTCATTGTCTACCTCTCAGGTGCACTGGGAACAATAGAAAGGACCATGGCTAGAATCAGATGCACCTTAGTCTTTAAATTTACTTCATTGTTCCTATGTGTCTTGAAGAGGTTCCTGACAGCAGATTTTCCCAATGCAATGTGTGAAGATGGTGTGGGACCTGGTAATATTACCTTGTTTTCTATTTGAGACCTCTACGTGTAGGAGTAACATTGAAGATAAGAACAGTGTTTATGGGAGCAGGTGGCCAGCTCAGCCTCAGAGACTCTCTGTGTGTCCAACCCCTACTTTCTGTTAGTGGCTGAACATTTAACAGTGTGTTCTAGGCTCTCTAACCACATAACCACATTTTAAAAAATTGCTTTAAAGTTTCTGTTTTGATGTATTATTTAAAGTGACATGGAAATCCTGCAAATGTAAAGTTTATCTTTTGCAGAGATTAAGAATGGGTATAAAAACTAGGGTATAAGAGAATGGGAAGAATGACTAGGATGATAGAAGGAGAATTGATGCCTTTTGAGCTGTGGTGCTGGAGAAGAGTGTTGAATATACCATGGACTGCTAGGAGAACAAACAGGTTTGTCCTGGAGAGGGTAAAGCTGGGCTGCTCCTTGGAAACAAGGATTCTGAAGCTTCTTCTGACATACTTTGGACCTGTTGCAAGGAGGGACCAGTCCTTGGAGAGGGACATCATGCTTGGGAGGGTGGAGGGACGGCGCAGGAGAGGAAGACCCTGGATGAGATGGATTGACTCTGTGACTGGGGTAATGGGGGTGGGTGTGTCAGAGACAACAAGGCTGACTCAGGATAGAGCAGGGTTCAGAGCTGTTGTCCATAGTGTCATATGAGTCATAAATAACTTGACAGCACATAGCAGCAACAAAGAAGAGTGTTGGTAAAAGGCTGTCTGTGCACATGGGCAGGTTGTTCACTGGGAACGGAGATGAGGCCCGAGAGTGGAGACCCTGTGACTGGTCTTCAGTTAATGGCCATCGCCCCTGCACGAGTGTCAGGTGACTGGGGAGCCTGGGTCCTTCTGGGTGCCCAGGGCCTCCCTGATCTACAATCCACACACAGATCACGTGTGCACTGCTAGGAGAGGGCGTCCCTCAGCTTCCCTGACTGAAGGGTCCCCGCATTCTGTTAGGAGTCCCTGGAACGCTGCCGTCGCACTAACCCGCGGATAGTGAGGTTGAGCTGAGAATTTAAAAAGGGGGGCGGGGAAAGTTGGCATTTGAATGCCCAGAAGATCATGGAAAAACAGTGGGCAGTCTCCTCCCTTTAAGACATACAGCTTTGAAAATTCAAAGTACAGATGCTGCGAACCAACCCGAGCCCTGGGGGTAACCAGCCCTCGCTGGCAGGGTTCTGACGCTGGACCCCTCCTGTCTCAGTGCAAGGAGGTGCACCTCAGGGTTTTCAGGGGCACCACGGGGTGGGAACTCCCACACCGAGCCCAGTGGTCAGTCATGCACGTCCAGGGATTCTGGCTCCAGAGACACCCACCTTAGTGTCCGCTCAGTCTGTTGTGATGGACAGTGACTCCTGCCACGGAGCCATTTCCCTTGGTGCTTCTAAGAAAGCACCCTCATGGGGCAGTGGTTAAGTGCTTGGCTACTGGCTGGAAGGATGGGGATTTGAGTGCAACAGCTGGTCCACAGAGAGACGTGATCGTCTGTTTCTGTTAAAGTCACAGCTTGAGAAACCCTATGGGGCAGCTTTACTCTGTCCATAAGGTCATTGTTGTTGTTGTTGTGTATCCTAGAGTTGGAACTGACCCATAGTTGACCCTCTGGCTGCTTTTCAGAGGCTGCAAATCACATGGGAGGAGACTGCCCATCTTTCTCCTGTGGAGCAGCTGATGGATTAAAACTTTGTGCCTTTGGGATTGCAGCTCTGCTTCTCACCACTAGGCCACCAGAGCTCACTTTAGCATCCCTTGGAATTGACTCAGGGGCAGCAGGCCTAGTTTTTATGTGAGCACATGAACCGAACTTCCTCCACTGGAGCTCAGTGTGGACTTGGATGCTGGACCTTTCAGCTAGAAGCCAAGTTTAACACTGCGCTCCCACCGGTGCTCTCTCCACAGGCCACCTTCTGTGAGAGACAGGAGAACCATCTCGGAATCTCGCCTTCAGTGTCTTTGGAGCTTTGATCGGGCACAGGGTGCTCCTCCTTCCTCTCCCGTCTTCTCCCCTTCTCTCCCTCCCCCGTGCCTTTTCTCCTTCTCCCCCCCCCCCACCTCTCCCCTGCCCTCTCTTGTACTGAAAATCTAGAAGGAAAGAAGCTATTGACTTTAAAGTTCTCTGTGGTGGGAGAAGACTGGCTTCATCCTCTTCTGCCTGTGCCCAGGTAGGCCATCAAGGAGCAGGCCGGTGAGCCTTCCAGGTGATGTGCCCTGCAGCCAGCTGGTGCCCACCAGCCTGACACCAGCCCCAGCGTGAACAGTGGCTCTTCAAGGTGAATTAGGGGGCACTGAGGGGGCTTTTTCTCCCCCTGAAGTTTGGAGTTTGCTGCTCCAGATGGCAAAGGAAAGAACAAGCAGATGAGTCGTAACAATAAACGTTTATGGCCGTGCTGACAAAGCTGTGTCGGTTGAGGGGTGCTTTATGCATGAGGGGCCAGGGCGAGGGTTTCAGGAATCCAAGAGGCCCCAAAGAACCACTCTCACTCATTAGGGTTAAAAGATAAAGCTGCTAATTTTTGCAATTAGAACGAAAACGTAATGTACAGATGTGACTCGGTAAAGAAACGTGTTAGTTATTACATATTAGTCAAGTCGGAAACTCTTTTCTTAAAGCCTTTTTATTGTGGTTTGGGAGAATGGTTGCTGAGAAAAAGGGTTTTCCATTTAACAATTCTGTTACCGAAAACTGCAGGCCTGCTGCCTGTGCTGAACCCATTCTCAGAGGCAGGTGTGATGAGAAGGATGGAGGGGCTCACTGCATTGTAGCGTGGACAAGACGAGGGCCAGGAGCTCCCCAAAGCCGCCTCCCTGTCCGCAGGCCTGCCTGGGACAGGCTTCAACAAGGAGAGGGAGCAATGGCATCTTTATGCCGTGGGGCGGTGGGCCACCCCTCCACACACTGACCGGTCCCCGGGGTCAGCCTGCAGCTGCCTCCCTCCTGCGGGTCCCCACTGCCCTGTCTTAGGGAGAACAGGGGACGTTCTACTGCAGTGCACCGCTGACCGAGGAGAACTGTTAACAACAACCCAAAAAGCCAAGCAGGGAAGGGACTCAGTTTGGAATTCAGCTAAAACTACTGCAAAGAAAAATATTTCTGTCCAATCTATTAGCACTTTTGGCAGCTCTGAGGGCCTGGTGGTAAGGAGTGGCACTGTCAACCCAAAGGCACACGGTTCATATCCAGCCACTGCTCCTCAGGAGATTGGGGCGGGGTGGGGGGCAAGCTCTTCCTGTGCAATTTACAGCTCTGAAAACCCACTGGAGGGTTAGCTGGGGGTTGGTTCTGACTCCAGGATACACAGCCACCACCTCAGACCTTAGCATATACGCTTCTTGTTGTTTGCTGTCAAGCCAGAGCCAACCCTTAGCTCACCCTCTGGCCGGTTTTCAAGGCAGTTAATCGCGTGGGAGGAGTTTGCCCCTCCTTCTCCAGAGGAGCGGATGGTGGTCTTGAACCACATAACTTTAGGTTGCAGGGCAACTTCTTGCGACTAGAGCTCCCTTAGCTGATATGAAGTGTGTTTTTCTAGGATAGGTGAAGAACGCATGTCCAAACACATACGATGAGGTAATGAGTAGATAATTAACACCTAACAAATACTTTGAAAAAAGATCTCATGTCACAAACATCCTCTTAAATGTAGAGTTGAGCACCGGAGAAATAAAGCTTCTGGATGGAGAAAGGGGTGAGGGCAGAACACCTCGAGTCTGTGGAGGTACCTTGGGGTGTCCAATGCTGCTCTTTGTCCGAGAGAACATGATGCCAGGCTGCTCCTTGGAGGCTAAGATGTTGAGCCTCCATCTGACATACTCTGGGCATGTTGTCAGGAGGGGCCAGGCCTTGGAGAAGGACATCCCGTTTGGGAGGTTAGAAGGTCAGTGCAAGATGAGATGGATTGACAGAGTGACTGTGGCAATGGGATCAGGTGTGTCAGATGTGGTGAGGCCGGTTCAGGAGAGGGCAGGGTTCAGAGCTGTTGTTTATAGGGTCACCTTGAGACGTAGTTGTTGACGGCACATAATGATAATACCCGTCAGTGTGAGAGCAGATGACATCTTTCTCTGAGGTGCTGGAAAGGCTGGCTCGCACCCGAGACGCCACTTCTCTGTGGGAGAAGGATGAGGCTTTACACAAGGGAATAAAAAGAAAATGTTGGCTTCGGCCTGAGCGAGCTCAGACTGAGAAAATTTGCCACTGAGGGTTGTGGCATCAGCTTACTGGTGGCCTAGTGCATGAGGAGCGGTGCTGCTGACGCCGGGCCACAGCTCCCTCGAGGTTTGAACCCACCACCAGCTCTAAGAGATAAATAGGAACCGCTTCCTTTGTGCAATTTACAGCCTCTGAAACGCAGTGGCGGCTGAGGGAGGAGACCGTGCTGAGTTCGACAAGCAGAGAGGCCTTCCCTTGCTGTGAAAGCGTTAGTCCCCATGCACCCATTGTTGGTGTCATGCGCTATGCAGTCAGCTGTGACAGACCCCAAGGGAAATAAAAAACCAAGTCTCCTTTGAGGACAGCTGGGGTGACAGAAAGAATAACCCCAAATATTCTCAGCAAATGTGTGCCAGGCACGCAGGCAACCTGACACTCTCCTAAATAAGTCCCGCTGACAGAGCTCCTCATTTAAAATGACAAAGATGGCAGCCAACAAGTGAGAGACGATAAAGACTAAGTTTTCAGAGTTTCATTAAAAATGAAAAAAACAAGAAAATGGTTGGAGATACATAGTTTATGAAACAGACATCTTTTAAATGCATGATAAATTCTAGAAGAAACAGAAAACAAGATAAAAGAGAAAAGTAAATTTAGAAAAGACAGTTTGAAAAATTAACCAAGAACTAGCAATGAAACTGCTACGACTGACACGATAAACTCAGTGGATCGCCCTAACAGGAATAAGGGATATAGGGCGAGCGGGAGAGTACGAAGGATGAGCAAGCTCTTCGTTGGGCCTCCCCCGTGTTTCTGAGGTGTGAGTTCCAGGAAAGAGTCAAGTTCTACAGTCTCAGAAACACCATGGTGGGTCAGTTGAACAACTAGAGAATGGTGGCGGTGAGGATAGGGGTTCTGTGAAGTGTAATCTGGAGAAATTGCAAGAAAACTGTGCCAACTTGACAAAAGACATAAAGTAAGAGAAATTCCTGCGAGGCACGGACAGCCTAATGAGGACTGACAGACGTGGGACTAGACTAGCAGGAGAGAGCCCTGGAGGTGAACGTCACTCCTTCCTGGAACTCACACCTCAGAACACCCGGAGGCCCAGCTATGAGTGTTGTAGGTGCACAGGCAGTGAGCGGAGCTGAGAACGAGAGATGGAGGAGACTGGAGAAGAGGTGATATTTGATAATTGCTGAGAAGTTCAGAGCTGATGACAGCAATAGATAATGTGGCCCCAACAGCACAAAAAAATTCAGAATTTTACACATCTTGGTGCACTTCTGGAAGGCCAAAACTAGCAAAGTCTTAAAAGCAGGCAGAAGAACAAAAGGAAGACTATGTTATGAGGAGAATTCTCAGTGATAATACCCCAAACTGTACAGCTACAGACTTAATTTTCTGAGAAAAAGAAATCACCAAACTGTAATTTTGTTCCAAACTAAAATATTATTCACAATAGCAATATGAAGTTATATTGGGGTAAAGGACTGAGATAGTTCACCTTCGATAAGCAGTTGACTAGTGGTACAAGTTGTGCTTCCAGACCCAAGGCAGGCATTTCAAATCCTGCAGCTGCTCCATGGAAAAAAGATGGGTAATCTCTTCGCAAACAATTCGCAACCCTGAAGTCCTGCTGGTGCGTCAGCTCCGAGCCGGTTCCAGCTGAGGGAACCTAACAGCACAGACCACATGAGGAAGGAAGTTAGAAAGTAGACTGAAACCAGCAAAAGCTGAAAGATGCAAGGAGAGACAGGTTGACGTGTCACTGAGCCCACACCCTCCGCCAGGCCTTTCTCCTCACTCTCCTGTGGTGACTATTTCTTTTATTTTTTTTAACTTGATTAGTAGTGTCATCCCCCTTGGATCAGGGAAGGTACATGTACAACTTAACTTTCTGAAATTTGTTGTTAGGTGCCGTTGGGTGGGCTATGACCTTTCCTGTCCTGCGCCATCCTCACATTCCTGACACACTTGAGCCCACTGCTGCAGTGACCGTCACTGCTGCAGTGACCGTGTCGGCCCACCAGCTTGAGGGTCTTCCTCTCACTGACCCTCTACCTTTCCAAACAAGATGTCCCTCCTCAGGGAATCGCCTCTCCTGGTGACAGGCCCGAAGACTGGAGATGAATCTTCAGCACCCTTGCCTCCAAAGAGTACTCTGGCGTCACCTTCTCTGAGGCATACCTGTTTACTGTTTGGGTAGTTCACTGGATATTCAGTACTCTTATCCAACCCCACAGCTCAAAAACATCAATAATAATTCTGTCATCCTTAACCATTGCCCAGCTCTCAGATGGATAACAAGTGATTGAAAAGACCATGAACGGAATCAGGCGTGCCTTAGTCCTCACACTAACATCGTTGCTCCTCAATACTTTGGAGAGGTCCCAGACTGCATACTTTCCCAGTGCAATACATCTGATCTCCTGACTGCTGGGACCAAGTGTATTTATTGACTGTGGATCCAAGTAAGATGAAATGGTTGACAGTTTCAGTATTTTCTCCATTTATCATGATGCTGCCCGTAGGTCCAGGGGGGAGAATTTTTTTCTTCAGGTTGGAATACAATCCATATTGAAGACTACTTGTCACCTTTGATCTTCTGCAACCAGTGCTCCACACCCCCCTTACTTTCAGCAAGCAAGGTGGTGTCGTTGGCATAACTCAAGTTATTGATGAGTCTTCCTCTGATCTTGATGCCACATTCTTCTCCACAGAGTATGGCTTCTCAGAGAATTAGCCCAGGATAGATATTGCATAGGTATGGAGAGAGGATACAACACTGACGGACAACTTTTTAAATTTTAAACCATGTAATGTTCCCTTGCTTTGTTCACACAACGGCCTCCTGGTCCAGGTCCATTTCACAGCAATACGATTAAGGGTCTGGGATTCCCATTGTTCTCAATAGTAGTGATAATTTGTTATCATTCACACAGTCAAATGCCTTTGCATAATTAATAAAGCACAACTAGATATTCTCCTGCTACTTTTGCTTTCTGCCAGGATCCATCTGACATCAGCAATGGTGCCAAAGCCTCTTCTAAATCAAGCTTGAACTTCTGGAAGTTCTCTGTCAATGTACTATTCTAGCCATTTTCCAATGATCTCCAGCAGTATTTTGCTTGCATGTGATATTAATGATATTGTTCAATAATTTCCATATTCTGCTGGATCACCTTTCTTGGGTATTGTTGGAACCAACCCATAGCAGACCCTCCAACAAGTTTTCAGAGGTATTAACTCACAGGGGAGAAGATTGTCCATCCTTTTCTCACAGAGCAAATAGTGGATTTGAACCGTGCACCTTTTGGATTTCAGCACAGCATCTTAGCAATAGGCCATATGCATCTCTTCTAGTCAGTCAGCCAGGCAGTAATCTGTTGGAGGTGGCTTGTAACACAGAACACTGAATACTGTCTGCTTTATTATATATGCCCAGTTATGTATCTTAGTAGAAGGAGTTGTACTGCCAACCCAAAGGCAGATAGTTCAAATCCAGTACCTGAGGTCAATCTCATCTCATGTGATTTACTGCCTCTGAACAGCTGCTGGAGGGTCAGCTATGAGTCACCTCCAACTCCAGGACTCATAACAATACCAACAGTCAGTTACGAAGATCATGTGTGCAAAATTTGTAGGGTGATGTTGTTTTCAGGTTCCGCCTGGTCAATTCCGACTTAGTGACCCCGTGTCCATCGGAATGCAGCACTGCCCGACGGTGCGCCAGCCTCACAGCCAGTGAGAGCACAGTGTTCCAGCTTTCATGTCGATCCGTCTTGACTCTGCTTTACCAACCGTGATGCCCTTCTGCAGAGGCTGAAGAAAATCCCCAGTGGGGAAGACACAGTCTCGACATTCTCTTTCCTGAAACACACTGTGGCTTTCCTTCCTCTGAGACAGACGTGTTAGGCCCCTGGTCATCCCTGGTGTGTGGTCACTGTCCCTCAGCAACACCATCATTTCAATGCACCATCTTCCGGTTCTTCTTTATTCACTGTCCAGCATTAACATGCATGTGAGGAAACTGAAAAGACCATTCCTTAGTTCAAGTCCATCTTAGCTCTCAAAGTGACAGCTGCCTTTCCTTTGCAGGGCACCTGTCCAGTGAGGGCAGCGCTTTGAGCCCTGACTACTTCCACTGGCTGTGCGGAGGCATCCAAGTGAAATGAAACTCTTAACTACTCTGCTGTTTTCTCCATTTGTTATGTTGTCCTTTATTGGTCAAGATGTGAGGTGTTTGGTTTTTTCTTTATGTTGAAGTAATCCATGATGAAGGAAGGCTGTGTTGTTGTTGTTGTGTACCATCAAGTCAGAACTGACCCGTAGCTGATCCTCCAGTGGGTTTTCAGAGGCAGCTAATTGCACAGGAGGAGATTGTCCATCCTTCTCCCATGCAGCAGCCAGCGGACTCGAACTGCATGTCTTTTGGGCAGCTCACCCCTCACCGCTGAGCCCCCAGAGCACCTGGAGACTGTCTTTGATTTTATCAGTAAATCCTTACACTTTTCCTCACCTTGAGCGAGCCTGGTTGTGTTATCTTTGTAGCACAGGTGTTAATAACTTTTCCTTCACGCTCATGCCGTTTTCTTCACTCTTCTTCATGTACATGTCTCAGATTACATAGTGAACACATGTGATAAATGTGGTAGAAGAAAGACTATAGCTGGGATGCACACCTTTCCTGTATTTAAACCCACAGTATCACCTGTTCTGTTCAGGTGCCTCTTGGTCCATTTGTAGATTCCACATGAACGAAACAGGAGACAGTCTGGTACTTCCTCATTTCTCACAATTGTTGTTGTTGTTGTTGTCATTATGTGCTGTCTAGTTGTCTGTAACTCATAGCGACCCTATGTACAATAGCTCTGAAGTCTGCCCTGTCCCAAGCCAGTCTCACTGTGTCCAACACATCTACCCCCATTACCCCAGTTATTGTGTCAACCCATCTCATCTGGGGTCTTCTTCTCCTGCGCAGTCCCTTCAACCTTCTGAGCATGATGTCCTTCCCCAAGGATCAGTCTCTCCTGGCCACATGCTGAATATATGTGAGACGGAGCTTCAGAATCCTGGCCTCCCAAGGAGAAACTTGGTTTCACTTCTCCAAGACAGACCTATTTGGTTGGTTTGTTTTTGTTTTTGTTTTTTCCGTCCATGGTATGTTTGAGACTCTTCTCCAGCACAAGTCAAAGGCATCAATTCTTCTTCTGTCATCCTTAGTCATCATTTAGCACTGTGGTGCATGGCAAGTGATTTTTCACAATATTATCCATAATTTAATGTTATCTATAATCCATACAAGTGAATTTTTTATCCATAATTTAATAGTATCCATAGTCCATACTAATGAACGTGTTTTGAAAAATCAGTAAATCACAAGTAGCATCTTTCTGGATTCTCTGTCTTCAGCCAAGAACCATCTGACATCAGCAATGATAAGCCTTCTTCCACGTGCTCATCTGAATCAAATTTGAACTATCATCACTCTCCTGCAAATGTACTGCTGAAGTAGTTTGTTGAGTTTGATGTAGTAGTCTATCTAGATATAAATAGGTTGAATAGGTTTTGCTTTGTTCAAATTATTATATTCATGTTTGTGTGTGTATATGTATATACATATATATATTCACATACATGCATGATAAGTTTGGAAGCAGGAGTGGCATCCCTTTCCTAAATAAACATGCCTCCAGAAGCCCTATGAACTCTGATAAATGTCGATAGTTGTAGAGGAGCTTCAGGCCTTTTGTTCATAGGGTCGCTATGAGTCATGCTTAACTCAAAGGCAATCAACAACCATCTTATATGTATTATATGTACATATACATATATAAATCTATACACACACATATAAATTGAAGACCCTCAACAATTGCATTGGCGAGGTGACTACCCTGATGGGTTTTAGTATGACAGAGTTCACGAGGACGGCACAGCACAGGGCAGGGCTGGTCTGAAACCTCCACTCTGGGAGCTGGTTTCTCGCATCTTGATGGAGGTCACATAAGGGAAGTTTCTGGGTTGTGTTTGATGTGTGTTATTGGTATTTTTTGCCCCAAAAGTGGGTGTCAGTTGAACTTTTGACCCCAGGGTGGAGGCCTGCGAAAGGGTGTGTCTTTAAAATCCTGTAGGGCCCTCAAGAGTGCAGCCCTCAGGCCAAATTTATTCATTTTAGGATGAACAACAATCGTTTTTCTACTTGCTGTACTGAATAGCTCAGACTTGCTGTGATGCTGAACACTGTGCCGTAGTCCTGTAACCAAAATGGTTACCCTTCAGGTACAGTGTTTGGAGGAGCTTCCAGATTGATTCAGGCTGGGAAGCAGGAGTGGCATCCACGTGCTAAACTAGATGCCTCTGGAAACGATACAAACTATAAACATACAGAAATGATGTTAATTATAGAAAAAAGTTCAGTTATTTTTTTTGCAAGGGTCGCCATGAGTCATATTCTATTTGATGACACTTAACCACTGCTAAATGAGACTAGTGCTGTTATATCTGGAGGAACACTCTCCACTTTTTACATCTCTCTTTGTCAATGTGCTGTATGAGGTAACCTGGGTTTGCTGTGATGCTGAATCCTGTGCCACTGGGGTATCAAATACCAGAATGGTTTCTCAATGTGGACGGAGTTTGGTGGAGCTCCCAGTTGTAAAACAGGTTTGGAAGCAGGAGTGGCATCACTTCCTAAATCACATGCCTCTGGGAACTCTATGAACTTGGAGAAACGACGATAGGTTTTGTGTTCACAGAGTTGCTATGAGTCATGCTCGACTCGATGGCAATCAACAACAACAGCAATAATGATATTAATGTTGAGTGGCATCCACTTCCGAAATAGCTTGCCTCCAGAATCTCTATGAACTGAGAGAAATGATGGAAGTTATACAAGTGTTCAGGTTTCCATTCATAGGATCGCTATGAGTCATCTACGACTCAACAGCACGTAACAACAGCAACAAAGGATGGCTGTGAGTGTACTTTACTTGATGAGATCTAATAACAACAACAACATATATAATATGAACAGTTACTTCACCAAAGAAGAAAGTCAAGTAAACTAACACATAAAAAAATGCTCAGTCACTAGACATTAGAGCGATGTAAATTCAAACAACAGTGACACATCATCTCACTCCCTCAACAACAGCCAACTTTAACAGGACGGCGAACAATGCTGTTGAAGATGTGGGGAGACTGAAAGCCTCGTACACTGCTGGTGGGAGTGTAAAATGCCTACAATGCTATGGAAGACAGGATGGTGCTTCCTCAAAAAGTTGAAAATAGAAATACCATTTGACTTAGCTCTTCCATTATCGGGAATATACTCTAAAGAAATCAGAGCTGCGACACAAACAGATGTAAGCACACCTATGTTTATCGCAGCGTTATTCACTATCTCAAAGAGATAGAAGCAGCCCACATGGCCGTCAACACCTGCACGGATAGAAACACCGGTGTACATTAACACAATGGAAAATACAACTGAAACACAACAAACTAGTAAAACATTATACACCGTAGATGAGTCTGAAAAATATACTGAGTGAAATATCTTAATCACAAAAGGGCAAATACCGCAAAAGACAACTATTATAAAAATAGGATTGATGGGGAGAGGGAGAGTAGGAAAAGAATGGATAGATGATGAACACTGCCCTGGAACAGGTGACAGGAAGGGCACTCTGCCTGCCATGAATCAACGAACAGATGCGATACATGTGACAACAACCAGGCACAGAACGCGCACTGCGGGTTAAATTGCGGAGGGAAATGTATATGAAAACCAATCTTTTTGTAAACTTTGATTAAAATCACAATGAAAAATAGACAACAAATCTATAAAGACCAATTTAGAGTCTTATTCCATCAGTTATTTAAAAAGTACTGTTATAAACACTAACTGAGGACATTTTCCTCAGAGTGGATATAATGGGTCAACAGAAAGCAATTGCTCCTCTCTGACCAGTATAGATCCCTGCCTGCCCTGCACACCTGGCAGAGGGCGGAGGCACTGCCGAGAACTTGCTGTCGTTGTTAGATGCCTTGAGTCAGTTTGGAGTCATAGTCCGGTTGTATCAGTCACTGCTGCCCTGAGTCCTGTTGGAGCCTCTGCCTCCTTCATCTCACTTCTCCCTAAAGACGCCTCTCAGGTTCTGGTTCCGGCTAAGTTTAAGCCCAAAGTGCGGAGCCAAGTTCTGGCCGCCTTCACTTCCAAGGAGCGCTCCATCTACCTGTGTTTCTTCTGAGGAAAATGTCTTTGTTCTTCCGGCAGTCCCTGATAATTCAATATTCTTTTCCAGGGACTGGATGAGAGACAATTCCATGCCTGCTGGGTAAGCAACCAATCGCTGTCTTTTTATTGTAGGTACTTGACAATTCTGAGTATAGGCTGAGAATCCAACTTGGCACAAGAAAAAGAACGCCACTGGAGAGGAGAGGAATTGCCAGGGCTTTTGGCAAGCAGGACTGGCATGACAGTTAGAAGCTAGAGGTGGCCCTCCAAGCCCAGCTCTCTTCGCAGGCCTCTGCAGCATCCTGAGGCCTTGCAGAGGCTGAAAGCCCTGTGCCAGGAAGGCACAGCGAAGTGCCCTCAATGTTTTCCAAGCCGAGGACACAAAACCTCCCCAAAGTAAGACTGTCTGCAAGACTCCCGTGTTCGCGACGTTCAGAACACAGCCGAGCCTGAGCTTCTTTAAGATTTAAGCTCAGAATCTCTGAAAGGAAGTTCATTGTTTTAAAATTTTTAATTGTGATTTTTTTTAAATTTGAATACAAACAAGTCCGTTTATTTACAAAATTATAAACAGTATTAACTGAGGCACTATCTCTGGTTCTGGAAACAACAGCCAATATTAATTGTGATTTTAACAAGAGTTAACAGATAAGTTAGATTTTTCATTCATGCATTGTTTCACAGTTTACCTTTCCCCCTCACTTTCCCTTCTGCCAGTTGACTTTTTTTAATATTCATTCATTATTGCACAATGACCTCCCCCCACCCCAGTCCTCTTTGCAAGGTACCTCTTAGTCTGGGCTGTTGTTATAAGTATCATGCCTAATCATACATTCCTTTTAAACAGTTTTTTCCTTCATCTGTTCCAATTCAATGGAGGACATTATGCTGAGTGAGATATCTCAGTCACAAAAGGACAAGTAGTACATAGCACCACAATTATAAAGCAGTTCTGAAATGAGGTGTTGGGGGGATTAATCTGTGAGGAATGGGTTCTAAAGACTTATGTCAGCATCTCCGAAGGATAGAAAGGAGCCCTGGGGGTGCAACTGGACAAGCACACAATTGCTGGGTTTATGGTTCAAAATCTACCCAACAGATTCACAGGGAAAACACCAGCTGGCAGCCTGTGGTGACTGATGTTACAGCTTGGGGACCCTGCAGGGCACTTCCAGTTCATCTCCTGGGTCTTCTACAAGTTTCAACTGACTTGACGGTACCTAACCACAAAGCTGACCTTTATGAGGTGGAGAGAATGACACTTTCAGTTCATTAATTTGCTGTGTGACAGGACTCAAAATGAGAAAAAATCGCTGCAAACATCCATTAATAATCAGAATGCAGAATAAATGACTTATGAGCCCAGGAGAATTGGAAGTTATAAAAAATGAAACTGGACCCAGAAATATCCTAGACAATGGTGGGCAGAAATGGACTTGGATAAGCTATTTTGAGTTGAGCATTAAATGATCTGCAAGCCAGGGTCGAAAATTGAAGAGGAATGTCATCACACTCTTTGTCAAAATTTTCAAGATTTATCCTGAAGTAGCCTCTGAGCTGTGGTGCTGGAGAAGAGTCTTGAACATACTATGGACCACAAAGAAAACAAATTAGTCTGTCTTGATGAGGGTGAAACCAAGTTTCTCCTAAGAGACTAGGATTTTGAAGCTCTGTCTCACATACTTTGGGCACGTGGCTGGGAGGACCTTGGAGAAGGACGTCACGCTCAGAAGGGTGGAGGAACAGCTCAGGAGAGGAAGACCCCAGATGAGATGGATTGACACAGTAACTAAGGCAATGGTGGTGGTGTGTCAGAACTAGTGAGACTGGCTCAGGACAGGCAGGCTTCAGAGCTGTTGTACATAGGGTCACTGTTAGTCCCAGGTGACTTGAAGGCACTTAACAACAACAACATCCTAAAATACAGGATTGCCAGTAAAAAGATGATTTCCATAACCACCCAAGGAAGCCCAGTTAATACACTTTTTACTCACATTTAATCATCAATTACTAATGTCAGAGATAAATTAAAGATTTTTTCCAACTTCTACATCTGAATTTTATCTGAGAGGCAATGAAGTTATGTTGGCAGTTACTGAGAACGGGTATGTGAAGCCGGGCGCAGAGAGGTTCTCCCGTGGGAAAACACAGCACTGACGATAGAAAAGACACTGAAGAGCAAGAGCAGAGTATCACAAGAGCAATGGCTTATTCCTGAGGAGAAAGGCGATGGGCTGCCTCACTCACCCCTGCCAGGAAATGAGTCCCTTCCAGGGACCATGCACTGAGTTTCCCAGGCCACAAAGCTCAAGGGACGTGCCTACCGCTCCTGTCCTGTGGAGCGGTTCCACCTGCCAGACGCTGGTCACCTTTGGGTTCAAGTGCGACATGCTCAAATGACGCTGCCAGATCACATTCAGAGCAGCGTTAGATAACGCAATGAGGCTAGCAAGCACTGTCAGCCACTGAACATGCTTTCACGTACTAATTTATTTTGCTTTGTTTTTTTATTATTTTTTTTCATGTATATACCTGGATTTCACCTGATGGTATGCATAGGAATCAGATCGATTACATCTGTGGAAAGAACCGCTGGAGAAGCTCAATATCAGCTGTGAAAACTAGGCCAGGAGCTGACTGTGGAACAGACCACCAACTACTCATATGCAAATTCAAGCTGAAGCTGAGAAAATAAAACCAAATCCAAGGCAACCAAAATATGACTTTGAGTCTATCCCACCTGAATTTCAGAACCATCTCAGGAACAGGTTTGAGGCTTTGGACACATGAGCGAAGGCCAGATGAGTTGTGGGAGGATATCAAGGGTATCATCCAGGAAGAGTGCAAACGGTCATTACAAAGACAGAAGAGGAAGAAAAGACCAAAATGGATGTCAGAAGATACTCTGAAAATTGCACTGGAGCGCAGAGAAGCCAAAGCACAGGGAAGAATTCAAGATACTAAAGAGTTGAATAGAAGATTTCAAAAGGCAGCACGGGATGACAAAGCAAAATATTACAATGAAATGTGCAAGGAGTTGGAGTCAGAAAATCAAAAGGGCCGAACTCTCTCACCATATCTTAAGCTCAAGGAACTGAAGAACAAATTCAAACCTCGAGTTGCTATAATCAAGGATGCTTCGGCAGAATGTTAAATGATCCAGGAAATATTAAAAGAAGATGGAAGGAGTATACTGAGTCACTGTATCGAAAGGAATTGGAAGACACAGAAGAATTTCATGAAACAACATATGAGCAAGAGCCTATGGTGATGATAGAAGAAGTTCAGGCTGCTTTGAAGGAAATGGCAAAAAATAATGCTCCAGGAATAGATGGTATACCAATTGACATATTTCAGTTAACGGATGCTGCCCTGGACGTGCTCACCAAGTTGTGCCAAGAAATCTGGAGAACGACCACTTGGCCAACTGACTGGAAGAGATCTATATTTGTTCCTATCCCAAAGAAAGGTGACCCAACCGAATGTGGAAACTACAGAACAATCTCACTGATTTCACATGCAAGCAAGATTTTACTGAAGATTATCCAAAAACGACTGGAACGGCACATCAACAGAGAACTACCAGAAGTCCAGGCTGGGTTCAGAAGGGGTCGTGGTACTAGAGATATTGTAGCTGATGTTAGATGGATCTTGGCTGAAAACAGGGAATAACAGAGGAATGTCTATCTGTGTTTCATTGACTATGCAAAGGCATTTGACTGTGTAGATCATAACAAACTATGGCTGACTCTGAGAAGAATGGGAATCCCAGAACACTTGATTGTTCTAATGCGAAACCTATACTTGGACCAGGAGGCAGTCGTCAGAACAGAGCAAGGGAACACTGCATGGTTCAAAATTGGGAAGGGCGTACGCCAGGGATGCATCCTATCTCCATACCTTTTCAACCTATATGCAGAACAGATTATCCAGGAGGCTGGACTCTATGAGGAGAAATGTGGGGTCAAGATTGGTGGACGATTTATCAACAACCTGCGTTACACGGATGACACAACCCTGGTTGCTGAAACTGAAGAGGACCTGAAGCGCCTGCTGCAGAGTGTCAAGGACTGCAGCCTACAATATGGATTGAGGCTCAATGTCAAGAAGACAAAGATTCTCACCACTGGACCAACTGGCAGCATCAGGATGGATGGTGAAGAGATTGAGACTGTACACAGCTTTAGTTTGCTTGGCTCCATAGTCAACAGTCTTGGCACCAGCAGCCAGGAAATTAAAAGACGCATTGCCATGGGAAAGTCTGCTGTTAGGGACCTCTCCAAGGTGCTGAAGAGCAGTGGTGTCTCTCTGGAGACTAAGGTGCGTCTGATACAGGCTTTGGTCTTCCCAATCACTTGTTATGCATCAGAGAGTTGGACAATGACCAAGGAGGATAGAAGGAGAATTGATGCCTTTGAGCTGTGGTGCTGGAGAAGAGTACTGAGAATACCATGGACTGCTAGGAAAACAAACAGATTTGTCCTGAAAAGGGTTAAACCGTGTGGCTCCTTGGAGGCAAGGATTCTGAGGCTCTGTCTAACATACTTTGGACATGTTGTGAGGAGAAACCAGTCCTTGGAGAGGGACATCATGCTTGGGAGGGTGGAGGGACGACGCAGGAGAGGAAGGCCCTCTATGAGGTGGATTGATTCAGTGACTGGGATAATTGGGATTGGAGTGTCAGAGACGGTGTGATTGGCACAGGACAGAGCGGAGATTAGGGCTGTTGTACATAGGGTCGCTATGAGTCGCAGGCGACTCGAAGGCACATAACAACAACAACAACAATTTATTTTGAAAGTATCTTATTTGTAATTATCTCACTTCAGAGAGGGAAACAAAAACCAAACAATGAGCAGTTGCCCATTAGGCATGAGGACTTTTGTAATAAATTCTCTCCTCTTGAGAATTTGGAGCCCCTGCACAGAAGCTTCCAGGCCAGGCACAGACCCAACACCTCACTAAGGAATGTTAAGACACACACTTCAGCAGGCCTCCACCCCGGGGTCCTTGCTGGCCAAAAGGGGTAAAAGTCCAGCTGACACCCAGTTGTGGAGGGGAAAAAGCCAATGTCACAAATCAAACACAACGCAAAACTTTCAATGCCGACACGGGTTGATTTTCTCTGACTCCTTTGCAGAGGCACATGTGAGGATGTGTCCCAGTGAGAATCCTGACACAGGAACTTTTTCTTTCTACCATAATGTGAACTGTCTCTGTGTGGATGAGATTAAGTTTGCTTTTATTTTCAATCAATCATTTTCAGAGATGAGTGTGAATCTCAGATATACATTTGTGGAAAGATCTCTGCAGAACAAATCTTTTAAGAATTGCATTTTTAAAAATGACTCCTAACCATCTTTGAGTAGAAACTAGATGAAAGCTGATTACCCAGGCCCCTCTTCCCTGCACCAGGCAATCATATTCAGATGAGACAGCCATATGTCTGGGATTTTACAGTCCTCTTCTGAATTTCAAATTACCCATCTTGTGCCTGCCCAAAGTCTCTCACCCTGTCAATCCATGTGTTCTGATTTTTGTTCCAGAAAATGTACTGGCCAGGCCTCTGACCACACACCTCACCTTTGTGGGGGTGTCCCTGTTGGTCAGCTCTTCATTGTTTGTAGCTGGTCTCAGGGGAGACACGGAAGCATCAGTGTGAACTGGAGAGGCAAAGGGCCTCACACTTGATGCTGCTGGGAATTTCCCCACTGGAAAGGCTCTGTGAGGCACAGGCTGTGATTATGCACAAGAGGCTCGGGTGTTGATTTCCACAGAGTCAATATTATAATGAGAATTAACCATGAATATTTGATGGAGTTGGAGGACACTGTCTACCCTCACTTGCTATTGCCGAGTGTCATGTTTAACCCTCGGTGATTTTTTTCAGCATGGAAATGTTCCCTGGGTTCTGACAAATTTCTAAACAAACAGTTGGTGGAAAATGACACCTCAACTAGAACAATAACCCCAGTGAATAGATAATAATGGGTGTGTTGTTCCTGCACATCAGCGTGTCATTAAAATGTCCTGGGACATCAAAGACAGTTTTCACAAAGAATTAAAATCAGCCTAATAGCCACACATTATTAGAAGGGCCAATAGAGAAGTGTTTTTCTTGTGTGAGAAACCAAGTGCTGATTTGTGAAATGCAGGGGTCCTGCCGGAGGGAGGGAGCAATTGAGGGCTCACGAAGAAAGCCTGGGTTCATGCCTGGAGACTGTCACCACTCAGGGAAATCTGCAGCCTAGAGCATTGTGTCAGGACAAAGGAAATCATGTACTTACCAGAGATGATTTCTTCTCATTTATTTCTGAATAAAAAAGTGAAGGGTTCCCCCCCCCTTCTTTAAAATATGTCTTTATTGAATAGTAAACTGAGTGCAGGGGGTAGGGAGAGAGGCTCTGAAAATGTGTTTTAAATATAAATACGAGCAGAGTTGTGA
>NW_006399754.1:37010076-37011215 GCF_000299155.1 Elephantulus edwardii
CAGGATAGAGCACGGTTTAGGGCTGTTGTACATAGGGTCGCTATGAGTCGCAAGCGACTCGATGGCACATAACAACAACAAGGCAACGAGACACAGAGGCATCACGAGCGGAAGGGAGGCTGTGCAGAGGAAGGAAGGGAAGGCCTGGGAGACCGGCTGGGGCCCGGCAGCTCGGCTGGGCGGCGCTGCCTTCACTGGCTCTGTCTCCTGAGCCTGGTCACAGCCTGGCCCCCGAGGCACTGTGGGGTGGTTGTGGTTTGTCTCCCCTGCCTTTCCGAGGTGGGGTCTTCTTCCTGCTCTAACCTCTTTCTGTGGCTTCTGTCAGAAGAGCCAGCACTTTGGTGCAAGTGCTTTGCATTGCCTTCCTATTTCCTCTGAGAAACTTAGTTTTCAGCCCTCTTCTCTGAGAGCAGAGAGAGGTGGAGACTGACTGGCAGCAATTCCAGCCCTTGACAAATCACCCAGGAGGAGAGCATCCATCTTTTTCCTGCAGAACAGCTGCTGGGTTTGAACCATAAGCCTTAGGGTTGGCAGCGCATCCCCTTACTGCTAGGCCACCAGGGCTCCCTCTTTCTGTTGGAAGGTGTCCGAAATCAAAGTGGCGACAGAGTGGCTGCACGTAGAGAGCTGTGGAGAAGCTGAAGGACTGGGTGACATCTGTTCTAAGTGGGCCACCAAGAACTGAGGCCGACTTAACAACAACATCCCCCCACCCCGTGCCCTACAGTGTGCCCCTACCCCACCTCCCCAGAGGCAGCATCACTTGGGAGTTAAATAATTAGGAGGGTCTGGGCAAGATTCGAAACTTCTGGAGTCCTTGCCAGTGCTTCAGAGAAAGCTGCAGCCTGCAGTCAGGCTTAACCACATTCTGACAGAAATCTCAATGTCGTCTTAAATCTTCAAATCAGCAAAGCAGCACTAACGCCAACACTGTCAAATCACTCCTGGATGCACGGTCTCCCTTCTCGGGAAGCTCGTTAACATCCAGCCAGGACAGGAGGAATGCACAGGATCAGGGCAGAGTTCAGATCTGTCCATCGGATCAGTGTGAGTCCACTGAGCTTACCTCCACCACCACCACCATCACCACCACCACGTCCACCGCCACCTCCACGACCACCTCCACCACCACCACCACC
>NW_006399754.1:37012323-37031282 GCF_000299155.1 Elephantulus edwardii
ACCACCACCACCACCACCACCACCACCACCACCAGAGTTAACAAACTGTCCGTCCTGGCCTCATTAGAACAATCTCAGGGACATTTCCACTCACAGAGAGGCCGTTCCACTTGGTGTCTAAGTTGATGCCTTCTCCTGGACCCCGGTAAGAGGAACCTCCCCTGATCATACAGGACTAACTTGTACTAATAAAAGCTGCCTTCGAGTTTGCACCTTTTGGTTAAACCTCTTTCTTCACCTCTAGTAAAATCTTGTTTCAAGAAAGACTTGCTTGGGTTGTCCCCTTGTGCCAAGAATAATTCGGTAAATAATCAGGTTGATTAACTAGTTCAGCAGTGCTTGGAAAGATGGCGTTTCAACGAACTTTTTATTATTTATTTTTTTAAATTACATGTCCTGTGGAGTTTGTAGCAACCTTTGGACCTAGGTAGAAATGGCTCTTCCAGCTCCTATCTTTTTCCTCCTCTTTATGAAACAAAAATCTCAAATTCCCTGCCATCAAATTGGAACTGACGTACAGCTGACCCTGCAGTGGGCCTCTGAGGCTGTAAATCACACAGGAGAAATTCCCATCTCTGTCTGATGGAGACTTTTTTTATCACTGAGCCGCATTGGGTACAGTTTCTAGGACATGAGGGCCTGGAAATGAATGATTAGATTTAGCCATGGTGGTGACCCAGCTCCTCTCATGTGAACTAGAAAGTGGAAAATGTTCTTGTCTTCTGGAGAATATAGACTGACATTCCGTTAGAAACCCTAACAAGGGTTTATTGAAGACATGACTGCCTTTTGTGATATGCAGTCCAGTCAGCATCTCCTGAGAAAATGCAGCTAGAGTTCTCTTGCTGGAGGGGGAGACAAGCAAGGGCAGCCTGTCTCCCCTCAAAGGGAGAAGTGTAAGAGGAGGAAGGAGAATTCACAAGTACTTGTCAAGTCACAAACATCCTCAGCAACTCCTACCAAAGAGCAAGTCCTTGTCTCCAGGTAGAAGTCTCTGTGACAGCCCTACAACAATTTTTAAAGCTTGTGATCATCTTTTAATGTCCCATAACTGAATGGACATGAGGCCAATTGTAGTTTGAGTCCTTGAAGTGAAAACCTGAAATTTTTGGTTAAGAAGAAGTTTGAATCAGCCTTGAAAAAGGAAACCATTGTTCTTCTGGCTGGGAGGGAAGGAATGCAGCCCTTTGGGGTTGTTGACCTAGTGATTTCAAGCTGACAAGAACAATTAGCCAATTCTCGCTGAGGTTAGAAATTCTGATCTTATTGTCATGACAAGAGTCTAGAATGAAAGCTGCATAGGGCAGTGGCCTGGGCTGGGCTGTTTACAATGAAAGAATATTTTTTTACTTTTCAAAGAGAGAAAAACAACAACAACAACAACAAAACCAAACTGGGGAGGGGGAGGGGAAGCAGGGAGGAAAGTGCAGCAATGAATGGATGGAAATCCAAAGTCTGTAAAACTTTCATTAAAATTAATAAAAAAAGGAAAAAAAATAAATTCTGATCTTATCATTTCTCATTTGAGTAGTAACACTTGCCAAGGAAAAAAGGCTAGACAGCTTTCTTTAGAAATGTAGAAAAGAACATTTTAATTTAAGAATGGAATTTTTATTTAGCCCTGAAGTTACCCTATTTAAATATGCTAAAAAGTAACTTCTATCTAGTGAGACCAGATTCAAAGCATCTTATCGCAGATCTTGGAGAGCAGTGAGAATCTTCTCAAAACCTGCCTTCCCGTCTAAGGTGGCCATTAGGTTTTATACTTGGGGTAGAAGTTACAGTTACTAGTAGTCAAACAGCTTGTGGTTTACATATGACTGAGAAAAACAGCTCTAAAGAGATAAATGCTGATTCAATTACATAATTGAGAAAATATCTTCAAAGAGAAAAATGCTAATTCATTTACATATAACTAAGAAAAGCTGTTTCAAAGACATTGAATACTAATCTAGGAAACATGCATTTCCCTTTCTTGTAAACAAACAGTTTAAAGTATTTTCCATGACTAAAGAAAGAAAAATAGAATAGTAGAGCAAGGCAGCCTGGTTTCCCCCTCCCCAGGAGGAACCTGTTTGTTCTCCTAGCAGTCCATAGTATATTCAACACTCTTCTCCAGCACCACAGCTCAAAGGCATCAATTCTCCTTCTATCATTCCTAGTCATTGTCCAGCTCTCTGATGCATCTCAAGTAATTGTGAGACTATGGCCTGCATCAGGTGTATCTTAGTCTCCAGACTGATATTGTTGCCCTTCAGTACTCTGAAGAGGACCCTGACTGTAGGCTTTCCCAATGCATTCATCTTTTGACTTCCTGGCTGCTGGACCAAGGGTGTTGCTTGTGGAGCCAAGCAAACTAAAGCTGTTAACAATCTCAATCTCTTCATCATCTATCATGCTGCCAGTTGGCCCAGGGATGAGAATCTTTTTTTTCTTGATGTTGAGCTTCAATCCGTATTTAAGGCTACAGTCCTTTACCTTCTGTAGCAAATGCCTCACGTCCTCCTCAGTTTGGATAAGCAGGATTGCGTGATCTGCATAATGCAGGTTTTTGATGAATCTTCCTCCAATCCTGATGCCACATTCTTCCTCATAGAATCCAGACTTCTGCATAATCTGTTCTGCATATAAATTGAAAAGGTATAGAGATAGGACACATCTCTGGTGTACACCCTTTGTGATTTTGGAACATGCAGTGTTTCCTTGCTCTGTTTGATGACTGCCTCATGATTCAAGTATAGATTCCACATAAGCACAATCAAGTGTTCTGGGATTCCCATTCTCCTCAGAGTTAGCACAGTTTATTGGCAAGGATTCTAAAGCTCCATTTTACATACTTTGCACATGTTGCAAGGAGAGACCAGCTTTCTATCCCAGAGCTGTTGGTGGATTGGAACTGACAAAGAGGTGTGTTTCCTTCATCCTAATAAATTCAGGTTTTGAAGCTCCATCTCACATACTTTGAGCTCGTGGCCAAGAGGGACCAGTCCTTGGAGAAGGACATCATGCTCCGAAGGGTGGAGGGATGGTGCAGGAGATAAAGGCCCAGGATGAGATGCATTGACTCGGGAACTGGGATAGTGGGGTTAGGTGTGTCAGACTCCCTGAGGCTGGTTCAGGACAGGGCAGGATTCAGAGCTGCTGTCTTAGGGTCTCTGTGAGCTGCAGGCGACTTGATGGCACATAACAACAGCATAACAACCCCAGGGACAGTACTTATCTCATCATTCTTGATTAGACTTGGCAAGAACCGCTGAATCTGAGGAGCCTGCAACAGATCCACACAGTGACTGCAGCAAGCTCGGGCACGGCTGGGCTCATGAGGCTGGCGCAGGGTGCCGCGAGGTTCCAATCTCGTGTTCACGGGCTTGCTGTGAGTCGTCGTCCTCTGTGCAGCATCTAACGACAACACAACCATCTTTATGGGAGCTTGGTAGTTTCTACTTTAGAGCAACTGCTGGGTTAGAACTGTCAACCTTCTGTTTAGTACCTCAGTGTTACTAAAACAAAACCAGATCCAGGGCTATTGGTCCTATTCCAATGCAAAGCACAGAGTTAGGTGAACCGTGCTGAGAGTTCTTATCTCTTCACCACTCGCTGGTATTTTCCACAAGGCGAGGTGACTGTGAATTGGTGGAGAGGCATCCACGCTGTGGTAATTTAGCAAAACAAGTGAAAATGATTTGTTAAGGTAATGCAAAGGAGGCATGGTTGATGAAAGAGAGGCAGTGTGGAAGAGCTAGAGAGAAAAGTAAAGAAAGGGGGAGAAACCCCCCTGGAGAGTCGGGGTGACCCAAACCTTAAGGCGTGCTGCCGAGAGGGGAGAGAGCGAGGTTCAGGTGGGCCCTGCCATTCATGGCTCGAAGTCACCTGAGACTGGTCATAGCCTGGCCGCACCCAGGGACCTGGGGGGATTGGTTGGGGTTTGGAAGGAGGGGATTCCATGCATTCTTAAGGAGGGGACTCGTTCACCTTGATGCATCTGTCTTTGACTTCCTTTCCTATTTCCTCTGAGAAATCTGGCTTTTAGGCCTCTCCTGAGGTAGAGTGTGTGTGTGTGTGTGTGTGTGTGTGTGTAGAGAGAGAGCAAGAGCAATGGAGAGACAGGACAGAGACAAAAAGAGACAGGGCCCCATGCGGTAGAAACTCTATCCCTTAACATTAGAAACAAAAGTTGACATTTCCTGGCCAATAGAAATCAACTGAGCACAAAATAAAATGAGGAAGTTCTGATGGAAAAACCAATTTGCAAATCAACTCCAAAACATGGCTGAGCGGACGTCCTGCTGTGGGAACAAGTTCATTAGCAAAAGGACATGAGCAGAGAAAACCAGCGAGTGAGCAGAGGAGGACTGGTGGGTGTCTGACAGCTAACTGGGCCAATCAATGACCAGTGGATAACTGGACCCAGGAGGCGGGAGCACCGAGGCCCCCTCATCGCTGGGGTCTGTCTCCTGCGAGCAGACCCTTCCTGTGCTGGGGTGTCCGCTTGCAGAGCTCGCCTTGCATTTCTATCCATTGCTGTCACCCTCTTGCCTCCTTGGGGCCCTGCCAGCACTGCCCGCGGACAGCAGAGGGACCTTCGGGCCTGCTTGTGCCGGCGTGTTTCATGAAGGACGGAGTGAGCCTGGTGCCATGGGTTTCCTGGCTGAAATCATCATCATGGACGCTCGGCCACACCCTTCTCCCACCGAGTGGGTCCTACGTTTGACCCACTGTGGTTAGTAGCTGAATTGAACCACTGTCCCAGCCAAGCTCTTCACTAAAACATAATGTTACTGAGACACCAGCAGGGGGTTCTGATGCTGTAGTTCCCAGGGAGATGATGACTCTCTGGGGGTTCGGATCCCTCAGCATCCCGAGGGAGAAATATGCACAGTGTCCCCTCGTGTGGGAACAGCCCTGGAAGACCCGGGGGAGGGGCAGCCATGTGTCGGCTCTGAAGTGGTGGGAATGAGACAGGCCTGTACCACACAGATGGTTTCAAAGAACAGCACCTGACAACAACAGTGTGTGAGGAAGAAGGCTGCCACAACTCTCACCCACAAGGCAGACTTGGGCCACCTCACCACCAGAGCTCTTCTGTTGAGTTAGGACCAGGACCCCAGAGCCACACCTTAGCCTCACGTCCTGTGTGGATCTCCCACACAGCATGCCTGGAGCAAGGCCTTTGCCCACCGCTCAAAGATCTCCCTCCCTGTCTACTCTTCAAAACTCAGATTAATTTTACATCCACAAAATTAAAGCCCGAGCTCAGATATCAACATGTAAATCCAGGCAAATCAGCATGGAGATAAGGAGAATATTCTTTTTACAGATCTACCTCTTTGGAAGCACTCATCCCGAGGGGTGTGACCTTATTAACCTTATCAGTTGCCATGGAGCTGATTCTGCCTCATGGCGGTCCAGGTGTTAGGAGTAGAACTGTATTCAACAGGGTTTTCTGAGAAGTTTGCAGAAAAGGAAAGTTAGGTGAATATAAATGTGACTTCTCCCATAGTGCACTGAAGGCAACGGGAGAAAGGAGGGTCTTTTACCCATTTGATTCTTGTAGAGTTGGGAGACACTGGTGGATTGAACGTGAGCTGCAGGCAGCCGGTTGATGTTTGAACTGTCTAAAGACAGGCAGTTCAAGTCCTGCTCCGTGGGAGAAAGGTCTCCTCTCAGGAAACTGACAGCCTGTGAAATCCCACTGCAGTGAGCCGCTCCACCCAACAGCAACGAGTGAGTTTCGAGTTGGACTTGGTGATGTGGTCGGGCCTGCCGCTGTTCCACAGAAGGAAGGTGACAGGTGCTGCGCGGGGACGACCCTGGAAACCCCAGGCCGGCTGGGTTAGCCTCTCGCGGCACCCTGAGTTGGAATCGACCCGACGGCAGAGGCTCTGGTTTTGTTTTGGTGTAGAGTTGAAACAGGAAATTCTGGTGGTGCAATTGTTAAGCACTTGGCTGCTGACTGGAACGTTGGTGGTTCGAACCCACCTAATGGCTCTGTGGGAGGGAGATCTGGGGATCTGTTTCTGTGAAGACTGCAGCCTAGAACACCCTATGGGGCAGCTCTGTTTGGAGAGTGGCAGCTACGGAGTCAGATTCTACTTGGCAGCGTGAGACAAAAGTATTCAAACCCCCAGTGTTTCTTCCGTAGAATTACTAAGCTGAGTCAGAGCTTCACTCCTCTGTGGTGAATACTTTCACCTGTTTCAAGCCCACCGAACCAGGTGAGTGGCTCCTGACTGTTAGTAACTGGGGTCTGGTGGCCAGCCCATGGGCGGCTGCTTTGGGTCCACCAGGGGCTCTGGGACAAGGGTGGGCATCCCCTCCCTGGGCAGTTTGCAGTCTCTGGAAAGCTGGTGGAGGGTCAGCTCTGGCTTGGCTTACCGCTGCGGCTGGTTGTGTTTGCTTAGCGAAGGGCACAGTGCAGCCCATGCGGACTTTGACTTTGTTTGCTGGGCGCAAACCCGCTCGGTTGCTCTGACAAAGAAAGACTTGGCCGTGTGCAACCCGGGAAACTGGGGAGCAGCTCCTCTCTGTCTCAAGGGGCCAGCAGGAGTCAGAATCCGCTTGATGGCCCCTGACAGCACATGCTGTTAGCACTCAGCAGCCCCCCAGTAAGAGAAAGATGAGGTAGCGACCCCCAAAACCATCTGCAGCCTCGAAACCCCGAGGGGCAGTTCTGCTCTGTCCTGCAGGGTCCTGTGAGTCCAGGGCCAACTGCATGGCGATGAGTTTTACTGGCTGCAAGTTTGCAGAGCGAACTGGGGCTCCATTCAACAATTCACCTGCAACTCGTCCCCTGATGTTGGTGGTGGTTTCCACGATGCAACGGGGCTCTCCCCAATCCTTCTCCTGTTCCTGGTCCATCCTGAACAAATGCTGCCCTCTCCCCCACCTGAAAAACCAGAAACTGTTGTTTTATGACCTAGGTATAAGGATACCAAACTGTTCGGTTTTCAATGCAATAATCCCTGTATATTTTGATTTGTGTCATGGATGGCCTTCCCCACACTGGAACAGCCTTCTTCCAACTTTCTTCCTGATTCCTGCTACGTTATCTCTGGGCTTTCTCCCTGGACAAATGCTGCTCTTCCCATAGCCTGGGGTTTACTGTTGTAAGGAACACATGCCCCTGGTTACCATTCACCTTACAGGGTGGGGACTGTTGGGCTGAGAGTTGAGCTGGGGGTGATTTGAGCTCCAGGATTGAAGAATTCTTAAGGACCACTGTCCTGCAAGAGCTTAGTTCCCTAAATCTGTGGGAAGGATGGTTCCTGAAAAAAGTTTGCTAACGTCACACTGCGCACCACAAACACATGTGCACACACGTACACGAAGTTAATGACTCCTTTTTTCTTTCTCCTGAGTTCCATCAGCAATATTATTTGGATTGAGGGATACGAGAGAAGCCTCATCAAGCTGTCTACCTATCCTCCTTTCAACACTTCCTGGCCACTAGAATCCATTTCTCACGCTTCCCAGGAGGCCCATGTTTTGCACAAGGCGTGCTCTCCCAGACCCCAAAGCTGGACAGGCCTCTCCGTGGAAATTCCACTCTGCCTTCCTCTTCAAAGCTCTCTTTGCAAACTGAACTCAGAGGATGAGTCTGACTGCCCTCACATGAACTCACGTAACTCATGTTTCTTGGTGTAAGATGTGTGCGGTGAAATGGAAGTATTTTATTCAAACTTAGCATGACACAAAGCTGTCCTGGGACTTTCCCATCATGCCCTTCTGCCGTGCTGTCTTCAGCTCAGCACCTCTCACATGGTACCACCCCAGGCACAGATGGAGAGAGGACTGAGGCAGAACTCCTTCCGGCTCAAAGCGGGTTGTGCCATATGCTGTTCTCACTCCTCTTCTGAATTCTGTCAAGTCCACTGACCCCAGATGGATAGAGAGGGAAAGAGTGGCTTTTAAACAGGCAGAGGTCCTCCATGGACAGAACTCCCAAAGCTGCTTTCAGAAAAGCAAGTGTCAGGCCCAGCTCTTGATGTGAAAAGCATCTTGTTTCCTTCTCTCTAATTGATTTCCCCAGGAATTCTGTATGGCTCCAGAGAAGTCCGCTCTGCATCAGCTGGTTACATATAACATGGAAAGAAAGAAGAAGAAAAAAAATTTAAAAGCCCTTGCAGATTTAGATCTGGTTTTACCGATTGCCGTTAATGTCACAGTGAGCACTAATATTCTTTATAAATGTCTGTGCATAATTTAAGTTACAGACCTGCTTATTTTTTATCTTCAACATAAATACAGTTTACTGCCAGTGTGCAGCAGCGAGTCGCAGTTCTTTATATAATCGGAGGTGTGGACAGCCTGATGAATGCCTTCTGCTTTCTGACCGCTGTTCAAATGCTTCCGTCCACTTTAACCTCTCACTCTTTGTCTAGTTGCTCCAAGAATGGATATTTCTTTTCCAGTTTGGGTTAAAATGTGAAACAATGACCCCGATTATCTCATTCCATAGTTCTGCTTTACTTAGATAGCTTTTAAGATGACTCACATTTTAAAAGGGATTGACTTAGAAGTTGTCAATGAGAACATACTCTTGTCAAGTTGATATAGTAAAAATGATCTTTTTAAGAGTTTTTTCATGGACAAAAGACTTATCGGCCAAAAGACATAATGAATGAATGTCCTTTCAGGCCCCCTCAGCTCTGTGGCTGATTTCCGAGCTCCTTCCACCATCCTCTGAATAGTCATGATGGCCTCGTCCAGGTCAGTAAAGGCAGCTCCTGGCTGAAGGTCAGTGAAAGAAAGGAAGACCCCCAATGCAATGCATTGGCAGGTCAGTGCAGTGACCACGACAATGAGCTTGAACATGAGGGGGCCGTGAGGACGGCCCTGGGTAGGACAAGGTTTGGTCTGCTGTTCATAGTGCAAGTGGACTCAGTGACACCTTAAAACAGAAGTGGAGTTTTGTGGAAAGTTATTCCTGACAGTGTCTGCCCTGAAAAAGAAGTGGGCTATCACAGCTCACCTTCATTTATAGCATCTAAAAAGTTATCTGAACCTTGGAAGTCAACAGAGGGTGTCTATCCACCAATGTTCCTTATGAGCTTCATGTCATTGGCTATGCTATTTTACTTCTCAGCAATATAACCACTTTTGATTCATTTCCTTTTGTTGTTGCAATTATTGAAAATGTACACAGAAAAGCAGACATCAATTCAGCAGTTTTTCTGCATGCATAGTTTAGTTACACTGATGACCTTCTAGAAGCTGGACTGTGGAGAAGAATGTGGCATCAGGACTGGAGAAAGACCCAACAACGTGCAATGTGCACATGGCCCAACCCTGCTTGAAGAAAGTTAAAAATACTTGAAGCACACAGTAAGGAAGATAAAAAACAACATCCTTCAGTACTGGCTACATCTCAACACTAAGACAACAAAAATACCTACCACTCGAACCAGCAGACGTTGTCCTGACAGGGAGAAAAGACTGAAGTTGGCAACAAGTTCATTTTACATCAATTCACAATCAATATCCTTAGTAGCAACAGGCGAGGAGCACTAAGCTGCTTCCCTGGGGAAATTTGTTGTCAAGAACCTCTTTAAAATTCAAAAGATGGAGGAGATTAGTTTGGAGACTAAGGTGCACCTGATCCAAGCCATGGCATTTCCAATTGCTTCCTGTGCATCTATGAGTTGAACAAGATCAAGGATGACAGGTCAGGAATCCATGCATTTGAACTGTGCGGTTTGTGAAGAGTACGGACTAGTTCACAGATGACCAAACAAGTCTGTGTCAGAGGAAGTACAACAGGACACTCCTTAGAGACCGAGGGTGAAGCTTCATCTCACGAGCTTTGGGCACATTGTTAGGAGGGAAATGACGTCATGCTGGGAACGGTGGTGAGTCGGTGAAGGAGAGGAAGGTCCTCACCAAGATGAACTGACACAGGTTGTGTAGGAACAGCCCCAGCAGATCAGAGCTGATGAGTCTAGCACAGGGCGAGCCAGGGCGATATCTGTTGTTCACAGAGTCTTAGTTGACTTGAACGCACCTACCAACAAAGCAAACGAATAAAATTTAATAATAATTTAAAAAAAAAATAACACTACTGCCCTCCTATTCCTAGTTAAAAAAAACACAACAAACCAAACAACCTTTTGTAGTGATCTGAGTGGAACATGACGCTGGTATTCCTTCTACTATTCCTACATAGTTTGACTTAGGACATTCCCTGGGACACAGGTTTAGCCAAACAAAGTCAGATCTACATAACACCAGCAAGGTGGACACTCCTTGAAAAGTCAATTGAGATTAAAAGGGCGGCATTTTCTCAGGGGTAAAACGCAGAAGGCAGGAAGGGAGAGGATAGCAGGACAAGTGGAAGAGCCGCAGGGGAGTGTGGACACACCTTATTATAACCAGTGTCACTGAGCAGATGCCGCAGCAATGCTCAGCCTCTTATTCTGAATGTTCCTCATGAACTCACTGCCCCAATGCTTCCTGTCTAACTGTTGAGTTGCTATTATTGGTTTGCTTTCATATAGATGGTGCATGAAATGTGCAAACTGCCCAAGGAACACGCTCTTTACCAGTGAAACAAAACTGTTTGGTTTGAAGAAAACTTTGGGGGTTATGTTTGGTTCACTGTTTAAAGATTATCTCGGGTCCATATAGTTTAGGAGGTTCATCCAGCCTCCATAGTTCCATGAGTGTTCAGAATTGAGGTTCTAGTGCCCCTTTTGTCTCTATTTCGGATGGAGTGATCTTTACTTGGTGAAAGAGCCATGCACATTGCGATGGTGAGTCTGTGGTGACTTCAATTGTTTCCAGAAGGAAGGAGCTCATGTCCCTCTCCCTCCTGTTCCTTCCAGCACTTCCCTCACGTGGACTCTGACCCAGGTGACCCCTCCTCAGTTTTCTGAGGCTTCAGACCTTTGCAGGAGGAGACTGTCCATCCTTCTCCCTGAAAGTGGCAGGGAGATTTGAACCACTCACATTTCAGGTATCAGTTCAACACATAACACATTGTGCCACCAGAGCCCTCTTTCCTTCAAATAGAATCTCAAAGTGGTGGAGCCAACAAATAGCAGTAACTGAATTTAAAAATACAAGGAATGCAAAAATCTTCATTTGATATCTTCACTTAGTATCTGTGCTGTTACAGAATTAAAGTAGAATTCTAAAAGCACACATCTCACATGGTTTGAAGTCTCTCAAGCTCACAGCTGCCTCTCAGGTCAGTCTTCTTTGCTGAGTAGCACAGCCTTTGTGATAAAGATAGTGACAGGCAGATAATGTGCAAATCCTCTCCAACAGGGCACGGGATGGATGAAGACAGATTCCAATTTTCAGAATGCCATGAACTTTTCTGGGTCTCTTTGCCATTACCAGCCCTGCTACTCTGTGCTGAGAAGTTATAGAGTACTAAATTTTTCGATGAGAATTGAGGAAGAGAAAAAAGTGATGAATCATCTCCATTGCACGTTGAATTCTTTTTCTCTGGTTTTACTTGTAGGTGGAGAGCGCTTTACCCTGAAGTGAGCTATATTTTATTGTTTGCTTCAGAGGATAGAAGGGATACAGGTATTTACACCTCAAAATCACACTTTGAATCCTTCTCTCCCTCTCTCATAGAACTTTAGCCTCAACCAGAATGAAGGGCATACCCAATGTCAAGGCCATTCCGACACAGGAGAGATGGTCACATAGTGAATAACCACATTCTAGCACACAGCTGTCTATTAAAAAAAATTGTATTAAAGAATACATGGATACCTTTTAGATAGGAAACTGAAGAATCACCCTCAGATTTTCAGATCTCTCATTGTTACATTGAAAACCCAAGCCGAACCCACCACATTATGGGAATCCCACTTCTAGCAGCCCTGTGCCTGCTCTATGCAGCTACCAGCCTTGAAGCACACTGGGTGCTCTCCTCCCGTGGAGCACAGGTGGCGTGGGAATGCTCACCTTTCAGGAAGCAGTGCGGCATGTAACCTGCCACCCCACAGATGTTAACCTGAGAGGGCTCTAAGTGCCTCAGCTAGTCAACAGAATGTAATAATACCAAGTGAACACAAAACCATAAGGCTTCCTGGAGGAAATGAGGAATTATTTCACTCACATTTTTACAAGTGAAAGGCCTAAAGTCAGTAGCTAGCCATAAGCCACATAATTGCTTTGTTTTCATTTAGATGAGGTCACCCAAGTGACCTCATCTAAACTACGGGGGACTCCCATTACAACTGTGGTTGTTATGTGCCACTCAGTCAACCACGATTCATAGCGACTCTATGAACAACGACTCTGAACCCTGCCTTATTCTGAGCCGTTCTTACCATCTGACAGTCCTGTCCCCATTGCCACAGTTGCTGTGTCACAATCCGTCTCATCCAGGGTCTTCCTCTCCTTTGCTGACCTTTTAGGAGAGACTGAACCTATTAGTATGTGGAGACTTTAAATACTCACCCCCACGCTGGCATGCTGGTGGTTCAGTGGCAGGCTTCTCACCCCCCGTGAGGGGAGCCTTGATGGCAGCCACGTGCACAACCTCTGCTTGTCGTCCAGTGGAGCCTCGCGTGCCACCAGGACTCTGACGAGGCCCCGAAAGAGCTTCCAGACAAAGACAAAGCAGGAGGAAATCCCTAGGGATCTTTCTGACAATCAGTCAGGGGCAGCTGTGAATTACCCCGGACTGCTCTGCGCCATTCCCAAGGATGATGCATGGGCACAGTGCCATTGCGTTGAGCGGGTAGCCGTCACTTGGGGTCCCACTCTATGGCAGCTACCAGCAATAACAGCCCTTCAAGAGAAGCCTCTTACATGGAGAAGCCTGTTAAGCGAAGCTTCTCTGGTCTACCCGGATCTGTAAGCTCAGGCTTGACCTTATCTTCTGTGCCCTTGTTCACTCTGCTCCGATCACGTAATTTCTGTTCTTAAATACAATGAGTTTCTTTCTGCTTCAAGATATTCTCACTTTCTGCTCCTCTTTCTAGAACTAGAAAGAAATAGAAATATTTTCACATGGCTGCCATCTTCTCATTTCTCCACGGATACTTTTCTTGGCCAACAGAACCAAGGCCCTTTGTCTCTCAGGTTTATTTTTATTAGTTGCCACCAGTTAGAACAATCTAGATTATTCACCTACTGAATGCTTTCAAAGCTAGGGAGAAACTCCCCTGGAAAGGAGAGCTCTGTGAAGCTTGCCCGGGATGGTACATACCTCTCTCAGTGTGTACTTACATGGGAAGAGGCCGTCAAAGCTCACAAATGTAACATAAAGCTCTTGTTTTGTTAGGTGCTGTGGTTTAAAGTCACAAGGACTTTAAGTTCAGCAGAATGACACATCACCTCATCCTGTTCTACACTCAGCCGCTGCTGCGTGTGAGGCCATTGTGCTGCTACTGTATTGATCACCTTGTCATTTCCTGATTCTTTACTGTCCAGACTCAAAACTCATTGCTCTCGATTCAGAAATGTTGGCTTTCAAGGCTGTAATTTATACAGGAGGGGATTTCTCATCCTTCACCTGTAGAGATACTGGCATGTCTGAACCCCCAGCGAGGGTCCAGGCCTTTGGACCAGCAGCAGGACTCCGTGTGGATTTACCCCATCAGAGCATCACATCTTTTCCCAAGGACTGGTCCGTCCTGAGAACATGTGCGAAGGCGTGAGATGAACTTCAGCATCCTCACTTCCAAGGAGCACTAGGGCTGCATTCTTTGAAGACACGTAGTTGTCCGCTCCTATAAAAATTGTTGTTTTTCTTAGGTGCCATCAAGTCAATTAAGATGCATAACAAACACAGCTGAGTTTTGTGTCTAGTGACAAAGTAACTTCAGATAGAATCAGACAAGGGCTCTAATCGTCCTTTAAGGTTCTGCCGGGTACCTTTGAGAATTTCCACGCTTTCATGTCTGCCTGTACTTTAGAGGAAATACAGGCGGAGTGTTACTTAGTAACAAGGACGATGACCTTGAGAATGTTGTCAGGAGCTACCCCACCCTGAGGACGTGCATCATGCTTGGTCATTATGTGCTGTTGACTTGGAACTCACTCAGAGCTGACCCGCAGAGGGCTTTCAGAGGTTGTAAATCACACAGGAGTGATTGTCCATCTTTCTCAAAGGAACTTCTGGTGAATTTCAACCATGTAATTACAGGTTGGCAGTGTAGCTCCCACCAGAGCTCCCTTGGTAATGTAGGTGGTCAGCAAAAGAAAGGAATCCATCATGAGAACTGGCACTGTGACCGCAGCCATGGGCTGTACACAGCAGAGACTGAGGACGAGGCGGGGGAGGTTGGGTTTCAGGAGTCGGACTTGACTTTAGGCAAACAGCACTCTAACAGTCACAGCCCATGATGTTGCTAATGTGACCTGATGGTGCAGTGGTTAGGCACTCAGGCACTCCAGGTGCAAGCTGCTTGATTAACCCTTGGTGGACTACCTTTCTGCTCTGAATTTTTCATGGATAGCTTGTTTTCGGCAACAGAAGGCATGATGAAATAAAGGGAAATTAAAAAAAATGTTACTATACATTTTCATATAATTTCATTGGACACATATGTCTCAAGGGAACCTTCGTTCAGGTCTGCTATTTGATGTTGACTCACAGACTTTACTCACAATGTGGTACCAACAGTGGGTTTATTAGGGACATAAGTTGGAGAGTGGCGGAGGCAAAAAATATCATCTTTCGCAAGTCCAGTATTTAGCACAGAAGTCCTAAAGCACAATAATCAGTCCAGGCTCCAGTTTCAGTTCAGCTGTCAGCTTTTCCTTCCGTCAAACAGTAAAAACAGCCAAACCTTCAACTGAGGCCTTTGTCTCAGGACTCCTTTGGTTACACCTTGCCACAGATTCTCCGCAACAATGCCACAGTCTCTCCAACATCACCACCCGGATCTCACCACCAGGGTCTCACTCTCCCCAGGCTTTTGCTCCCACCTCCCTCAAGTCTTGCTGCACAGTGTGGGAAGTGTTCTCTCCCTCTCCCTCTCTCTCTCCCTCTCCCCCTCCCCTTCCCTCTCCCTCTCCCTCTCCCTTTCTCTCTACCTCTCCCCTTCCCTCTCCCTTTTTCTCCTCTCCCTCTCACCACTCTTTCTCTCCCTTTTTCTCTCCCTCTCCCCCACTCTCCATCTCCTCCTACCCTCCTCTCTCCCCCCATTCTAGTTCCACAGCTATTGATGATTTCCAAGACCATGTGTCTGAAGTTAAGGTCGCTGGAGACCATCCCAGCTAATGAGGGCTAATGTAATGGCTAGAAAAGAGCTAAGATTGGTGGAATAAGGGCTGTTTCTTCAGATTCATGCTGTCAAAAAGGTCTTTGATAAGCATGAGCTAAACTGGGTTAGCTTCTCCCCAAGAGACTGGAGAAGCTTAGAAAGGTTGTGGGCAGTATATTCACCACCACCCCTACCCAGGTCACAAGAAGGTTAAAAATGACCACCACCATTGATAGCCTGGGGCAGTTCACCCAGTCCTCCAGGGTCTCTAAGAGTTGGAATCATTTCTAAGCAGAAGTATTTTTGTTCTCCTTGTTTTCTCATCTGCAAAATGTTGTAAACAACCCAGGAAGATAACACCCCAGGAAGAGTAAAAGGCTCAAGAGATGTGAAAGTTTATTGTTGTTGTTGACATGTTCTGTTAAGTGGGAACTGACTTATAGCTGGCCCTCCAGTGGGTTTTCAGAGGCAGTTTAATCACTTGGGAGGAGATCACCTATCCTTCTCACTCGGAGCAGGAGGTTCTAAAGTTTCTAAAATATTTCTGTATTATGTTACAGGCACAGTGCTGTGGTGTTCTTTGCTTTATTGTACTTCTCAATCCTGGATTTTTTACAAAGTGAAGGTTCGCGGCATCTCAGCCACGAGTTAGTCTGTTGGGGCCGTAGTTCCTGCAGCCGGTGCTCACTGGGGCCTCTGTGCTGTTTTGATAATTCTCACAACATCTCAGACCTTTTTCCATGACGTCGTTGATGTTGTTAGGTGCTGTCTAAAGAGGATGGCTCAGCAACCTTCCTGCACACTTAACGGCCTATCAAACCACCTCAGGGTTCCGACTGTCCAGGGGCTCTGGCCCTTGGTGAGCCATCAAGTCCTCACTAGAGCAGCAGGCTGGGCTTTCTCACATCCATGGAGTAGCTATGGACTCGTACTGCCAACCTTTGCGTTAGTGGCTCAGCACTTAAGCCACTGCACTGTAACTTCCATGTGCATTCAGTGCACTGGGAAACAAGCAGACATTGTGTGACTGGCTTTATTGTGAAGCTAGCTGCACTGTGTGGTCAGAGCTGAACTGCAGTGTGTCTGAGGTCTGCTGTGTCCTGACTTCCTCAGCCTCAGGTCCCAGGCAGCATTAAACACATCCTGCCATCCTGGATACCAATCGGCCCTGCTCTTTGTACCAACACAGTCTGTCACCGTCACTCTTGAGGGATAAGTGCTTCATATCACGGGAACCGTGTTCTTCATGGTTCAGGTGGCCTTTTTTCATCTAATGAGATAGTAATGAGGGCCACTGAGAGCTCATGGCATCCAGTAAATAAACCCAGAGGTAATCGGGTCTGTGAGCCTGCGGGGGACGACGCCTTCTGTGGTCAAATGCACTGATTGGTGACGATGGCAGCCAAGCTTCTGGTCTCTTTATGGCACTTTGATTACTTACATATAATTTGAGTGAACAGAGCCAGGCCGCCAGATGACAGTGAATTGTGTGTAATTGCAGGCAACCTTTATGCGGATGCATTTTGGTCTGTGGAGACCAGCTGGAAGCTGCCCAGGGTACCTTCTAGATTATTGCTAAAATAGGCAGAGCTGTCCTGAGCAGAGGAGGCTGGTTTCAGTCCATGTTCTGTCTCTGCAGCACTGACCTCCAAGTGACCTGCAGCATGGAAGGTTTGCACTGCGGAGCTACAGCTCTGTCTTGGCAGACCCAAGAAACACTTAATAGGACGTCAGTTCGCTCATCATCCCAGCTGGGCCCTCTAGGGTTCCCTATGAATGAGGACAGGTGTAGCATGATGGAGAGGACCAGGAGAGACTGGTGCATGGAGGGGGTGATGATGGAGCAGAGCAGGAGAGCCTGGGGTGTGGAGGGAGGGTGATGATGGAGAGGACCAGGAGAGACTGGTGCATGGAGGGGTGATCATAGAGCAGAGCAGGAGACTGTGGTGTGGAGGGGGGTGATGGTGGAGGAGAGCAGGAAAATGTGGGGAATGAAAGGGTGATGATGGAACAGAGCAGGAGACCGGGGTGTGGAGGGGAGTGATGATAGAGCAGACGAGGAGAGACTGGGGAATGGAGGAAGGGTGGTAATGGAGGAAAGTACGAGAGGTTGGGGTGTGGAGGGGGTGAAGATAGAACAGAGCAGGAGAGACTGGCCATGGGGAGATGGGAGCGGGTGGGATGCAGAAGCTTAGGGTGTAGAGAAGGACTGTGAGTTATGTGGAGGTAGGAGTGCCAGCTGTATGCCCAGAAGAACAAGTTCCTGAATCATATTTCTGCTTATAAAGAGACAGTTCCGTAGTGGCAATTTTGGGCCTTCTATCTCCCCATCTCAGGTCTTTCCTGAAAACACGGGTCCTCTGAGCCCCTAAGCTCTGCCCTCTGCCTGACTATCTGGGCTCACCAGATGCCACAGAGTCAACTCCACCTCGTAGTGATCCCATCTGCATCTGAGTGCAGCTGTGCTCCATGGGGCTTTAATGGCTGGTTTTGGTTGTTAAAAGTAGATTGCCAGGTCTTTCTTCTGAGTGCCTGTGGGTGGATTAGCAACTGAGCATGTGGAACATTTGCACCACCAAAGATCCAACAAAAACTCAGACACGGTGTTTGCCAGGTGAATAAGCCTGAGATGGACTGTTCTACAATGAGAAACCTGTGAAGACAGGCCAGTTCATCTCAGCATCACAAGCTGTCCAGTCTGAGGGCTTTAGTTGAACCAGCCGGTTGAAGCCAACCTTCAGACACAAGAGTGGTCTCTGCTAAGAACAGTCACTCATGGTACCTGAGATCTGAAAGTCTTCCAGTGGTTACTCAAGATCTGGCAACTGGTGTCTACTTTTCCTGGCAGACAGGGTAAGTAGAACATCTGAAAGGGAGAAGGACCTGGACTGTGGAGTTTGTCACCTCCATGAACTACAACCTCCTTTACCCCAAGACCAGAAGAACTAGATGGTGCCTGGCTACCATTACTGGAAATTTTAACAAGGGCCAAATAGAAGGATCTATATCAAAAGGAGGAAAATTGTGAAACAGAACTTTAAATTTTCATGGAAACCAGACTCACTGGATCTGCAGAGACTGTATGAACTCCTGAATCTATTTCCAGGAAATAGACAGTTTTTAAGCCTTGAATCAAAACTATTCCATGAAGCCACTTTTTCCAACTAAACAACAGTTTGATAATGTTTACCATTAACATTGTCTACATGAGAGCAGAATTGACACTGACAGTCCTAAAGCACAGATGAGAACAGGAAGGAGCAGAAAATGTAAGTCAAGGATGGTGATACAATATGAGGAAGAGATACAAATACTATGAAGTAAAATAGGTCACCATTGTCTTCTAACTGTAACCACTTATATTCAATGTAAAAACTGTTGAAGGGCTGCATATTTTGCTACATATATTTTCATCTATCATGGTTCTGCTAGTTGGCCCAGTAGTGAGAATCTTTGTCTTCTTGATGTTGAACTTCAATCCATATTGAAGACTACATACAGTCTTTGACCTTCTGCAGCAAACACTTCAGGTCCTCCTCAGTTTCAGCAAGGAAGATTGTTTCATCTGCATTTTGCAGGTTGTTGATGAGTCTTCCTCCAATTCCAATGCCATTTTCCTCCTCCTAAAGTCCAGTCTACTGAATGATCTATTCTGCATGTTGTTGTTACGTGCCATAGAGTCATTTGCGACTCATAGTGATCCTATGTACAAGAGCTCTAAATGCTGTTCTATCCTGTGCCAACATCGCCATCACAAACACACTCATTCCCACCGCTCCAGTCACA
>NW_006399754.1:37032867-37054797 GCF_000299155.1 Elephantulus edwardii
AGCTCCTTCAGCTTAAGAAATGCTGAGCGAGTTCAGCTCTTTTGATTTTCTGACTCTAGCTCTCTGCACATTTCATTATAGTATCTTGCTTTGTCCTCCCAGGCTATCTTTTGAAATTTTCTGTTTAGCTCTTTGATTTCTTGGTTTCTTCCTTTAGCTTTGGCTTCTTGGTGCTCTAATGCAATATTCAGAGTCTCATCTGATATCCATCTTAGTCTTTTCTTCTTTTTCAGCCTTTGTAATGATCTTTTGCATTCTTCATGGACAATTTTCTAGATATCCTCCCAGAGCTCGTTTGGCCTACGCTCATTGGTAACTGCATACAGATTGAAAATGTATGGAGGCATCCCTGACACACTTCTTTCCTTATTTTGAACCATGCAGTATTTCCTTGCTCTGTCCTGAGGACTGCTCTCTGGTCCAAATATTAGTTATGCATGAGCACAAGCAAGTGTTCTGGGACTCCTGTTCTTCTCAAGATTAGTAGCCACAATTTGTTGTGATCCACACAGTCAAATGTCTTTGCATAGTCAATGAAACAGAATATACGTTCCTCTGGTACTCTGCCATCAGCCAAGATCCATCTGACATTGGCAATGATTTCAATGTACTGTTCTAGTAGTTTTTGGATAATCTTCAGCAGGATATTGCTTGCTTTTGATATCAGTAATATTGTTCAATAATTTCCACATTCTATTGGATCACCCTTTTTTGGAATGGGAATAAATATGGATCTTTTCCAGTCTGTTAGCCAGGTAGTTGTCCTCCAAATTTTTTGGCACAACCTGGTGAGCATGCTTAGGGCAGCATCTGTTTGTTGAAATATGTAAATTGGTTTGCTATCAATTCCTGGGGCCCTTCTGTGTCAGTCAGCTCTTTTTGGAACAACTATTCTGTACTCCTTCCACCTTCTTTCAGTGTTTCCTGAATCATTCCATATTTTGCCCATAGCATCCTTAAGTATAGCAACTTGAGGCTTGAATTTATTCTTCAGTTCCTTCAGCTTAGGATGTTAGGCAAGTTAGGACCTTTTGATTTTCTGACTTCAGCAGCTAGCACATTTTATTATAGTACTTTACTTTGTCTTCTCTGTTGCCCTTTGCACTTTCTGTTCAGTTCCTTCCTGCTTTATTTCCTTTGCTTTGGCTTCTTGGTGCTCTAGTGCAATATTCAGTCTCTTCTGACGTCCATCTCTGTCTTTCCCCCCCTCCTTTGTCTTTGTAATGACCATTTGCATTCTTCCTCAGCTCATCTGGTTTCATTTATCAGTGTTCTAGACCTCAAACCTGTTCCTGAGATAGTTTTTAAATGCAGATGATATAGACTCAAGGCCGAATTTTAGTTTCTGTGGATTTGATTAAATCTTCTTTAGCTTTAGTTTGAACTTGCATGTGAGTAGTTGATACTCTGTTCCATAGTCAACATCTGGCCTAGTGTTCACAATTGATATTATTAAGCTTCTCAAATGATTTTTCCACAGATGTAATCAATCTAATTCCTATGCATTCCATCAGGTAAAATTCAGGTGTACAGTCTGTTTATGAAAGGTATTTGCAATGACTAAATTATTGATTGTACAAAATTCTGTCATTCTATCTCCAGACTAATTTTTGTTACCAACTCCATGTTTTCCAAATACTGATCCTTCTTTCTTATTCCCAAAATTTGCATTCCTGTCACGTAGTCACCACCCATTATTATAAATGCATCTTGGTTGCTCATTTGATTGATTTCTAATTGCAAAAGTCGGTAGAAATAACCTCTTTCCTCCTCTTAGTCTCTGGTTGTTGGTGCATAGACATGAATAATAGTGGTATTCCCTGGACTTCCTTGTATGTGTATAGATATTATCCTGTTAATTACAACATTGTATTTCAAGGTGGATCTTGAAATGACCTTTTAAACTATGAAAGTGACCTTGTTTTTCTTCACCTTTTCATCTCCAGCATGATAGATCATATGATTATCTGATTCAAAATGCCCCATGCCAGTCCATCTCATTTTGCCAATATCTAGCATGTCAATATTTATGCATTTCATTTCTTTTTTAACAATGTCCAGCTTTCTTATACTCATGCTTCTCACATTCCGTGTTCCACTCATTAGTGTCTGCTTACAACTGTTTCTCCTCATTTATGTTTCCAGATTCAAGGGCTTGCCCTCAGCTTCCATATCTGCTATCTCCTGCAAATGTCTTCCTATATGGTACGCAGGGTTTTTGGAGGCCTGTGATTTTGGAAGTGGATGGTTATTCCTTCTTCCTAGAGCAACGGTGTCTCTCTGGAGACTAAGGTGTGCCTGATACAGGCCATGGTTTTTGCAATCACTTGTCATGCATCAGAGAGTTGGACAATGACTAGGGAGGACAGAAGGAGAATTGACGCCTTTGAGCTGTGGTGCTGGAGAAGAGTACTGAATGTACCATGGACTTCCAAGAAAACAAACAGACTCATCCTGGAGAGGGTTAAACCAAGGTGCTCCTTGGAGGCAAGGATTCTGAGGCTCCGTCTAGCATGCTTTGGACATGTTGTAAGGAGAGACAGGTCTTTGGAGAGGGACATCATGCTGGACAGAGTAGAGGGACGGCGCAGGAGGGGAAGACCCTCTATGAGGTGGATTGATTCGGTGACTGGGGTAATCAGGATGGATGTGTCAGAGGCAATGAGATTGGCACAGGATAGAGCAGGGTTTAGGGCTGTTGTACATAGGGTCGCTATGAGTCGCAAGCGACTCGACGGCACATAACAACAACAACACAACAGTCTGTGCAGGGAATTCTGATGTATATTTGGACTTTTCCAGCTGTAGTCTTGTGACTTTCATGCAATCATTGGATGGGGCTATTCAAATAAGGGACCCATAGCCGACTATAGGGATTGGCCAGCCTGCTAATGTAGATGAGGATCATGGAACACTTGTGGGTGGTGCTATGCAAATAAGGTGCATGGGACTCTTGTAAGGAATTGGTAAAGTTTGCTATCCCACAAGGGTCAAAAGGAGTCAATTTCAGAGTGAGTGAAAAGGGGTCTCAGAGCATCAAAAGCAGAAAGAGAAATAGAACAAGTGTCATGGACCCAAGGTCTCTGAGAACCTTTCAGACCTGATGACAGAGAGGCAATAGTTTCAGGGGCTCATCTCCCTCCACGACTCTAGAAAGTCTGGAGTCCACGATAATTTGAATTCTTTTCTCCTTTCTTCTCCCTTTGATCAGGATTCTTTGAGGAAAATCTTTGATCAGAGCATTCAGTAATGTGGCAGGACACCAGCCAGGTCTCTGGCCTTATGCCGAAGAAGGCAGACCGTATGGTGACAGCTGGCCACACATCCCATGTCCTCATCTGACCCCTGATGCTTTTTCTTTTTCTGTTGCTCCAGGAAACTAAAGTCCAGTTGTTGAACACTGGGTGGCCATTTGTAACCTCTCAGACTCCATATGCTACTCAAGAAGCTAGGAGATAGAACGATGTGTTAAGTCCTTGGTTAGGCCAGTTAACTGAGGTGTCCTGTGAAAGCCTGACTGGAAATGCCAGATGGAGGAAAGACTTCCCATGAAGTGTTTGGTTGTACAAGCCCAGCTCTGAGCTCTGACAAGGATTCTTTATTTTGTTGTTCTTGTAGTAAATGTATAATCTTCTTCTTCTCAGGTCAATTGATTAGCAAACTTATTTCCAACTGAATTCTTCATTTCCCCTTGCCATGTAACTTAATACTTTCACGAGTTCTGAGAATTCTGGCATTTACATCTTTGGGGGCGGTGTCATTCGGCTGCTAAAACTTCCTAGTTATTTCAGTCAGCAACACAGAGAAAGTTTTAAGAGCCAATAATAAACCCAGATCTTAGCATCTTTCTCAAAATGCCTCATTGGAAACCTTGGAAAAATAAGTACCAAAAGATCAAAGAATCCAGGAATTCTAATTAAAAGTCTGCTCTCAGCATTTCTTGAAGATAGTTTGCTGTTCTGTGCACTTAACCCTGTTGTTGGTAGAGCAAGGCTTGAGGGAGAAGAGTTCTAAGATAAAATATATTCAGAAAATGTGAAAATCATCGATCTTTCTTGGAGAGTCACAAGGCTCATTAGCACATCAAAGGTATTGTGACCCTCCCCTCCCTTCACTCTCATCAAGAAATTTTAACTTTGTTTAGGTTACAGATCTATTTTCCAAACTAAGGAGAATGTTTAATCTTTGGGTTTATTTAAAAGACAAGATCTATTGGCATCCTGGTTTTGGAAACTCTTTCCTGCATTGTTAACCAGCTGAAAGAGGGCAGGAGCAATACATGGAGGAGGTGTGGAAAAGGGGGGGGAGCTACTCAGGGAGCATCGCCCAAAGGAACATGCAGCTGAAGACAGACGTGATGCCTGCCGAAAAGAGCTGAAGAAATAACTTAAGGAGTGCTTGAATTACAGAATAAAAGCAAAAGGTGCAAGTTGTCCACACAGTACTCTAACGAGAGAAGCAAAGATGGCTGTTTCTCCCTCGTTTCTTCTTTTATTTATTTTTGGTGACAATATAAGCAACCAAGCATACATTAACGCATGATTTCTACATGGATAGTTCAGCGGCCTAGGTGGTTTGCATATAATGTACCCACCACATTGTACGCATGGCCAATGATGAGCAACGGGATTGTAAAGTTTGCAAAAACCTGTTATGCACGTTATGTGAGTGAAAAGTCGGTACTTCACATTAGCTCTTCATTCTCACCGCCGCTACTCGTATTCCCATCACTAGTAGAGAGTCCACCCTCAAAAAGAGCACTGGTGGTGCGGTGATTAAGGGCCTAAATCCTACCTGAGAGGTCAGCAATTTGAGTGGATGGCTGCTCCCTGGGGGAGATGTGGTGGCCTTGACGGACACCGATGCAGCCCTGGAAACCATCTGCTGTTCTGCTCCCTCCTAAAGTGGGAATCGCATCAGTGGCGGTGTGATTGGTTGGCCTCTCTAAGTTCTCATCCGTGCTTTTCATGGGTGGGTTCAAGTTCTAATGCACATTCTTTATTAATAGAGCTAACGTGTAGTTCAGTTTAACAATGGATTCATGATTATTATGTGTGGAACTGCTAAGTGCAGGGTCTGAAGTTCAAATTCAACAGCAACTCTAGGGGAAAAGGTGATCAATGCCCACCTGTAAAGACACGTGGCCTTGGCAACTGGAGGGAGGGTCGCTGTGAGTCTGCACCAGCTCAATGGCAGTGGGCGGGCTGGTGCAGTCACAAGGGCTAGCTTTAGTTAAAGGTTTAAAGATGGTTTATTTTTTAAAAATTAATTTCAAGGAACATCTACAGAGATTTTGGATTTCCATTCATTCATTGTTGCACTTTTCTCCCGGCCTCCCCCCTCCCAACCCCAGTTTGCTCTTTTCCTTGAAAAGCAAAAGAAAAACTCCTTCGTTGGTATAAAATCCCACCCAAGTATACTCCACTCTGCAACCCTCATTCCAGACTCTCATGATAATCATAATGCCCTTATTCTCAATGATACCATCCATTAAAAAAAGGACCTTATTCTTAAGATGATTTTGGAAATGTAAATGGAATAGATTCAAGATCATATTTTGATATTCATGGAGTTGTTTTCATTTTCTTTTTTTTGTTGTTGTTGTTGTTTTCATTTTCTTTGGCCTCAGTTTGAACGTGCACATGAGTATTGGTGGTGTGACCCACAATCCACCCCGGCCTAGTTTTGATTGTTGGTACTGAACTTTTCCCAAGATTCCCTGTACAGATGTAATCAGTCTTATTCCTATGTAGCCCATCAGGTGAAGCCTATGCATAAAGTTGCCTTTTGTGTCTTTTAAAAAGAGTATTTGACCCTCTTTGCAATACGTCCAAAATTTGTTAGATGGAGCTTCAGAATCCTTGCCTCCAAGGAGCAGCCTGGCTTCATCCTTTCCAGAATGAATCTGTTTGTTCTCCCAGTGGTCCATGGTCTATTCAATACTATTCTCCAGTACCACAGCTCAAAAGCATCAGTTCTCCTTCTATCATCCCTAGTCATTGCCCAGCTTTCTGACACATATAAGGTAATTGTGAAGACCATGGCCTGGATCACATGCACCTTAGAGCCTAGACTGACATCATTGCTCTTCAGTACTCTGGAGAGGTCCCTGACAGCAAACTTCCCCAATGTAATTTGTCTTTTTTTTTTTTAAAATGTTTGCTCACCGAGTTCATATAATTCTGTTTCACACTATTCTTCTTTCATATTGTGTTTCATACAGTCATTCCTATGCATTAGAGACAAGGATTCTAAAGCTCCATCCAACATACTTTGGGCATGTTTCAAGGAGGGACCAGTCCTTGGAGAGGTACATCATGCTTGGAAGGGTATAGGGATAATGCAAGAGAGGAAAACCCTTGATGAAATGGATTGACAAAGCCACTGGGCTAATGTGGGTGGGTGTGTCAGAGACGATAAGGTTGGCTCAGGACAGAGCAGGGTTCAGACCTGTTGTACCTTGGGTTGCTATGAGTTGCAAATGATTTGATGGCACATAACAACAACTCCAAAATTCATGTATTTGTTTTTTCCTCTATGAATTTATTGTTGTATCAGTATATCATTACATTAACATATTCCTAAAACAAGTGTTATGAGAGAGGAGTTAAATTCAAAAGAATATCTTAAAATATTTATTAGATTTTTTCTTGGTACAAATTCTCCTCTTAAAAGTCTATTTTTAATTAATACCATGTAGCTGTGTATACTTCATTTTGTTTGAAAATTAAAGCTTAATATTTTGTGATAACAGAAAAAAAAAGAAGGTATTTGCAAGGAATACATCACTGAAAAGAAAAAATCCAGTCATTCTCTTTCCAGCCTCCTTTGTATCACCAAGCCCATATTTTCCTAGCGGCCTAACGACAAGAAGCTGCATTGCAATCATGAAGGATGTGGTTTGAGTTACCAGCTGCTCCATGGGAAAAAGATGGGCAGTCTCCTCCTGGTGATTAGCTGCCTCTGAAAATCTGCTGGAGGGTCAGCTGTGGGTCGCTTCCCACTCTCCACAGTTACAAACCCAACAGTCCTTCTTCATTGTTTCCAACTTCTGCATTCCAGTCACCAATTATCATGAACATATCTTGATTGCATGTTTGATCAATTTTGGACTGAAAAATTTGGTGAAAATGTCAGCTTCTTCCGCTTTGGCTGTCGGTTTAGGGATGCTTGTCTGAGTAGCAGTGGTACTGACCGGTCTTCCTCATAGGCATACGGGTGATGAGGATGGCAGCCTTGAAAACCGAACGGGCAGTTCTGGGTCACTCTGAGATGAATTCGACTTGATGGCTGTGGGTTGGGCTTTGAGGGAGGGAAACCCTAAGGAAAATGTGCCCCTGGAATTGCCTTTCAAAGCAGAGAAGTCAGAAAACCATCAGGTCAGAAAGTGGAAAGGGAACTGGAGGCCTGGTTGACCCATTTGTTCTCCACCGTCAGTTGCTGTCATGCTGCTTCTGATTCCTGGTGTGGCAGATGAAAGGTCTTGCCCTGCACCCTCTTCAAGGTCGCTGATGTTTTCAAGTCCGTTGTCAAGGTCGTGGTGATCTCGAGTGCCTTGCAGTCTGCCAGGGTTTGTCCTCCAGCTATCAGCCAGGGTGCTGGGCTTTTACTGGCTCGATTTCTGAAGCCGACTTCCAAGCCTTTCCTGAGACCTGCCCGGCACGAGGGCTCTGTGGGCATTTGAAACAGTGATGGTGCAGCTTCTGGGACCTTGGCAACACGCTGTTGAGCAGATTTTGACTCCCAGTGGCCCTGTATGACACAGCGACACTGTCTGCTAGGGTTTTTGGGCACTCGTCCTCACAGAAGAAGGTGACTCCATCTGTCCCTGAGGAGGCTCTAGGCTGACTCGAACCACCAACCTTTCTGTTAAGAACCAAGTACTTAAGAATTCATCAGGGCCACCTGACAGCCTCTCAAGAACTGGAAGAATCTCAGGGGAAAAGTGTGGAAACAAATCAATATACAAGTCACTTCATCAGAGGCTGGGGGTGTGAGGGAGACTTGCCAGTGTGAAGTTCATCACAGGAAAGGCTTAAAGAAAACCTGACCGCGCCTGACCCCTGAGCCCACAGACTCTGCATCACAGACCCTCTGGGGAGAGAGAAGTCAGGCTGTTTACAGGAAAGTGAGATGTTTACTCTACTGATGGGTATGGCATGGAGGATGCATAGGTAAATGCATAGACAGCAGAGAACAGTTAGATGCAGGCTTTCCAATCCCATGAGGAGGCTTTTACAAGGTTGTGTGTCTCTTTACATTTTCAATAAGAGCTGGTGTAAAACTAGGACCAGTATATTTAGAGAGAAACCCAACTGTCTTAGGAGAAAGTGTCTGTGACAGAGGAGTCCCCTGGGGTCAGTGAAGGCCTTAGCTTGTCTTTTGCTGTAACTTGTACGACAGGGAAGATCTTCATGTGAAGGGAAATCTTCAGTCTTGCAGTTGATACTAAAACTCTCAGAGTGAAATGCTGAGTTCAAGGGAATATGCAGCAATCTCTCTCAAGGCTCTTGACAAGCATAGAGGACTTACATACAGAACAAGGTTATTTAGCAAGTAGAAATCGGGTGACTATAGGGTCGCTATGGGTTGCAGGCAACTTGACGGTATGGAACAACAACAAGAAGCAGCTCTAGAAAACCTATACCAAAAGCAGGAAGCTGTTGCCCCAACAGAGAAAGGAAACCCTGCATAATTTAAAATCAGGAAAGGTGTGTGTCAATACTGCGTCTTTTCTCCAACACGGCTTACTCTCGATGCCAAACAAATAATTTGAGAACCTGAACTCGGAAGGAGAACATGGCATGAGGATCAGAGGGAGACTCATCAACAAACTGTGTTGTGCAGACAACACAAACATGCTTGCTGAAAAGGAAGAGGACTTGAAGCGCTTGCTGCAAAAAATCAAGGACCACAGCCTTTAATATGGATTAAATCTCAACACTAAGAAGACAAAGATCCTCACCACTGGACCAAAAGATTAGCTGTTCAAACTCATCCAGAGGTTCAGCTAGAGAAACAGCTAGTTACCTGCTCCCTAAAATAACAATTACAGTTCAGGAAACCCTGCTGGGGGATTCTTCTCTGTCTCATGGCTTTTTGTCAGTTTTAATTCACCTAATAATAATGATAGGGAGAACTTGTGTTGTGAGGTTTGCTGTAGTTGATTTGGGGGTGCTGAGAGATGGAGGGTCTCATCTTAAAGTAGGTCAAAAGCTGAAACCACGAAAAATTCTGGGAGAGAATGAAGAGTGTGGATGTGCTGCTTGGACAGGGCAGGTTTGAGCGAAGACCAGGTCTAAGAGAATCACCAATGGAGAGGGGCAGCAATGGTGGGATGTTAATGTCATGGCCTTAAGGGGTTCTCTGAAAAATCCCATTTTAGATGTTTATTTCCAGAAAAGATAGGATCAATTTCATTGGGGCACTTCCTGAGAAGCTCCTCCATTTCTCAGAATTCACAGAAAGTTTAATATTTGATGGCAACAACTCAATAACGATGCACATGCAAGCCAGTAGGACTTCATAAAAGATGGAGGAATTGATGCTAGGATCAATCCATGTTAATTATTCTACTGTTGAGATTAGCTGCCATTGAGCTGTCTCTCATACAGTGAACATGTGGCAGCAGAAAGAAGGTGCCCAGCACTGAGGTATCTCCATGGTGGTGTGACCACATGCACAGCAGAAGGAAGGTGCCCAGTGCTGTGGCATTTCCATGGTGGTGTGACCACATGTGCAGTAGAAGGAAGGTGCCCAGCTCTGTGATGTCTCTATGAACATGTGCACAGTAGAAAGAAGGTGCCCAGTGCTATAATTTTCTTTGAATAAGTCTTTTGTGTTTCTAGTTAGATTTACTCCCAAATATTTAATCTTGTGGTGCTATTGTGATGGGTATTGTTTTTTCTTACCTCCATCTCTGTGGGTTGTTTTTTTTGTCATTGTAGAGAAATCCAATTGAATTTTTTTACATTTTTATTTTATTTTATTATTCTTTTGTGCGTGTACCATCAAATCAGATCTGACTGGTACTGGAGGAGATTGTCCCTCCTTCTCCAGCAGAGCATCTGGTGGTTTCAAACCACACACTTGTGGGATTGCAATGCAGCTTCTTGCCACTAGGCCACCAGAGCTCCCTTTGAATTTTGTATGTTGATCTTGTATCCTACCACTTTCCTGATTTGGTTGACTATGTAGAAGAGTTTTTTCGCTGAGTCTTTAGGGTTTTCTAAGTATACCATCATATCATCTGTATATAAAGATAATTTTTCCTCTTTGCAAATTTGGATACCCTCCCTCCCTCCCTCCCTCCCTCCCTTCCTTCCTTCCTTCCTTCCTCTTATTGCTATTGTTAAGACTTCCAATACAATACTGAATAGGAGAGGTGATAGTGGGCATCCTTGCCTAGTTCCTGTTCTCAAAGAGAATGCCTTTAATCTCCATTGAGAATGATGTTGGCTGTTGGTTTTGCAGATATACTTTTTACTATGTTGAGGAAACATATTCCTACTTTGTTGAGTTTTTTAATCTGGAAAGGTTGATGGATTTTGTCAAAGGCTTTTTCTGCATCAATTGATAGGATCATGTGGTTCTTGTTCTTTGTTTTGTTAACATGATGAATGACACTGATTTTTATTGTATTTTTTTTTTGTTAAGCCATCCTTGCATACCTGCTATGAATCCCACTTGGTCATGTTGAATTTATTTTATTATTTTTTTTTAATGTACTGTTGCATTAGTAGGGATGGTAGAAAGAGAATTGATGCCTTTGAGCTGTGGTGCTGGAGAAGAGTGTTGAATATACCATGGACAGCTAGGAGAAAAAACAGGTTTGTCCTGGAGAGGGTGAAGCCAGAATGCTCCTTGGAGTCAAGGATTCTGAAGCTTTGTCTGACATACTTTGGGCATGTTGCAAGGAGGAACTGGTCCTTGGAGAGGGACATCATGTTTGGGAGAGTGAAGCGATGGCACAGGAGAGGAAGACCCTGGATGAGATGGATCGATTCTGTGAGTGAAGTGGTGGGAATGAGTGTGTTTGAGACAGCGAGGTTGGCACAGGATAGAATGGCATTTAGGGCTCTTGTATATAGGGTCACTATGAGCGCAAGCGACTCGATGGCACATAACAACAACAACAACAACAACTGCTGCATTCTATTGGCCGTGATTTTATTGAGGATTTTTGCACCTATACTCATAAGAGATATTGGCCTATAGTTTCTATTTTGGTTTTGTCTTTATCTGACTTTGGTATCACTATGTTTGCTTCACAGAATGAGTCTGGGAGAATTTAATCTTTTTCTGTTTTCTGAAGTACTTTATGTAGAGGTGGTGACAATTCTTCTCTGAATGTTTGGTAGTAAAACATATAGATCCAGGGCTTGTTGTTGTTGTTGTTGAAAGGTTTTTTATTACCAGTTCAATTTCTCCTTTTGTAATGGGTCTGTTCAGATGTTCTTCTTTGGTTTCTGTCAGTTTAAGTAGGTTGTGAGTTTCTAAGCATTAGTCTATTTCCTCTAGGTTTTCATATTTGTTTGAGTAGAGTTTTTATTAATATTCCATTGTTAACCTTTTTATTGTAGTTGGTTTTGTTGTGACATTTCTCTTTCTTCTCTTATTTGGATTATTTGTGTCTTTTCTTTCTTTTCCTTTGTTAGTTTTGCTAGCAGTTTGCTGATTTTATTGACCTTTTCCAAGAAACCACTCCTGGTCTTGTTGATGGTTTCAATTATTTATCTGTTTTCTATTTAGTTTATTTTTGCTCTAATATTTATAATTTAATTTTTTAGAGGGTGTCAGGATTTCTTGCTGTTCTTTTTCAACTTTTTTGAGATGTTGGGTTAAAAAACCAATTTTAATTTTTTTTCTTTCCTTTTGATGTGTTTGCTTATTGCTATAAATTGGCCTCTAATTACTGCTTTTGCTATCTCCCAGAGGTTTTGGTTAAGTTGTGTTTTCATTGTCATTTGTTTCAAGAAACTTTTTAATTTAATTTTTTATTTCTTCTAGTACCCACTCATGTTCAAGTAAGGTATTGCTCAGCTTCCAAATGTAGTGTATGGTTTTTTCCTTCTTTTTTATCTTCTTGCTATTTCTAATTTTGTAGCATTGTAGTCTGAGATGATGCTTTGTATTAGTTCTTTGTTTTTTAATTTATTGATGCTTGCTTTGTGACCTAAAATGTGTTCTATTCTGGAGAACATTCCATGCACGTTGGAGAAAAAGAGATACTGTGCTTTTATGGGGTACATCAGCCTGTATATATCTATGAAATCACGTTGGTTTATTGTATGGTTTAATTCTTCAGAATCTTTGATGAGTTTCTTTCTGGTAGTGCTATCTTTTCTTGAAAAAGGTATATTGATGTCTCCTGCTACATTGTGCTGTTGTCTGTTTCATTTTTTCTCATTTCTATTAATGTTTGCTTTGTATATTTTGCAGCTCTATCATTTGGTGCATCTTTTTATTGTTATGTGCTCTTGAGTCACTTGTGGTTCATAACAACCCTATATACAATAGCCCTGAAACCTATTCTATCCTGTACCAACCTTATTGTCTTTGTTACATCTACCCTCATTACTCTACTCACTGAATCAATTTAGTGATAGATATTTATTATTATTGTTATGTCCTCTTGTTCTCCTGACACTTTAAGCATTATATAGTGACCTTCCTTATCTTTTGTGATAGTTTTTGTGCTGAAATCTATTTTATCGGATTACTATTGTTACACTTGCTTATATTTTCCCCCACTCTTATTTTTCGTCTTTGTCTTCACTTTTTAAGTGTGTCTCTTGTAGACTGTATTGTGATGGGAAAGTCTGCTGTTAGGGACCTCTCCAAAGTACTGAAGAGCAATGGTGTCACTCTGGAGACTAAGGTGTGCCTGGTACAGGCCATGGTCTTTGCAATCTCTTGCTATGTTTCAGAGAGTTGGACAATGATTAGGAAGGATAGAAAGAGAATTGATGCCTTTGAGCTGTGGTGTTGGAGAAGAGTATTGAATATACCATGGACTGCTAAGAAAATGAACAGGTTCAGCCTGGAGAGGGTTAAACCAAGCTGCTCTGGGAAGGCAAAGATTCTGAAGCTTTGTCTAACATACTTTGGACATGTTGCAAGGAGGGACCAGTCCTTGGAGAAGGATGTTATGCTTGGGAAGGTGGAGGGACAGCACAGGAGAGGAAGACCTTTTATGAGGTGGATTGATTCAGTGACTGGGGTAAAGGAGGTAGGTGTGTTGGAGACAGTGAGATTTGCACAGAATAGAGCAGGGTTTAGGGATGTTGTACATAGGGTTGCTATAAGTCACAGGCAACTCGATGGTACATAACAACAACAACAACAACAACAACTCTTGTAGACAGTATATTGATTGGATTTGTTTTTTTATCCAATCAAAACAAAATCAAGAGATTTAAAAGTAAAAAAGCTGAACAGATGATTTCAAAAGGCAGCTTAAGAAGATAAAGTAAAGTATTATAATGGGATATAAGAGCTGGAATAGAAAATTAAAAAGGGAAGAACTTGGTTGGCATTTCTCAAGCTGAAAGAACTGAGAAACAAATTGAAGCCTCAACCTGCAATACTGAGAGATGCAATAGGCATAGTCTTAAATTATCAAGGACACATTAAAAGAAGATGGAGAGAATACACAGAGTCACTGGACCAAAATGAATTGGCCGATATTGAATCATTTCAGGAAGTACCATACGGTCATGCGTCAGCAGTAGTAAAGGAAGAAGTTCAAGCTGCACTGAAAGTGTTGGCAAAAGTAAGGTCCCAGGAATTGATGGGATTCCAACTGACATGTTTTGACTAACAGATGCAGCCCTCTCCAGTCTATGGCAGGAAAATTGGAGGACGGCTGTCTGGAGGTAAATTTAGAAACTATTCTTTGAAAGTCAAGTTTGAATCCTGGCCCTGAAATTGCCTAGTTATGTAATCTTGGCTTGATTCTCTCATTTATAAAATGGGCACAGTCGTCATGGGATTTTTGTGAAGATTGTAGATGATCTAGGTAAAGTGCTCAGAACTGTGTCTCTTGTGTATCTGACCCCGGCCTTGGGGTTTTGGTGCCTCACGTGCTAAGCTGCTAGTGGAAAGATAGACAATACAACTCTACCAGTAGCTTCACTAGAGAAAAACAAGGTGGTGACAAGATGCACCTTGGCAGTTTCCCTCCCATAACCTTGGAATCAACAGTGGAATCAACGGCTCAATAGTGTGGCTTCAAATTGTTTACAAGGTTGTCTTTAAAATTTAATTCTGATATTTCTCAGGATCCTTGGAGTATGTATTTTAGGAAAGAAAATTTCCTTCAACTCGACTCGTTGCTTTAAGATGCCCTGACTCATAGCCGCCTCCCCCCAGCAGGTTTCCAGGGCTGCACTTCACAGGGGAGGAGACCACCATCTTTCTCCTGAGAAGCCTGCCTGGATTCGAACTGCCAGAGGAGCATCCCTTTGAATCAGAGGAGCACGGTGCCTCCAGAGCACCCTTACATCCAATAATAATATGCTTGATTTCACTTTGCAGACGCCACGCTTCTTATAACTTGAAGGTTTGTGTGGACCCCGCTTTGAGCAAGTTTATTTGCGCCATTTTCCCAAAACACAGGCTTACTTTGGTCACATTTTGATCATTCGCACGATATTTAAACTTCTGTGATGCTACTTCGCGTGGAGAAGACTCTCAGTGCAGCATAACGGAGCTTCGTTGTTAGGGGGAAACAACCAGTGTGGCCACGTCTCTGTTGATACCTGCTTCACTGCAGCTACCTGAGATCAGTCCCACAGGATCTGCCACGTGTGATTGGAGCAGAGAAAGTACTCAGACAATATTAGCTTTTGTTGTTTTATTTTTTAAAAAAATTTCACCTGGTGTAAGAAAACACATCGTATGTTTTCTTGAGAAACCTGAGAAAGTGGGTGTGGTTCAACCTTACGTAAATTCATGTGAAAGCAAAGTTCCATGTTGGCAGGGAGCGGCTTTTTATGCCAGTAGGAAAAACGCACAAAAGCCCAAATCCAACCACAAATACATTGAGACACTTTTACTACTATGATTATTATTATTAATTTTAATGAAAATTTACAGACACTTTGGATTTCCATTCATTCATTGTTGCACTTTTTTCCCTGCCCTCCCCCCAGTACACTCTTCTCTTTGAAAAGTAAAAGAAAAATTCTTTCATTGTTTTACAATCTCTCCCCCTGGGTTCCCTCCACTGTGTAGCCTTTGTTCTGGACTCCTGTCATGACAACGATACCTAATCACATATCCCTTTTAAACAGTTTTCTCCCTCATCTGTTTCAGTGCAGTATACATTATGTAACCCTTCTTTCTGAGTCCCCCCAACCCCGATGTCAGTCCTGTTTTACAACAGTGGCATTATGCAATATTTGTCCTTTTGTGACTGAGATGTTTCACTCTGCATAATGTCCTCCAGGGTTACTAATTTTGAATAATAATACATGAGTTCCTTGTTTTTCAATGCAGCGTAGTATTCCATTGTGTGAATATACCACAGCTTCTCTATCCATTCGTTTGTTGATGGGCAGTTAGGTTGTTTTCAACTCCTTGCTATTGTGAACAAAGCCGCGATAAACATGGGTGTGCATACATCTGCTTGGGTGGCAGTTATGGTCTCTTTGGGGTATATTCCCAGTAGTGGAATTGCTGGGTCAAATGGTATCTCTATTTGCAACTTTTTGAGAACGCACCACACCGCCTTCCCCAGTGGTTACACCATTTTACACTTCTGCCAACAGTGAATAAGGGTTCCAGTTTCTCCATAACCTCGCCAGCATTTGTTGCTTGCTGTTCTGTTAAATTTTGCTATTCTGACTGGGGTGAGATGACATCTCATAGTTGTTTTGGAGAGACTTTTTTTATGAAGGCTATACTCCTCCTCCTTGGCCCGTAGCTAGGATGCTACATTGAACGGTTGTGTCTTTAATAATAAAAATGTGAGGGGCTTACAGGTTACCGATAAGGGAGGTTCTTATTTACACTAATATCTTGCTTTCTTTGATAAAATTTTTTCACTTTCTTTGACCTCTTACCTGAAAGCAATGTAAAGTCCTGTGTAATGAATTAAAGTGTTGGTGGTTCAAATCTACCAGGCACTTTGTGGGAGATAGATGGCAGTCCCCTCCCATGAGGGCTTCCAGTCTCCCACCCTGGTGGTGAGAGGTCATGAGTTAGAGTCTCCTCATAGCAGGGGTTAACCCCAAAGCAATTCTGTAGCTTTTGATCTGTTTGTGTTGATAACATTATCACAAGGATGTCCCAGAGACCTGGTTACCATAAGTATGGGTGGCCAGCCAGGGGCCTGAGGACAGATACGGGGAAAGTCTTTAGTCAGGACCTCTCCAAGTTATTGAGGAGCAATGATATTAGTTTGAGGACTAAGGTGCGCCTGATTCAGGCCATGTTCTTTTCAACCACTTGCTATGCATCTGAGAGCTGGAAAATGACTAAGGATGATGAAGTTTTGATGTCTTTGGGCTGTGGTGTTGGAGCGAGTACTGACTATCCCATGGACTGCCAAAAGAACAAACAGATATGACTTGGGCGAGGTGCAGCCAGAGTGCTCCTTGGAGGCAAGGGTCACCTCACATACTTTGGGCTTGTTGCTAAGAGAGACTATTCCTGGGAAAGGGACATCATGCTTGGAAAGGTAGAAGGACAGGGAAGCAGAGAACACCTTTCAACCATGTGGATTGGCCCAGTGACTGCGGCAGTGGGCTCCCATGTGTCAGAAAGTATAAGGTTGGTACAGGATAGAAAGGGTCCAGATTTGTCATTCATGGGATTGCTATGAGTTAGAGTTGACTCAGTGGCATCTAACAATAACTTTTGGTCAACTGTTCTTTGACAAGGAGATGAAGTTCATGAAGTGGGGAAATGACACCCTCTTTAACCAATGGTGCTGGTGAAACTGGACTTCTGTCTGCAGAAAACTGAAGCAAGATCTGCATCTCACACCACACGTAAAACCACCTCACGGTGGATGAAGGACTTACGGGTCAAACTTAAACTACAAAGATCAACAGAAAAAATAGAAATAAACTTAAAAGCCCTAATATATGGTATGAATAGGCTTTCAGGCAGCCAAAAAATGCACCACCAGGAGAGGATAAAATAGATGAATGGGACCTTCTAAAATTCAAAACCTTGTGTGCATCAGAAAGTTCTCCAACAAGGTGGGAAGAAAGCTCATTGATTGAGAAAATGATTTGTCAATGACCTGACAAGGGACATACTGCACCAATTTATAAACTACCACATCACCTTGTCAAGAGAAAGCCCAACAATCCAATTGCAAATAGGAAGAGACACAAAAGACTCTTCATTATTATAAGTTTATTCAGTGACCTCTTCTAACAATCTATTTCATCATTTTTTCTCAGGTTTCCTTTTCTACTTCTTGGTGAATTTTGCAGTTTTATTTCACATTATGATTTGTGATGGCTAGATGTCATGTCACTGAGCCCACGTGGCACGGTGGAGCTATGCCAGCGGATTTTCTGTCTGGAACCTTCTCAGAAGCTGATCACTTTCTCGCACTGAGCCGACAGTTGGTACGACCTTCCTGCTTTTCATTCAGCAGCTATATACACTTTCCCCTTTACTACCGTGGATCCTGTGTTTAAAACTAGAAGCTTAAACATTTTTAATGACTTGTCCTACATTTATTTGATGTTATGCCCAGAATGATAAGTACTTCTAATGAATTTTTAAACCACATAATAAATTGTTACTTTAAAAAATACTGATCATTGTTGTTGTTGTTATGTGCCATCGAGTCGTTTGCGACTCATAGTGACCCTGCGCACAACAGCCCTAAACCCTGCTCTATCCTGTGCCATCGCATTGCCTCTGACACACCTACCCTGATTACCCCAGTCACTGAATCAATCCACCTCATAGAGGGTATTCCCTCCTGCGCTGTCCCTCCACTCTGCCCAGCATGATGTCACTCTCCAAAGAACTGTCTCTCCTTACAACATGTCCAAAGTATGTCAGGCGAAGCCCCAGAATCCTTGCCTCCAAGGAGCAGCCTGGTTTAACCCTGTCCACGATGAATCTGCTTGTTTTCTTGGCAGTCCATGGTACATTCAGTACTCTTCTTCAGCACCACAGCTCAAAGGCGTCAATTCTCCTTCTGTCCTCCCTAGTCATTGTCCAACTCTCTGATGCATAACAAGTGATTGCAAAAACCATGGCCTGTATCAGGTGCACCTTAGTCTCCAGAGAGACACCGTTGCTCTTGAGTACTTTAGAGAGGTCCCTAACCGCAGACTTTCCCATCGTAATACGTTTTTTTATTTCCTGGCTACTGGTGCCAAGAGTGTTGACCATGGAGCCGCGCAAACTGAAGTGTGAACAATCTCAATCTCTTCGCCATCCATCCTGATGCTACTGATTGGTCCAGTGGTGAGAATCTTTGTCTTCTGGACATTGAGCCTCAGTCCATATTGAAGGCTGCAGTCCTTGACCCTCTGCAGCAAGTGCATGAGGTCCTCCTCAGTTTCAGCGAGCAGGGTTATGTCATCTGCATAACGCAGATTGTTGATAGATCGTCCACCAATCCTAACCCCACGCTTCTCCTCATAGAGCCCAGCCTCTCGGATAATCTGCTCTGCATACAGGTTGAAAAGGTATGGAGATAGGACACATCCCTGGCGTACACCCTTCCCAATTTTGAACCATGCAGTGTTGCCCTTCTCTGTTCTGACGACTGGCTCTTGGTCCAAGTATAGGTTTCTCATTAGCACGATTAAATGTTCTGGGATTCCCATTCTTCTCAGAGTCAGCCACAGTTTGTTATGATCCACGCAGTCAAATGCCTTTGCATAGTCAATGAAACACAGATAGACATTCTTCTGGTATTCTCTGCTTTCAGCTAAGATCCATCTAACATCAGCTACAATATCCCTAGTACCATGACCCCTTCTAAACCCAGCCTGGACTTCTGGCAGTTCTCTGCTGATGTGCTGTCGTTTTTGGATAATCTTCAGTAGAATCTTGCTTGCATGTGAAATCACTGATATTGTTCTGTAGTTTCCACACTCAGTTGGTTCGCCCTTCTTTGGGATGGGAACAAATATACAGTTGGTAAAGATCTATTTAATCAATGTGTTTTCACAAAAGTAGCATTTCTAGGGATGTTATCATGCATGTTGTTGTTGGTGTGTGTACTGTAGAATTGGCAATGACCCATAGCTGACCTTCCAGCGTGTTTTCAGAGGCAGTTAATTGCTCAGGAGTTTGCCCAGCCCCCTAGTACGGGGCAGCGGGTGGCCTTGAGCGGCATGCCTTCAGGATTGCAGCACAGCTTCTTGCCACAAGGCCGCCAGAGCTTCCTCATGTAAATAAAGGCCTATTTTTAAATTTCACAACTATGTGTGCATTTAAGCAAAAGATTTGAAGTGAATATTTAGTATTCTTTCCAAACATAAGAAAAACATTTTTTGAAATAAAATGAAAATTTTGTGCGATTTAAATACTTTTTATGAATATCTTAATTAAAGACCCTGGAAATGGTCCCTCTACATGTATCAGGGGTGAATCTGAAGCTAAGTGTGTTTGCTGAGGATGAAGGTTTGGAGCTTTCATCAGATATGAAATTTCTTTTAGCATTAAGAGTTCTTCCTATATACTTTTTCCAAATTTTATTTATTATCTGAGACAATTCATGTTTCAAAACAATGTGTGTAGATTAAATTTTAAAAGAAAATTTACAATATCTGATTTCAGAGGTTGAAGGAAACACTTTATAGTTTTAAAATCAGGACTTGTCCATCCAACGAAACCTCTTATTTCTGAATGTTGCTGAGGTTTATTGTCTCTTCACTAGCTTTATTCACGACAATTTAGGGGATAGTAGTTTATTTTTATCTTGCAGGAGTCTAACAAAGTACTGTATATTTGTATTTAACCTAAAACAAGAAGAAAATAAATCAAAACCCTCAGCTTATTTTGTAGATTTCTATAAGGATCTCAGGTTTCATAAGGTCTATTGTGCCTCCTAGATACATGTGAGTAAAGAAAACTTGTCGTAAGGTGATAGATATGTGCACGCTGGTGAATCTCTCTGACTGCATCTTCCTTAGCAACGTGTGAATTAGGAGGGAGTTATTCAGAAAACTTCGAAACACGGAAGGATGTGAAGTTTGTAAAGACATAACCACCCGAAAGGTCACTTTGAGCAGGCATGGTCTGATGTGAGACAGCATCCCACAGACCTAAACCACTGCCTACGTTCTGACTTGAAGACACTGCATGCCATTCAGCTCTTCTCCAAGCCTGCAGAACAGACCGAAGACACTGGTCACATTGATCTTTGTCTAGTGGAGATAAGGAGACAAGCTCTATTGTTGTCCCTAAATTTGTGCTCACTAACAGATAAGGCAGAGGTGACCCATGCTGACTGCAGACCCGCCTGTGTGGGGCCTGTGAGGTCAGAACACAGGAAAACTGTGCCGATTTCAGTCCTAGTTACAGAGTGCTACTGTAAGAGAAATGGCACAGCCGAGGGAAGTTTATTTTCCAAGTTTGTTTGTTGCTGGGTTCCATCGAGTTGAGTATGACTCATAGTGATCCTATGGACAACAGATATGAACCCTGTTCTATCTTCACACTTCCTGACACATTAGAACCCGTTGTGGCAATCACTGCATCAATCCACCTAGTTGAGGGTCTTCCTTTATCAACCCTTTACCCTTCCAAGCATCATGTCCCTCTCCAAGGAACAGCTCCTCCTAGCAACATGTCTGAAGTACGTGAGGCAAAGCCTCATCATTCTTGCCTCCAAAGAGCACTCCAGCTGCACCCTCTCCAAGACATGTCTGTTCATTTCCTTGGCCGTCCATGCAATGTTCAGTGCTCTTCTCCAACACCACAGCTCAAAGGCGTCAATTATTCTTTTGTCATCTCTATTCATTGTCCAGTTCTCAGATGCACAGCAAGTGATCAGAAAGACCATGGCTTGGATCAGATGCACCTTAGTCCTCAGAATGACATCATTACTCCTCAATAATTTGGAGAGGTCCCTAACTGCAGACTTTCCCAGTACAATGTGTCTCCTGATTTCCTGACTGCTGGCATACAGGATGCTAATTGTAGATCCAAGTAAGATGACGTTGCTGGCAGTTTGAATCTTTTCTCCAATAATCATGATGTTACCTATCGGTCCAGTGGTAAGGATCTTTGTTTTCTTGATACTGAGATGCAGTCTATATTGTAGGCTGCGTTCCTTGATCTTTGCAGCACAGTCCAAGCTGACGGGCAGTTCTAAGGGAAGTCTTTCTCTCTCCGCTGGCTCTGGCAGAGGGGCTTACCTCTTTGGGTTAGATTCCTCGCCTCCCTGGTGTCTTCCTCTGGTGCAACATCTGTCTTCTCTCTTCTGCCCTTGAATCTACTTCCTTACCGTGAACTTGAACTGTGGTCAAGCCTTGCTACTGAGGCCTCTTGTTAGGTGTAAAACCTTGGAAGATTAGGAGTCAAATCACTGAGCTGACATTGTAATAGCTCTCTCAGATTCTCTGGTTCTGAGTGTTTTGAGGTATTACTTGAATGCCTCGTCATGAATACTTTCAGTGAACTAAACAAGGGTGTACAGGAGTATCTTTTCCATCCATTCACTCAGATGTCTAAAGTCCTTCGTGCGTGGCTGCCCCATCCAGGAGCTAGCACTTGATAGCAGCAGACAAGGTCACAGGAAGAGGCACAAATACCTCCTTCTGTAAGGAAGCTGGCTTTGTGAGAGGGAATGGGTCTGCTGTCTCTCAGGAAGACAGCAGAAGAGATCGCCTGTTGTTGTTGTTATGTGCCATCGAGTCGTTTCCGACTCATAGCGACCCTATGCACAAGAGCTCTAAACCCTGCCCTATCCTGCGCCAACCGCACCGCCTCCGACAC
>NW_006399754.1:37059282-37062646 GCF_000299155.1 Elephantulus edwardii
CCCTCTCTCATACTTACTGTTTCTGTCTCTCACTCTCATCTGGGTCTTTTCCCCTCTCAGTGTGTCTCACACACGCATGAGCACATGAATACACATTTATACACACTTCTTTCAAAGGCACATCTGACTCTCACAGGCAAAGCAGTCAAGAAGAAACCATGGTGCAATGGCTCAGTGCTAGTCTGCCAAGCAAATGGCCAGTGGTTCAAACCCACCCAGCAGTGCCATGGGCGATGCTCTAGAGACTTGTTCTATAAAGAGTACAGTTGAGAAAAACCCTTAGGACAGCTCTACTGGACCCTTGTCCTAGAGAGACAAGGGTCAGTATTAGTCAGAATTTACTCAACAGAACACAGAAACACCACCACTAAACCATCAAAATTAATAGTGACTAAGGACATGTAGCTAGACAAGTAGTCCCTGGGAGAGGGCATCATCTTTGTAAAGGTGGAGGGTCAACGAGGGAGAGGAAGACCACTGACAAGATGGACTGAGATATATATATATATACACACACACACACACACACACACACACCTCACAAACAAAACAAGCAAACAAAAGATGACTTGATGCAGTGACCTCAGCAGTGGGCTCTAAGGTGTCAAAATGATGAGGGCAGGACAGGGCAGGGTTCAGGTCAGCTGTTCTTGGGGTTGCTACGAGTTTTACTCGACTCAGGACGTCCAACAACATAAGCACACTTCCTATTGGAGTTCTGGTGGCCTGGAGGTAAGGAATTGTGATGACAACCCAAAGGCATGTGGTTCAAATCCACCCGCTGCTCTGTGTGAGAAATGTGTGTACTCTCTTCCTGTGTGACTGACTGGCTCAGAAAACCTGCTGGAGGGCCAGCTATGGGCCAGTTCTGACTTGACGGTACAATACAACCACAAGCCCACTTTCTATTGGTCAGTACGTTAACTCTGTGCAGCCCTAGGACTTTCTAGACTATGTGCTGCCTCGTCCTCCATGCTTTGCGAAGAGGGAGCATTGTCCTGCAAGGGGACCCGTGCAGGAGGTGGCATTTCTGCACTTGTTCTCGAGGGTCACGTGTGTTCCCCATAAGGTGGCTTAGGTCCCCATAGCCGTGATCGGAGATCGGCCTGGGCAAGTGCTTTGTTAATTGTCACTAGAGTCTAATAGAGGTCATGTGCTCGTCTCAGCTGGGTTTGTTGTCTGGCTGATCACAGTGGGAAATCAGGAAGGTGGCATCTGGCAGTGCTATTCTGAGAGCCACCCACAGTCCCCCCTCCCTCTGGGATGACAGTCACAGAGTATGTGACGGTCACCGCAGGAGATCCTAGAGCTCACCATGTGATCTCTGCATTTAAGTCAAGCACCCAGTGTGGATTCTCCCTGCGTCAGCTGCCCACTGCTGGGTAATAAACTGGCCCAGTGGTGGCTTCTGTCCTGGACTGGCAGTTTGAGTAACACTAGCCTGTGCTCTGTGCAGTGTTAACTCTGGGGAGACCAGAGGATCTGCTTCCACAAGAGTCATGTCAACCAGATGGGATCTCAACTGAGGCTGTTGGCACAGGTCTTCTCTGCCTACTGGTCGGGCTCCTGTGAGGCAGAACCACTTGTTTCTAAAATAAAGATTTCTAAAGAACACAATATAGACGCTTCCACTCTCTAGAGGATCAGACATGGAAATTGGTTTAGGGTCATTAGCCCTGTGTGTTATGGGTCCAACAGCCCCAGTGTCCACCCAGACCTAAGGGGACAGAGCACAGTGTTTCTCCATGCAGAGTGTCCAAGAATATGCGACCAAATTTCATCTGCTACTAAAACAAGAAGAGAAATAGAAAGAATTCCAAACTGAACCTGCCTCTAAATTTGGTTATAAGGAATCATGGCTAGTGATATGAAAGTAGGAATTCCAGAAAACTCAGTGATACGCTTAAGTTTGTCTTGAAGGCAGTTCAACCAGAGAGCTCCTGAGAGGCAGAGGTGGTAAAGCTTCATCTCACTTACCTTGGACACATTCTCAAGAGGAGCCAGTCCTGGATAAAGACAGGCATCCTGCCAGGCAAGGGGGAAGTGAAGACCAAGGGAAGGCCCTCAACAAGATCAGTTAACACGGTGACAACCGCAAGGGGCGTGCGCAGGCAGCGATGGTAGGACACTGCAGGACAGGACAAGGTTCAGACCTGCAGTTCAGAGGGTCCTTGTGAGTTGTACTAGTGGTTAGAATTTGTGCTGCAATCCTGAGTGCATGTTGTTTGATTCCACCAGCTGTTCCCAGGAGGAGGAGAGGCAATCTCATCTCTTGCAATTACTGCCTCTGAAAACTTGCTGGAGGGCCAGCTATGGGTCAGTTTCGACTTGATGGTACACAGCAACAACAACAGCAGCAACACAGCCTTTATACAGAATCTTACGTGGACAAAGAGGTAGGTAGTTCCCAGAGTAAAGGGGTTTAAACAAGTGACTTAGAATTGAGAACTGTGTCAGATTGTGATCCTCTCCTCACGCTTACTCACCCTGAATGCTGAGCAAATGGTCAGAGAGTCGGGGCTCAGTGGAGAAGAATGCAGCGTCTAGGTCAAGGGAGACTCATGAACAACTTGTGATTTACAAATGAAACAACCCTCATCAGAACCGCAATCAGTGCCTGTGGAGGCAGCAGTAAGGACTCAAAACACGTGGAATGCCGTCTCAGACAAGGGTCTCAAACAAAGGCTAAGTTATCCTACAGGGGCCTGACAGGGTCTCCACAGAAAAAGATCACACAATTACAAAATGGGTTAAAGACATGGAAAGACTTCACAGAGGAAGCTATTTGGATGGCCAACAGAACAGACACACGAAGAAATGCTTAAAATCACTGACAAATAGAGATGTAAATCAAAACCACAACGAGACACTATCTCACACCAGTAGCAGTGGTAAAGTTTAACAGGACAGCAAACAATAAATGTTGGAGAGGATGTGGTGAGAAAGGAACTCCTACACACTGTTGGTGGGATTATAAAATGCTACAACCAATCTAGAAAACAGTTTGGCATTTCCTCAAAAAGCTGAACATAGAAATTCCATATGCCCCCACTATTCCACTGCCTGGAATAGACTCCGAGAGAAAAAGAACTGAGGTACAAATGGGGACTTGTACACGGATGTTCATAGCAGCATTATTTACCATCACAAGAGCATGGAAACCACCCGAATGTCCAAGCACAGTGGGATGGACTGAGAAATTATGGTACATTCACATGATGGAATACTACACAGCATGCAGGAAAAATGATTTTGTAAATCACTACCTTACTTGGGAGGAACTGGAGAGTATTAAGCTACAGTGAACTAACTCAGTCCCATAAGGACAAATACTGTGTAAGACCATTACTGTAAACATGTATGA
>NW_006399754.1:37063039-37072556 GCF_000299155.1 Elephantulus edwardii
GCAAATCTGGAAAGTCAGGCAGGAAGACCCAGATGAACCAATGCTTCTGAGTTACAGTTCTGACGAAGAGTGAAGCCTGTTTCGGAGGGGGTTTAGCAATAATGCCGCTTGGGTGTGAGACGATGAGGCTTTGCTTCACAGACTTCGGACGTGTTATCAGAGGGACCATCATGCTTGGTAAGGTCAAGCGTGGGTCAGTGAAACAGAACAAAAGTCTCAGTGAAACAGATGGGTGCAGTGGCTGTGCTGGGGCTCAGCGTAGCGACGGCTGTGAGTGTGGTTCAAGCCTGGGCTGTGAGCCGTCCTGAGGCGCACAGGGTCACGAGGAGTTGCCATCAACTCCAGGGCAGATACCAGCAGCACCGGCAGTGCGTCGAGCTCTGTGCTGGACACTGTGCGTTCTCTCCCGTGACGTGCGGATGGTTCCGAGCTGCACTCTTTCACTCCGCCTCTGAGAACTGAATTACTACACCTGGGGAGCTGTGGTCTCCCAAGAGTTAGGGAGCTCTGGGGTTTAATGGTAAGGTACAGCACTGCCAACCTTAAACTACAATGTTCAGATCCCCCAGCTGCTGCGCCGGAGGAAGATGGGCAATCTCCTCCCATGTGATTTACTGCCTCTGAAAACCTGCTGGAGGGTCAGCGAAGGGTCAGTTCCAACCTAATGATAAAACAACGCAGAACCAGTTAAGTGAAAAGAATTAGCATTAACAACATCCTGATTGAGCATCTCTGAAATCAATGGTGATACATTAAATTACATCAAACCAAAACAAACAGAAAATTGCTGCCCTCAGGTCTATACTGACTCACATTGTGCTTCATTAGACCGTAAATCTTCACAGGAGTTGACAGCTCAGTACTCTCCTGTGGTCAGCTGGTGGATTTGAACCATTGACCTTTTAGTCAAAAGCTTAGTGTGTAACCTACTACGTCACAGAGAACACCAGGAACCCATGATTCTGGATTTAAAAGACATTTTTTCGTTCTACATGTGGCTTCCCCATATACAGAGTTCCGTATTTATCTCTGGTTTTTAATTTTCATTTAGGGCCAAGGTCATTTATTTCAGGTGTATCATCTATAAGGCAGAGCACTGGTGGCCTAGCGGTAAGAAGCTGTGCTTCAATCCTGAAGGCATGTAATTCGGATTCACCAGCAGCCCCTCAGGAGGCAGATGGGCAGTCTCCTCCTGTGGAAAAAACTGCCTCTGAAACCCCCTCGGAGGATCAGCCGTGGGTCGGTTCGCTGGGAGCTCAGGCAGTCCGGCTGTTTCCAGGGCTACTGACTGGGAGCCAGGACCCATCAGTGGCCTTGAACTAGGTCTTTGGGGTCTTGCCCAGCCATGCATCTCAAGGCTTTGTGCCTTTCGAGAACTCAGACGAGCACCCTCAGCTCATCATCTCCTGGATGGAAAGATGGACGTGTCTTTAGTGTCACTAGGGTGGGCGGGCACTAACACTGATGTCCTCCTGAGCTGTGGAGATGATAGAAGGCAGACAATGAAGAGCTCTGTCTGTGTGAAAGACACTGATTCCCACAGCCTCTGAGCTCAGACTCCGCCTCTGTGACTGTGTGAAGAGCAGCTGTGCAGGGACGCCAGCCAGGCCTCGTCCATCTACACTGACCCCCCAGACATTCAACAGCAGGACAGAGCGGCCGCAAACTGATAAGAGGTGTCTGAGTCCAAGCACATGTCACCACTCCTGCGCTCAGTGCACGGCAGCGGAGCATGAAGAGACGTTAGCCCGGCAGTGATGCGTGTGGGGAAGAGAAATGAGTAAGAGAGCTGGCCACCTTGTCTTTTATCATTTGGGCTTAAAATGGATACTCTTCTTGCTAATTGGCCTGGGAGGAGATGAACTCCTGTTTCTTGTTCATGAACACATGTGTTGGTATTTATTCATGAAACAGAAACAGCAGCTTGACCTTATGGAGGCCACCCCTGATTCCTGTGCACACCCCAAGGCCGTGTGGCACACCCTGGGTATTCCAGACAGGCTGTGACAGTCTATCCAATCTGTATGCTCTTGAAATCATTCTTGGAAGAAAAATGTGCATCAGGGTAGGAAAAAGACTCATGAACAACCTGCTCCATGCAGGTGCTACAGCGTGCTTGCTGAAAGTCAGAAGGACTTGAAGTGCTTGCTGAAGATCAAAGAATACCACCTTACCTGCGTCTCAACATCCAGAAGACAAAAGTTCTCACCACTAGACAAAAAATCAGGATCACGATAGATGGAGAAAAGATTGAAGTAGTCACCGATTCTGTCTTATGTGCATCGACAAGCAACACCGTGGTCCCAGGGCTCAGGAGAGTAGACGTACTGCATTGGGAAAGTTGCAGTCAGGGACCTCGCCAAGTTACTGGGAGCAATGATGCTGGTGTGACAGCCAAGGTCTGCCGTGGTCTTTTCCGTCACTGCTATGCACCTAAGGGTTGGATAGTGAATCAGGATGACAGATGAACTGATGCTTTTGAGCTGTGGTGTTGGAGAAGAGCTCTGAACATTGCACAGACTGCCAAAAGAACAAACAGATATGTCTTGAGAAAGTGCAGCCAGAGTGCTCCTCAGAGGCACAAAGGAAGTTTCACCTCACAGACTTTGGGCACGTTGTTAGAAAAGACGAGACCATTCCTTGGAGAAGGACATCATGCTTGGAAATGTGGAGGGTCAATACAAGAGAGGAAGACCCTCAACGAGATGGATTGAAATGGGAGCTGTGGGAATGGAATCAAGTGTGTCAGACAGAGCTGATGAGGGCGGCACTGGAGAGGGCAGGGCTCAGGTCTGTTGTTCGATGAGTCTGAGTCGATGGCACCCAACAACAACATGAGTCGCACTCAAGTCCTTGAGGCCTACCACCAACAGCACCACTTGTGCCTTTCAGGAGCGGGATGAGCTTCTCTTGGGCAGTCAGAGAAGCCACACTGTGCCTCCCAACGTGCAGCTTGGAGAGCACTGTAGGTGGGCAGCAACCCTAACCCCCGCCAGCAAGTTGATTCTGTCTCAGAGGCCGGGAGGACAGAGCACAACTGCCCACCGTTTCCACACCGTCCTCTTTACACAGGCAGACCTGCCCACCTTTTCACGCCATTGTCTCTACACAGGCCTACCTGCCCACCCTTCTCCCACGGAGTAGCTTCTGGATGCTTAACCACTGCGCTCCTGGTGCCCTTCCTGCAGGCTGGGGGTGGGAGCAGCAAAACCCAGACGGGGAATACTCCCGTGAGGGGTAAGAATATTTTCTCCAATTAGCTCTGAGAGAGACAGAATCCTGAAATCCTCTTTGAGGCCCAGCTTGTGGTCTCAGCAATGACTCCGAATGAGCCGGCCTGGGTAGCGTCATTTCGTGATTCCAGCTCACAGACAGAGCAGCGTTTTAATGCCGTCTCTATCCCCCAGCTCCAACACAGAGACAACCAGCAAATGTCATTTCAAAGGAATAAATGCCCTAAGCCCTTCTGTGTAATGGGGCATTTGCTTCTCTTCAGTGAACAGGGGGCTCGTAATTCCCTCTAATCCTCAATGAGGCTTAAAGAGTGAGGATTTCCACTACTCACTCTCCCACCCAGCTCCATAGTCTTCTCAGGGTCGAAGAAACAGCTGTCAAGAATTTGTATTATGCCCAGAATATCTGCCTAAAAGTTAGCCCGCTGACCTGGTGACTAATGTGCTTGGTTCCTGATCAAAAGGTCGGCTGTTCTAAACCACCATCCCATCCACAGGGGACAGAGGAAGCATTCTACTGCCAAAAGATTCACAGCTTTGGAGATAGCACAGGGCTGTTCTGGTCTGTCCTGCAGGATCTGTCTGTGTTGGATGGACTCCCTGGCTTTGCTGTTATCCCTGAAATCACTGCGGATGGGTTTCTGGTTCTCTTCTCGTCCATCGTTCAGCCAGTTGCTGTGGAGTTTATTCTTCTCATGGTGGCCCCGTGAGTATCAGAGAAGACCTCTACTCCACAGGGTCACCTGTGACTGCATCTGTGGAAGCTGCTGTGCCTCTAAGTGGACTTGAATCTTCAACCTTTGAATTGGGTGCCAAGCACATTAATAATTTATACTTCAAAGGGACTCCAAATGAGACTTGAAAACAAAACAGAACTAGTTGCTCTTAGGGTAGATGCCGACACTGGGTGGCCCAGGCGAGCCAGGGACTCTGTACTCCCCATGGATTTCAGGTCGGACTTTGTAGATGTAGATCTCTAGACTTTTTGTCCAAGGTGCTACTACTGATTAGGCTCAAAATTCCAACCTACACGTTGGTATTTGCTCCCCTTGGAGATCCCATCACTAGTTGCTTCTAAATTGAGGTTGCATTTGACTTGGGAGCTGTGACCAGTTTCTACCTGATTCTCAGTTAACAATTTGATTTCATTGGTATGACGTATAACATAAGTGTCCTGTGCTGTAAACCTAACCTGCACTGTTAGGGAGTGAGGATTAGCAAAGGCTCTGTGGAGAGCTTCCTGGTCATTGTCCAGCTCTGAGATGCATAGACGGTGACTGAAAAGACCATGATATAAATCAGATGCACCTTGGTCATTAATGTTCTTCAGGACTTAGGAGAGGTCTCCAACAGCAGACTTTCCCCAAATAACACATCTTTTAATCTCCTGACTGCTGGTACCAAGGATGTTGATTGTGGATTCAAGTAAACGACATAATCGACCACTTCAATCTTCTCTCCATCTCTCATGATGTTGCCTGTTGGTCCAGTGGTGAGGACTTTTATTTTCTTGATGTTGAGATGTAGTCCATATTGAAGGCTGCAGTCCTTGATCTTCTGCTGCAAGTGCTTCAGGTCCTCCTTGCTTTCAGTCCATAAGGTTGCGTCATCAGCGTAATGCAGATTGTTGCTTAGTCTTCCTCTAAACTTGATGCCACAGTCGTCTTACGAAAATCCAGCCTCTCAAATTATTTGCTCAGCATACAACTTGAATGTGTATGGCTAAAGGATACAGCTCTGACACACAGCTTTCCTGATACAAACCATATAGTATTCCCTGGCTTTGTTCAGATGGCAGCTTCTGGTGTAGGTACAGGTTTTGCATGAGCCCTGTTAAGTGTCCTATGATTCCTTTTCTTCTCATTGTTAACCATAGCTTGTTGTGATCACAGTCAAATGCCTTTGAGTAGTCAGTGAAATACAAATAGATAATTTTCTTTTATTCTCTTCTTATGGTCAAGATCCATCCGCCATCAGTAATGATGCCCTTGGTGCCATGGTCTCTTCTAAATCCAGCTTGGACTTTGGTAACTATCAAAGTAATTTTCAGATTATTTTCAGCAATATTTTGCTTATTGTTTTTATTATGTGCTGTTGAGTCAACTATGACTGATAGTGACCCTATGCACAATAGCTCTGAACCCTTCTCTATCCTGAGCCAATCTCACTGTGTCTGTCACACCTACCCTCATTACCCCAGTTTTTGTGTCAATTCCTCTTAACTGGGGTCTTCCCCTCCTATGCTGTCCCTCCACCCTTCCAAATATGGTAAACCCCTCCAAAGACTGGTCCTTCCTGGCTATGTGCTCAAAGTATTTGAGACAGAGTCCCAAAATCCTTACCTCCAAGGAGGAGCTTGGTTTCACCCTCTCCATGACAGAGCTGTTAGTTCTCTTGGCAGTCGGTGAGAATACAATACTCATCTTAAGCATCACATCTCAAAGGCATTGATTATTCCTCTGTCAACCCTGGTCATCATTCAGCTCTCTGATACATAGCAAATGACTGTGAAGATCATAGCCTACATCAGGTTCACCTTAGTTTTGCTTATATGTAGTATTAATGATTATTGTTGTTGTTATGTGCCATCTAGTCACTTGTGACTCATAGCGACCCTATGTACAACAGCCCTAAACTCTGCTCTGTCCTGTGCCAATCGCACCGTCTCCGATATACCCATCCCAATTGCCCCAGTCACTGAATCAATCCACCTCATAGAGGGCCTTCCCCTCCTGCGCTGTCCCTCCACCCTCCTAAGCATGATGTCCCTCTCCAAGGACCTGTCCCTCCTTACAACATGTCCAAAGTATGTTAGACAGAGCCTCAGAATCCTTGCCTCCATGGAGCCGCCTGGTTTGACCCTCTCCGGGATGAATCTGTTTTCCTAGCAGTCCATGGTACCCTCAATACTCTTCTCAACACACACAGCTCAAAGGCATCAACTCTCCTTCTATCCTCCTTAGTCATTGTCCAATTCTCTGATGCATAACAAGTGATTGTAAAGACCATGGCCTGTATCAGACACACCTTAGTCTCCAGAGAGACACCATTGCTCTTCAGTACTTTGGAGAGGTCCCTAACAACAGACTTTCCCATCACAATACATCTTTTAATTTCCTGGCTACTGGTGCATTGACTGTGGAGCCAAGCAAACTAAAGCTGTGAACAATCTCAATCTCTTCGCCATCCATCCTGATGCTTCCAATTGGTCCAGTGGTGAGAATCTTTGTCTTCTTGACATTGAGCCTAAATCCATATTGGAGGTTGCAGTCCTTGACCATCTGCAGCAAGCGCTTCAGGTCCTCCTCAGTTTCAGCAAGCAGGGTGTGTCATCTGCATAATGCAGATTGTTGATAGATCTTCCACCAATCTTGACCCCACATTTCTCCTCATAGAGCCCAGCCTCCCAGATAATCTGTTCTGCATACAGGTTGAAAAAGTATGGAGATAGGTTCTAGGCATTAGTGAGCTGAAATGGACTTGCATTTGGCCACTTTAGATCAGATGATCATACGATCTACTTTGCCAGGAATGTAAGATTAAAGAATACTGTTGAATTTATAGTTAAAAACATCATTGCAAGATCTCTCCTAAAGTACAATGCTGTGAGTGATAGGATATTATCCATATGTGTACAAGGAAGACCTGTTAAGACAATTACTCCAATACATACACTAATAGATAAAGTTAAGGGGAGGACATTGAGAAATTTTACCAACTTACGCAGTTCGAAATTGACCTAGCATGCAGTCAAGGAATGTTAATCATAACTGGTGGAATGCAGAAGTTAGAAATAAAGCACAGGGAATGGTAGTCAGAAATCATGGGCTTGGTGACTGTACGCATGGACCTCAGCTGACTGACTGCACACAGATCAGAGTGACTTCACCTGTGGACGGAATCCCTGGAGAAGCTCAGTATCAGCAGTCAAAATCAGGCCGAGTGCTGACTGTGGAACAGACCATTAGGTGCTCATGAGCAAGTTCAAACTGAAGCTGAAGAAAATGAAAACAGGTCTACAAATGCCAAAATAGGACATTGAGTCTATCTCACCTGAACTTAACCATGATCTTGAGAACAGGCGTGAGGCAGTGAGCGCTCATAATCCATCACAAGAGAACTAGAGCTCCTTTATGCTGACTTAGATGTAGCAAGAAGGTGCTCGGATGCTTCACATCCACCAGAGGCTTCACAGGAGAAGGGCAATCTCCTCCTTGCACTTTACTGTCTCTGAAAACCCAATGGAAGGTTCCGATGGGTTGACAACAACAACCAGCAGAGGGTTTAGAGCTGTTGTACATAGGGTCGCTATGAGTCGGAAACGACTCGATGGCACATAACAACAACAACAACAACATATATATATATATAGATAGATAGATAGATAGATAGATAGATATAGATATAGATATAGATATAGATATAGATATAGATATATAAGAAAGTGCAGCAATACCAAGGCGAGAGGAAGCAGAGAAACTGCTAAAGCTGGCAAAGGTCTGTTGCCCTTGGCAAATGGTGTAAAATATCACTCTGCTTTGAAATACCATTTCTCTTCCAAGCACAGTTTTTGCAAGTCTATTCTGAGCAGGCTCTAAATCAGTGCTCAGGAATCTTAAACCCCAAAGCAATCCACATTTCCTACTCCTTGGGGCCAGGGGATTTAGGTATTTGGTGACTCCAGGGTTCTTTATCTACTCAGTGAAATAGAGGCTTTTGTGTGACTTTTTGTTTGATCCCTGCACAAATTTGTCTTTGGATTATGACATTGGCGTTGAGTAATTTGAGAAGTCACCCCCCTGGTGATTTATGCTATGGATCTTAAATATTCTCTCCACTAATTGCTTCAAAGCTGCAAGTTTTACCGCAAAGGTGGTGCTCTGAAAGGGATTTTTAAAACTTTTCTTTGCACTGAATGAATTTAAAAAGCTATTTTTGGGTGTGTGTTTGCATGTGTAATTTGAGAGAAGCTCTACAGAGCAGCCTGGTACTCCGTTCAACCGTCCATCCATTAATTTGTTTTGTGACACTGACTTCAATCCCCACATCGTAGCAGCGCTGCTCCCAGTTCCTCCCTGTGGTTCTTACTTCCCTTTATCCTCCTCGTCTTTCTCCCTTCCTGCCTTCTGAGCTCCTTCTTGGGCAAACGTTGCCTTTTAATCTTGTGTGGTTGACTGCTCCAGGAGGTATGTGTCTCCTTACTGGTCACCTTAGAGGTCTGGCTACCCTTCTTTCAGGACAGATTGGTTTGTTATTTTGGCAGTCCATGGTAGAGGCTTCCTTAGAAGGAAGCATGGTGAGACTTTGACTCACATACTTTGGACATGTTATCAGGAAGGCCCAGCCCCTGGAGAAGGATGTGAACTTGGTGAAGCACAGGGTCAGCAACAAAGAAGACTCTCAATGAGATGGACTGACACGGTGGCTGCAGCGGTGGAGCCCAGTGCAGCGGGGACAGTGAGGATGGGGAAGGCCAGGCCAGGGTCATGCTCTCCTGTACATGGAGTCACTGTGGTCCAGAGCCAACACAATGACACCTCACAACAATGTTTTATGGCTGAAATTGTGTAACAAAGATGGGCTTGTTTTCAGACTTGAAGGCAACTAAGAACAACACTCTTGAAGGGTTTCCTATCTGGAATAAAGCAGTGTGAAGCAACCCAACAAGTCATTGAAATAATTAGTCTGTAATGCCTATGAGTGACAGAAAAAGAATCTATGCCTTTGAGTGGAGGTGCTGGAGAAGGGTCTTGAATCATCAGCCTCCAAGAAAACAAATAGATCTGTCGGAAAGGATGAAGCCAAGTTTCTCTTTGGAGGCTAGGATTTTGAAACTCCATCACATACAATTTGGGCACATGGCCAAAAGAGACCAGTCCTTGGAGAAGGACATCATGCTCAGAAGGGTGGAGGGACAGCACCGGAGAGGAAAAGCCCGGATGAAATGGATTGATACAGTGACTAGGCCATGGGGGTAGTTGTGTTGGAATCAGGGAGACTGGCTCAGGACAGGCCAGGGTTCAGAACTGCTGTGCATAGGGTCACTGTGGGTTTTAGGTGACTCGATGGCACATAACAACAACAATAACCAGTGTACCTTAACAATGGCTGTTGTTGTTTGAGATATTAAAAAAATCAATTGTCAAGGTGAAATCTTTCGTTGACAGTTGGTGTTTGCGTCTCTACTCAGCAATCTGTGGCTAAGCATGATTTCCTTTCTGTTAACATAATAATGAGATTTTTTTTTTTTTACTTTGCCCATACATACTTTGGGCATGCTGTCC
>NW_006399754.1:37073056-37083621 GCF_000299155.1 Elephantulus edwardii
AGTGCGGTTGGCGCAGGATAGAGCAGGGTTTAGGGCTGTTGTGCATAGGGTCGCTATGAGTCGCAAACGACTCGACGGCACATAACAACAACAACAAGGTAGACTGACACAGTGGGTACAGTAACGGCCCCGGACATGCTGAAGATTTTGAGGGTGGGGCGAGAAAGGGCCAGATTCAGGTCTGTCGTTCATAGGGTCTCTATGAGATATAGCTGACTCCTTGTCACCTAACAACAGACCTTGTGTCATAGATGACGTTTTCAGTAATTAGAGGGAACTCTTTAACTGTTCCAAGCTTTGGTTACTTCTAGTTTCCTTTGTGCCATTTAACTCATAATGGTTACAACCCTGGAAAAATCTTTAGTAAAAGACCAAAGACCAGTAAGCTCCAGAGTGAAACCTGAGTATACTTCTAGTTTCCTCTGGATCACAGCCCTTCCTTGCTAGTAAAAGAACCTGACATTACAGGGTCAATGTAAGGGAAACATGGCCTGACCCTGAAAAAGCAGCAGGAAATGGGCATAAGGTGGAACTAATCTGCACCTGCTAACAGTCCATCCAGCAGAAACCAAAGGAGCCGCTTCAGAAGTGGCCGGTGTCAGGACTGCAGGCGCGTAGCACAGGGTTGGAGGAAGAGAGAGTGTCTTTCTCCCCAGTCCCATGAGGAAGGCTTCATTCTCCTCTCTTTTTCTCCTTCCTGGTGTTTCTTCTTCTTCTTTTTTTTTTGAATCAATTTCTTTCTTTTCTTTTTAAAATTATTTTATTAATTTTAATGAACATTGACAGAGATTTTGCATTTCCATTCATTCACTGTTGTTTTTAACAAGGTCTTTGGTAACAAACCAGGGCTGGGAACCTCCCAGAACCTCTGCACGGTGCTCTTTGCTTAAACGTCTTTTCCCTCCTGACTGAGTGCTGTGTTTACTTGTCTGTCCTGTGAGGCCACTCTGCCCCAGTCCTCATGGACATCTATCGAGAGCTCCCCACGGGTGGTGAAGAAAGCCCTGGGGCCTACATGTCTGGCACGTGTCTTTCTTTCTTGCATTTTCGTCTTAACAAGATATGCTGAATCAAAATACTTCCCCCTATCCCTTGGCCCGAGATGTTTCTGCCCACAAAGGTCAGTGCTCGGCTGCTGAAGGCACCTCAAGGCCCAGGAACACCCCCTCTGTGAGTAGCCTGGGCAGCCCCAGCTGTGCTCTCTTAACAGCCTTTACCTCTGCTGAGAGCTTCAATTAGTTGTTATGCCTCTGAAGTTGGACAGAGAATAAGGTAGAAGAATTGATGCTTTGAGTTGTGGTGTTGGAGAAGGGCACTGAAGTCTCATGGACTGACTACCAAAGGACAACTAGGTCTTGGAGAAAGTGCAGCAGGGGGTCCTTGGAGACCAGGATGTACAACACATTTTGGGCAAGCTGTTAGGGAGGCCGGTCCTTGGAAATGATGCCATGCTTGGGGAGGTGGATGTTGTTAGGGGCCATTGAGTCAACTATACAATCGACTCATAGTGACCCTGTGAACAAGCGATCTGAACCCTGTCCTACCCTGTGCCGTCCGCTCACTCTCTGACACTATCAAGCCCATTGCTGCAGCCACTGTGGCAACCCACCTGGTTAGAGGTCTTCCATCACTGCCCTCTCCCTTTCCAAGCATGACGTCCCTCTCCAAAAAAAAAAGCTTCTCCTACAACATGCCCAATTATGTGAGATGAAGTTTGCTATCCTTGTTTCTAAGGAGCACTCTGGCTTCCCCTTCTCTATTTCTTTGTTCTTTTGACCATCCATGGGCTATTCAACACTCTTCTCCAACATCACAGCTCCAAGACATTAGTTCTTCTGTCATCCTTAGTCATGATGGGAAGGTGGAGGGTTAGCAAAAGAGAGGCAGACCCTCAGGGCGGTGGAGGACACAGTGGCTCTAACAATGGGCTCAAATATGTTAGACACGGTGAGGATGGCACAGGGTAGGACAGGGTTCTGAATCCTTGTTCATGGTTCACTAGGAGTCATACTCATAGTGGACTCAAAGCCACCGAACAACACCAAGGGCTTTCAGTGACATTTGAGGGACCCCGATTTGATCTTCTAGAGAACAGTGGTCTTGAAAGGGCCTCTTTCATAATGACCAAACACTTAACCAGATAGACACTGTCTTGAGAGAGGAAAAAGTCACAGAACGTCCCCTGTGATGATACACGCCTAACCAGAAAGACACCATGTTGGTGGTCAACTGCCTGTTCCTACCAATTTGCATTATTGCTCCTTTTCTGAAGATAATGCTGATTGTCTCTCCTAAAAGTATGGAGCAAGCCTGAGCTCTTCCCCAAGCCCTTAACCTGGCCTACAAACACCGCTTTAGAACCTTCCAAATGACACAGGTTTGGAAAATTCCTGCCGCTATTTCCTACGTGTTAACAAATGTAATAAAGTTTCTACTCTCTTTGTTTATAAAAAAAAATAAATACTGCAATGTCAGTGAAGAGTTTAGGAGAAAATATATTTCATCAATAACCAATTGCTTTCACTTTTCTAGAGGTGAATGGATTCCCCCCCGCTGTGAGGTCAGGTGCCAGTGAGCTGATTCCAGCTGTGTGGCCGGGACGAGCTGCCCCTCAGGGTCATCAGGGCTGCCACCTCTACAGAACCCAATCACCGGCCCTCATCCAGGGAGCCGTTACGTGAGGTGAGACTACCAACTTGTTGGGGAGTAGCTAAGAACGAACACAATCACTAATAACCTATACATTTACTGATAATCTGATAATCTGACTTCCTTTAGACTTGGCTACAACGTGATAGCATTCTATCCCATAAATGCAAAGAACAGCATAATACAACTTAGAAAGCATTTAATTCAAAATCATTCAAATGAAATGTTTGGATACTTCAAGGGATACACTTTGTGGTTAAGATATATTTCCTTATGGATTAAGTTTTCTTAGTAATGTAAACAAGTGTTGTACATTTCAAATAGTTTTTTAAATATAACATTTAATAAATAAATTTACTAGGTAACATGAATGGATTGATAACGTGTTTAATTCTACTTCCACACTGTTGGTGTTGGCGCCATTGAGTTGAGTAGAGTCACCATGACCCATGTGGGACTGGAACTGTCCCACAGGAAAGATGGCGTTCTCAGGTTTTGTCTTTACTGGAGCAGACCACTAGGTCTTGCTACTGTAGAGCTGCTCTGTGGATTAGAACCAGCGACCTTTCAGTTATCAGGCAGGTGATTGGCTCTTCTTCACCAGGGCTGCTTTGGCCTAAAATATAAGCAGTGAACTCATGATCAGCTTATAGCAGCGCAGTCTTGTTGCTGGTGCCATCAGGACCACTTCAATTGCTTGTAGCTCGCTACTAACATTTCATTTTCACACCACACAGCTCCCAGATTGGAACAAGGAGTTATTACTGCTGGAGAGAATGACAGGTTTGGTTTCAAACTGGTATTTCTAATTTTCTGCTCTGCCCACTGATTGATTTCTCTTGGCACTGAACTCGACATGGAAGAGATTTCTACTTGGGTGTTAATTAGACTCTTTACCTGAGTAAGCTGCTGGCAGTGCGGCATATAACCCTCCCTGCCTGCGGGAAAGTGCCTGAAAACCCCAAGCACTTGTATTTATTGCACACAGAGCAGTGGAAAATGGAAAGAGGGACCACAGACAAATGGCCAAGGACAGGAGAAAGTCATTGCTAATTGCTGTGTAGTTGATTATGGTTCACGGGCACGGCACCCCATGTGTGCACAGCTCCTTGGTTCCACCCATGACCATTTGGAAGCAGATTCTGGGAGACTCCTCCGAGATGACTGAGGGGCTGGAACTGTCGGCTTTCAGAGTGGCTAAGTGCTTGACCCTGTGCACCCCCTGGGGGTTCCCAGGAGGACGCAGTGATGATGACAGAGAGGCAGGAGTCCTTAGACAAAGAGAGCCAGGAAGAGAGGGTGCATTTCACGTGCAGGTGGGGACCTCACACGGTGACTTAATTGCATTTCACACAGGCCAATGACGTGAGTGAAACCATGGGCCTTGGGCCACGTCGTGGTCGTGCGTTGATTCTGACTCACGGCCACTCCATGTGACCGAGGAGGCCTGGCCATTGGATTTCTAGTTGGTCATCTTTCCCGGAGCAGATTACCAGGGCTTCTTCCCACAGAGTCAGTGCTTTTGTTAGGTGCTGTCGAGTCCACTACAACTCACATGACCCTCTGAACAATGACGCTGGACCTTGTTCTATCCTGAGCCAACTTCACTATCTCTGACACACCTCCTCCATTGCCACAGCCCTGTGTCAATCTGTCTCATCCCGTCTCCTCTCCTGTGCTGTCCCTCCATCATTCCAAGCATGATATCCTTCCCCAAGGACCACCCCCTCCTGGCAACATGCTCAGAGTATATCAGAAGGAGTCTCAAAATCCTTAGCCACATTTTGTTGTCTGTCATCCACACAGTCAAAGGTCTCTGCACGTAGATTAAACACAAATAGATATCCTTCCAGTACTCTGCTTACAGCTAAGAATAATCTGACATTGGCAATGATATCCTTAGTGCCACAGCCTCTTCTAAACCCAGCTTGTATTTCTGAAAGTTCTCTATTGATGTATTGTTCAAGTAGTTTATGATAATTTTCAGCAAAATTTTGCTTGCATGGGCTGTTAGTGATATTGTTCAATAATTTCCACATTCTGTTAGATAACCTTTTGGGAGAATGGGAATAAATAGGTATCACTTCCAGCCAGTTGGCCAGGTAGGTGTCCTCTAGATTTTTTGACACAGCTTGGTGAGCACATCCAGGGCTGTAGCTTTTGTTGAAATATGTCTTTGGTATTCTGTTAGTTCTGGGGTTTGTTTTTTGTAGATACCTTCAGGGCAACTTGAACTTCCTCCGTTATTGCCATTGGCTCTTGATCATCGAACCATTTTAGGAATTAACATAGTGTGGCGCAGTGACTGTGTGCTCCTGCCATCTTTTTTCCCCCCTTGTTGTGTACTGTTGAGTCAGATCTCACTGGCACAAGAGGAGATTGCCCCTCACTCTCCAGTGGAGCATCTGCTGGATTAGAACCGCATGCCTTCGGGATTGCAGTGCAGCTTCTTGCCACTAGGTCACCAGAGCTCCCTCTTCCTTCTTCTTTTGTTGCTTCTGGTATCATTCAATGTTTTGCCCATGGAATATTTCCCTATTGCAACTCGAGGCTTGAGTCAATGGGTTGAGAGTTGACGGGAAGGTCCAAACCATCACCCTTTCGGTTAGTAATTAAGAACCACCAACTCCTGCACGCAGGAGCCTGACAAGATGCGAGAGAAGAGCAGGAGTGGACGTGGAATCCTGTGACAGTAGGAGAGTCCGCCAGGCCTAAGAGACGTGGGAGGATGCTGGCAAGGTGGCAGTGCAGGGCTTAAACACTGCTAACCAAAAGGTCAGCTGTTCAAAGCCACTCAGTGGCTCTGCAGGAGAAGACCTGACTATTTGCCCCACAAAGCTTTACCCTAGGAGACTGTTGCTGCATCGTGTGAGGGCCCTGTGAGAGGAATCTACCTGAAGAAAGCAGTTAAGGCGTTTCTGTTCTGTTTCAATGGAGTACAGAGGGACTGAAGTGAGAGAAGGGTGATTAGCTAGTGAGTTCATACATGTTGCAGGAAAAATGACTGCTTAGACATGGTGAGGGAACTCAGCCTAACAACTTTGACTGGAGTAAAACGAGTGCTTGGAAAGAACAGGAAAGTGGTACTGTTAGGAGAAATTCCAATCCTAAAAGAAGCAGATGCAGAAGGTGCTGGCTGCTGATACACTAGCAGTAACTAGGTGTCAGCCGTGGTTTTCATGTGTTGTTGTTGTTGTGTACTGTCAAGGGAGAACTGACTCCAAGCTGGTGGACTCATCACCTATGTTAGGATTGACAGTACAACTCCTTCCCATGATGCCGCCAGGACTCCCTGAGTTTTATATGTTGTTGTTGTGTGCCGTCAAGTCAAAACAGACTCATAGCGGGCCCTCTAGTGATTTTCAGAAGTTGTGTAATCACATGGGAGGAGACTACCCATCCTCCCCCACAGAGTAGCTGGTACATTCAAACCACGTACCTTGAGATCGCAGCACAGCTTCTTAAGACTCAACCACCAGAGTTACCTGATTTTTATGTACCCTGCTCTCTGTGTGTGTGTATATTTATACCTATACACAATATATCCATATATGTCCATACACTCAATGCTCACTGCCATCGAGCCAGAACCAACCCAGAGCTGACCCTACAGCAGCTTTGCGGAGGCCCAAAGGCACTTGATTTGAATCTACCAGCCACTCTGTGGGAGAAAGAGGGAAATGCCTTTTTTTAATTTAACTGTGGTGCTGGAGAAGAGTTTTGAGAATACCATGGACTGCTAGGAAAACAAACAGATTTGTCCTGGAAAGGGTTAAACCGGTTGGCTCCTTGGAGGCAAGGATTCTGAGGCTCCGTCTAACATACTTTGGACATGTTGTGAGGAAAGACCGGTCCTTGAAGAAGGACATCATGCTTGGGAGGGTGGAGGGACAGCGCAGGAGAGGAAGGCCCTCTATGAGGTGGATTGATTCAGTGATTGGGATAAATTGGGATGGGAGTGTCGGAGACAGTGCGATTGGCACAGAACAGAGCGGATTTTAGGGCTGTTGTACATAGGGTCGCTATGAGTCGCAGGCAACTCGACGGCACATAACAACAACAATAACAACATTAGTTTTAATGAAAATTTACAGACTTTGGATTCCCATTCATTCATTGCTGCACTTTTCTCCCTGCCCACCCCTTCTCCCCAGTTCTCTTTGAAAAGTAAAAGAAACATTCTTTCATTGTTATACAGTCTCCCCCCAAGTCCACTTCACTATGCAGCCTTCGTTCTGGACTCATGTCCTGACAAAAATACCCAATCATGTATCCCTTTTAAACAGTTCTCTCCCTCATCTGTTTCAATGCAGTATACATTATTTACCCCATCTTTCTCTGTCTCCCCGAACCCTGATGTCAGTCCCGTTTTATAACAGTGGCATTATGCAGTGTTTGCCCTTTTGTGACTGAGGTATTTCATTCAGCATAATGTCCTCCAGGGTCACCCATTTTGAATAATATTGCATGAGTTCCTTGTTTTTCAATGTAGCGTTGTATTCCATTGTGTGAATATACCACAACTTCTCTATCCATTCTTTGTTGATGGGCCCTTGGGCTGTTTCCAACTCTTTGCTATTGTAAACAAAGCTGCAATAAACATGGGTGTGCGTATATGTGCTTGGGTGGTGGTTATGGTTTCTTTGATGGTTCAACATAAGTAAAACAATCAATGTCATTCATCATATCAACAAAGAGGGACTTTCTTATCCTGTGCGATTTGCTGCCTATGAAAACCCTCTAGAGAGTCAGCTATGTTACCTAACAACAACAACAACAACATCACACAGGAAGACATTGCCCATCTTTATCCTGGGGACTTGCTGGTGGATTCAAACCACCGTCCTCTGGGATGATAGCCCAGCTGCTTACCCACTAGGCCACTCTGTACACATCGACGTACAGGAAGCTAAGGTGGCTTAGACCCTAAGGAGTTGTGCTGCTGACCTAACAGCTGAGTTTCTCCGGTTGTTCAAACCCAACAGCAGCTCTGTTAGAAAGAGTTGGGCAGTCTCTGATCACTCAGTGTACAGCACGGAGAGCCCAACAGTGGCTCGTCTAAGAGTTGGTTCCGATGCTGCTGTGAGTCTGGTACGATACACAGACCTCCACTTTATACACCACCCATGCGCCACTGTGTACGCAACTCTCTCTATACACGTATGTTCGATCGTGTTGTGTACCATCGAGTCGAAGCCAGCTCACTCTCCGGTGGGGCTTCAGAGGTAGTAAATCTCATAGGAAGAAACTGCTCATCTTCCACCTAGCTGCTGGTGGATCCAGCCATGTGCTTTTTAGGAGCCCTGGTGGCCCAAAGGCTCTTGTAAAGCTTACAGCCCAGAATAGTCATATGATGGGACCCCACGATTTGGAATGGCCTTGCTGACACCTGCCAGTAGGAAGAACAGCATCCACCAAAGCGGTGTAAGGGTTCTTGGACTGTTTCTGTTTAAAGACGGGGGAAAGCGTCACCATAGACAAGTTAGGCATCAAATGATTTTTCTAAGTTATCAGGGGATGAGAAGATTATCTTGCTGGATAAATGGGATCAATCAAAAATAATTAGAATTTTTAAAGTTCAACTGATGTATTAAATATTTATTGGATTTCCTGTTATAAGTAACCTTTTCAAAACATGTCAGGGGGAAATGAATCTCTTAACAATAACAAAAGAATGTAAATTGTACTAGAGTAAACTTGATGGGATGGGACTGGCTTTACAAGGATAGATCACAATTTTACTAAAGAACGTTAGGAAGTTTATGAGCAGGGGAAAGTGACACATGACTAGGAATGACAATACAATAGAGAGCACTGGAGGGTTAGGGCTAAGGAGCTACACTGCCAACCCAAAGGCTTGAAGTTCAAATCCACCAGCTGCTCCAAGGGAGAAAGATGGGCAAACTCTTCCTGTGCGATTTACAGCCTCTGAAAACCTACTAGAGGGTCATCTATGAGTCAGTTCTGACTAGATGGCACGTAACAACAACAACAATAACATAACAGTAGGAGTAGTGGTGGTGTGGTATATCACCTGTTGGGCTGCTGGCCTAAACGTGTGTGACGGAGGAAGGATGAGCAGTCTCCTCCAGTACAGATTTATAGTCACCAAACCCAAGGCCACGAGTTGAGAATGACGGCAGGCAGCCTGGTTGTAACAACCTGTCTTCTTGTCTAGTTAATCTGTACATTAAATGCACTGTCAGGCGATGTCAGGATAGAATCTGAGGGATTCTATTCCATTTTGAACATTTTACCAAGGGGAAATTCACCTAGAATGAATAATTTTTCAGCTAAGTATTTAATTCTTTCATTCATAAATGTTGGGCAACTCTTAGGCTCTTCCAGTTCCCACATGTCTCCTTCACTTGAAGTAAACTCCCTGACTCCCGGAGCAGTCTCTCCTTCCCTCCTATCCACAGAGTCTGGCTACCACTGTGCTGGGGTTTAGTCTGGTGCAAACACGAGTTATGGATAAATCTCCTATGACACATGATGTTTTGTATCTCACTCAGCACAATGTTTGGAGGCTCACCCGTGTTGTAGTTTGCACCAGGCATCATTCTTTTCCATGGATGGGTGGTCTCCGGTTGTAAATCCAGACTGCATTTTTCCACCAATGGGCATGTGGGCTTTTCCAGGCTTAATCAATTGTGAATAGTCTTGCCATTTGCAAATCAGCTAGTCACAGATGCATGAGTTTAGTTCAATAGTATCATTTTGATTCCATTGGTCTGTATGTGGACCCTTATGCCAGTCCACAATGTTTTGATTATTGTTGCTTTGTAGTAAGTTTTGAAATCAGAAAATTCTGGTCCTTCAACTTTGTTCTTTTCAAAATTGACAGGCTATTAGGGTTTGTTGAACTTGAATTTGAGGATAATTTTTCCTCCCATTTGTGCAAAAAACAATTGTTTGGATTTTGCTAAGGATTGTACTTGTGGAGACTGGGTTTTGTTGGCAACACAAGGTCTTCCAATGACATGAGGTGTTCCAACAACACGAGGTCTTCCAACCACATGAGGTCTTCCAACAACTTGGGGTCTTCCAATAACATGAAGTCTTCTGACAACATGGGGTCTTCCAATAACACGAGGTCTTTCAACACAAGATCTTCCAGTAAATGAAGACGGAAGGCAGTCCATCTAGTTAGATCTTCTTTGACCTCTTTCAGCAATACTTTCTAGTTTTCAGTTGACAAGTCCTGCTCAATTCAGTCTATGATGTTTTAAATTTTTCAGATATTTCTGTAAATAGAATTATTCCCTTAGTTTCCTTTTAAGTATGCTCATCATTGGAAAGTAATTTATTTTAATTTTAAATTACACAAATAGTAATTAAATGTATAATCTCATGTTTTTCTTTGGTTTTTAAAAAATTATACACTCTAAAACTTACTTAATCATTATACAAGTACTCTTTCCAGAACTTCGTATTCATCTGTGTCACACACACTCATCCATCCCTTCCTCCCTCCCTCCGCCTCTCTCTCTCCCCTCTTCCCTCCCTCCCTCCCTCCCTCCTTCCTTCCTCCCTCTTTCCCTCACTTCTTCTCTCTTTTTCTCTCCCCCTCCCTCCCCTCACCTCTCGCACTCCCTTCCCCTCTCCCTCTTCCTACTTATCTGTTCATCATTGCTTTTTAGGAGCCATTCAGTCACGTATGACTCATAGTGAGTTTATTTTCTTTTCTTTAGTTTTTCAATTATTATACTAGTTTATTTAAAAATTTTAATATATTGTTTTTCAGACCAGATACTTCCAATTTCCCTCACCCCCTCACCCATCAAATTGTACAACCCAATGGTTAACCTCTTTCCACCCCCACCCTGCGCTCATCCTCATCCCTCTGCTCCCCCCTCCGCTCCATGAACCCTCATAATCATTTATAATGATGGTTTTATACAGTATTTGTCCTC
>NW_006399754.1:37087036-37096302 GCF_000299155.1 Elephantulus edwardii
ATGACAAAGGAAGAAGAGATGCCTTCGAGTTGTGGTGCTAGAAAAGAATCTTGAACAAACCATGGACTGCTGAGATAACAAATAAGTCTGTCTTAGAAAGGATGAAGTCAAGTCTTTCCATGGAGGCTAATATTTTGAAACTCTGCCTCACTTACTTTGGGCAGATGGCCGGGAGAGATTGGTCCTTGGAGAAAGACATCACGCGCGTAACGGTGGACGGACAGTGCAAAAGAGGGATACCCTGGATGAGATGGATTGATACAGTAACTGGGGTGATGGGGGTTAGTGTGTCGGAATTAGTGAGACTGGCTCAGGACAGGGAAGGGTTCAGAGCTGATGTACATGGGGTCTCTACATCTCAAACAACTCAATAGCATATAAAAACAATAACATACTATGACAGTTTTGGAAGCAAGAGTGGCATCCTCTTCCAAATTACATGCCTCCAGAAACTCTATGAACTTTGATAAATGTTGATAGTTGTAGAGGGGCTTTCAGGCCTTTTGTTCATAGGGACGCTGTGAGTCGTGCTTGACTTGAAGGCAATCAACAACAACATATGTGTGTATATACATACATAAAGGTGTATATGTGTGTGCATATACACACATATATATGTATATACACACATATATAAATACGTATTTATCTTGGAAGCAGGAATGGCATCCAATTCCTAAACAACATGCCTCTGAAAACTATGAACATAGAGAAACAAAGATAGTTCTAAAACAGGATTCAAGTCTTTTGTTCATAGGGTCACTGTGAGATGTGTTCGACCCGACAACACTTAACAACAATATATATATAGTTATGTGCTGTCGAGTTGCCTGCAACTCCTAGCATCCCTGTGTACAACAGCTGTGAAGCCTGCCCTGTCCTGAGCCAGTCTCACTGACTTTGTTGTGTACTGTAGAATTGTAACCGACCCATAGCTGACCCTCCAGCAGGTTTTCAGAGACAGTTAATCACACAGGAGGAGACTGCCCGTCTTTCTCCTGCAGAGCAGCTGGGTACGTGTATATGTGCACGTATGTGTGTGTGTGTGTGTGTGTGTGTGTGTGTGTGTGTGTGTGTAGAGACAGAGAGAGAAACCTGTCTGTCTATCTACATCTATCTATCTATCTATCTATCTATCTATCTATCTATCTATCATCTATCTATCTATCTGTCCATCTACATATATACATAGACCAAGAAGCAGTTGTCCAAACAGAACCAGGAAACCCTTCATGGCTGAATCAGGGAAGGTGTGCATCAGGGTTGCATCCTTTCTCCTTATGTATTATATTTGTCTGCTGAGCACATAATTCAAGAAACTGGACTGGAAGAGAATGTGGCATCAGGATTGGAGAAACAGTGACTTGTGTTGCTGACAATCCGATCTTGCTTACGGGGAGTAAAGAAGACTTGAAGTACTTACTTCAGGAGAGCAAAGACTACAGCTTTCAATATGGATTAAATCTCAACATCAAGAAAACAAGGATCCTCACCACTGATCCAAAGCGTCATGAAGATGGAGAAAAGATTGAAGCTGTCAATGATTTCATGTTATTTGGACCCAACAGCAATTGTCATTGCCCCAATAAAATGAAAAGACACCTTGCATTGGGGAAATCTGCTCCTAAGTGCTGACAACCAAGAATTCATTTTAAAGACCTATGTATGACTTGAGCAGTTTGACTGTGCGCTCACACTGATCTGCCCTAAAACTGATTCCTGAGAGTCTGTTGTTGTTTTCTACCTCTGTGGATCATTGAGCTTAGAGCCATGTATACACTGGCTTTTTTTTTTTTTTTTTAGTGGCTTTTGTCTTATATTGTTTTGGGTTGTTTTTTGGGTTTTTTTGGCATGATACAATTTAAAAGTTACATGAACAAAAGTTGGAAGGGAGAAAAATCAAAGCTGTTTTCTTTCTTAAAAACTTAATACAGCCCCTTATACAAATTCCTTAGTCAACACCCGCCCCCCGCCCCCAAGAGGACGACTAAGGTGTACCTGATCTCTTTTCAATTGCTTCCTGGCCATCTGAAAGCTGGGTGATGGGTAAGAAGACTGAATAATGAATGTATTTGGATTGGCAAAGAATATTGAATGGGCTGCCAAAGAGGGAGAAAAGCCTATCGTGGAGGAGTGTGACTGGAGTGCTCCTGAGAGGCAAGGAGGGTAGAGCTGCTTTGGGAGTAGATTCATGAGAACCAGTCCTTGGAGAAAGACTTCATGCTGGAAGGAGAGGCTAAGAGAAAGAGAGGAAGACTCTCAACAAGATGGACTCACACGGGGATTACTACCGTGGGCTACACTGTGGAGAGACAGTGAAGACGGTGCAGGTGAGGGCTCAGGGGGTCGTCGTAAGCCAGTTGACTGGATGGCACCTAAAAGCAATGACTGTATGTACATTGTGAGGGAAGGATGGACAGTCACCTCCTGTGTAATTAACCGCCTCTGAAACGTGCTGGAGGGTCCGCTGTGGGTCAATTCTGACTCAACGGCAAGCAACAACAACAACAACAACAACAACAACAGTATTTGTGTATGGAGAACTGCTCTCTGCAGTGGAGGGTCTGATTTGACAACACATCACCACATATGTTGTTGTTGTTGTTGTTGTTGTGTCGATCCTCCAGTGGCCCCAGAGTTCCCTTAACAACAGAGATCAACAAACACATTCACAACATTTCTGTAGGAATTCCCTAACCACGCCTTTATCAATTCATACCTGTACTGTATCAGATTGTAGTTAGGTGTGATCACGCTGGTTACAGCTCACGAGTGCACGGACAACAGAGTGAGACGCTGCCCGGTGCTAAGCCATCCTCACAATGTCCTCTGTGGCTGCGGTCACTGTGTCAATCTGTTTTGTTCTGGGTCCTTGGGTCCTCCTCTTTTTCACTGACAAGCCTTTCCAAAGGTGTTCTACTGGCTTCGTGGTAAGGAGCTGTGCTGTCAACCCAAGGATACGTTATTTGAATCTATCAGCTTCTCCACAGGAGGAAGACGGGCAGTGTCCACAGGAGAGCCAGCTGTGAATCAGTCCTGACTCAGGGGCCTAATGTCCTTCTCCAGGGATTAGTCCCTCGTAACAACATGCTCAAAATAAGTGAGGTGATGCCTCATCCTTGCTTTAAAGAGCACTCTGGCTCTACTTCTTTCAAGACAGAGTTGTGTATTCTTTTTTTAAAAAAATTCAGAATTTATGTCTGAAATTCTTTCCATACATAACGGAAATACACACATATAGATGCTAGTTCATGTCTTGATGTCAGGGAATTGCAGCTCAGGAGTGGTGTAGGCTAGCGGAAGACTCAACCAGTATAACTCCTCAGAAGGAAATCGGCAGTTAGGTGCACGTAAGTTAGTTGTATTATTTAGTTAATGACTACTTTTTTCTCTTTCAGATCTACCTTCCCCCGAGGTACTTTGAATATTGATTCCTCACCTGGGAAGGACATTGTATTTTTTTAAAATTAAATTTTTATTTTATACTGGTTTACTAATAAAGTTCATACACATTGTTTTTCACACTGGATCTTTTCCTCTTCCTTTACCCACCCCTCCCTCCACCCATCAAATTGCGTGACCCTATAATGAAGTTGCCCCCCCACCCTGGCCCATCCTTAGCCCTTTGCTTCCCCCTCCCCGCCTTGGATCCTCATACACGTTCTACAATAATGGTCTTATGCAATATTTGTCCTATGGGACTGAGTTTACTTAGCATAATGCTGTCCAGTTCCTCCCAAGTTAGGTAGTAATTTACAAAATCATTGCTTTTGCATGCTGGGTAGTATTTTATCATTTGAATGTACCATAATTTCTCAATCCAGTCTATTGTGGTTGGACATTTGGGCTGTTTCTATCCTCTTGTGATGGTGAATAACACCTCTACAAACATCCATGTACATACAGGTCTCTGTTTGTGCCTCAGTTCTCATTTCTCAGGGAATATTCCAAGGAGTGGAATAGCTGGGTCATATGGAATGTCTATGTTCAGCTTTCTGAGGAAATGCCAAACTGTTTTCTAGACTGGTTGTACCATTTTACAATCCCACCAACAATGTATAGGAGTGCCTGTCTCTCCACATCCTCCCCAACGTTTGTTACTTGCCGTCCTGTTAAACTTTGCCACTGCTACTGGAGTGAGATGGTATCTCCTTGTGGTTTTGATTTGCATATCTCATTGTCAGTGATTTTGAACATTTCCTCATGTGTCTGTTGGCCATTTGAATGTCCTTCTCTGTGAAAAATTCTTTCCATGTCTTTTGCTAATCTTTAAATCAGATTATCAGTCTTTTTTTTTTTCTTGTGGAGGCCCAGGAGTATTCTGTAAACTTTTGTTAAGAGTCTCTTGTCTGAGATGATATTGCCAAATGTTTGCTCCCAGTCAACAGGTTTTCCTTTCACCCTGTTGTGAAAAGTTTTTGATGCACACCGATATTTTATCTTTAGAAGGTCCCATTCACCAATTTTATCTTCTCCAGATTATGTATTTCTGGCTTTATGTGGCAGTCCCTTTATACCATAGACTAGGCCTTCTAAGCTTGGTACCAGTTTGTCTCTTATAAACTTTATGGGTTTGGGTTTTATTCCGAGCTCTCTGATCCACCTTGAGTTGATTTTTGTGTATGGTGTAAGATTTGGATCCTGTTTCAGCTTTATGCAGGTAGAAGTCCAGTTTTGCCAGCACCATTTGTTGAAGGGTTTGTAATTTCTCCATTTGATAGATTTTCTTTTCTTGTCAAGTATCAGGTGACCATAGATAGATGGGTCCATTTATGGGCTCTTAATTCTGTTTCATTGGCCCATGTGCCTGCCATTGTACCAGTACCATGCTGTTTTGGTTATGCCTCCCACTTCATTTTTCTTTTTCAGAAGTGTTTTGCTTATGTGAGGTATCTTTCCTTTCCGAATAAACTAGACAATTTCCTTGTTCATGGATAGGAAGACTCAATATTGTAAAAATGACAATCCCACCAAAGCAGTCTACGTGGTCAACACAATCCCAATGCAGATACCAAGTTCATTTCTCAAGGAGATAAAAAAGATTTGTGTTCTTTGGCCGTCCATGGTATACTTGAAACTCTTTGCCAACACCACAATTCAAAGGTATCAAATCTCCTTTGATGTTCTTTATTCATTATCCAACTTTCCTGTGAAACAAATACTATTGTTTGGGTCAGCCACACCTTAGTCTTTAAAGGAAAAAATAAGTTATCAAAAACACAAAGATGCTTATGTCTTGAGAATTCAGCATGTTTCCTCTCTTTCATTTTGCCCTAAATCTATTGAAGTTCACAAATAAGTGAAGGAGTTATTGCCTTGAAGTCTGTTTTATGGTAAATTAATATTGTTACTATTGTTCTTGTTGAAGTTTGTGTTAACAATATATTTCAGTGATATATGGAAGGGGTTCGAAGGACTAATAGACCACTTAGACTAATAGACCACTTGTCACCTTGACCCTGACAATGGAAGAACTAGATAGTGCACAGTTACCATGGCTGACTGTCCTGAGACAGGAAGAACTAGACAGGGCCCCGTTACCACACTGACTGTGCTGAAGAGATCTTGATAGAAGGTCTACAATAGGGTGAGAGAAGACTATAAAACTCCGAGCCATAAAAACACCAGGCTTACTATTCTGATAGGGACTCACGGGACCCTCTACACTGTGGTCCCTAATTACTCTTCAAGCCTGGAACCAAGTTTGTCTTCATGACTCAATGTTCAGCCAAACAATAGACAGATGTATAAGAGAAGATTAGCACCAGTCGCTGAACAACTGGCCACGTGAGATCGAAAGGGCACGTTTGCACAGGGGTAAATCCCAGTGGGCAAGAAGGAGCTGAAGAGGATGATGGAAGCGGAAGCAGAGGCGGAGTGGGGAAAGCATTAGGATTCATGGATTGGCAGTGTCACGACACACGGGGTGCAGGAATTGTTCAATGGAAACCAATTTGCTTTGTAAACATCACCTCCAATCACAGTACGAAGTTTAAAACACTCGCTATCTATCCTGAAGTACGACACTGCCAGTACGAGGATACGAGGATACGAGCCATGTGCCTCACAGTCAATAAGAGGAACCCTCAAGTTTACCAGCAGCCATCATGCTAAGGATGAGAATGGAGACTTTACTCACCTCTGCGGCCGGAAACAGAGCAAGCACACGGTCAAGTTGCATCGGGAATTACTGGTGATTGGAATGTGAGGTTAGAAACAAGGACTTGACAGCTTAAAAATGTGATGTAGGTGACAGAAATCGAGCTGAAGAATGACTGAGAGAGCTTGACCAGACTGGTAATGTTGGGACAATTTAATCTCCTTAGGTGGAACGTAGTATTCTTGTAGGTGAACTAGATAGCCATTCATGTTGTTGTTGTCGTTATGTGCCATTGATTCGCCTGCAATCCATAGCAACCTTAAGTACAGCAGCTCTGAGCCCTGCCCTGTCCTGAGCCAGTCTCACTAACTCTGACACACCAACCGCAATTTCCCCAGTAACTATCAATCCATTTCACCTGGGTTCTTCCTCTCCTGCGCTGTCCCTCCACCCTTTCAAACATGATGTCCTTCTCCAATGACCAGTCCCTCCTGGCCACGTACCTAAAATATGTGAGATGGAACTTCAAAATCCTTGTCTCCACGGAGAGATTTAATTTCTTCTCTCCAGGACCTATTTGTTTTCTTGGCAGTCCCTGGTATGTTCAGAACTCTTCTCTAACACAATTTAAAGGCATCGGTTCTTCTGTCATCCTTAGTCATTGTCTCTAATGCATAGCAAGTAATTGCGAAGACCATAATCTGGATTAGTGGTACCTTAGTATCTAGATTGACATTGTTGCTTTTTAGCACTTTAGAGAGGTCCCTGACAGCAGATTTTCTCATTCATAGTACACTGAAATTTAAAATGAATTACAGTGAAAACTTTCTGATTTTTCTCTCCAAATTCTGTCCAACTTTATTTCCATTGTTCTGAATGATTTTTATAAAGTCATGAATGATTCAACACCATCAATGGTTAAAATAATGGAAGACCTCACTACTTTTCTCTTTAAGATTACTGGATTTTCCATCAGACAGGGTGTTTTAGTAAGCCTATTACACAAAGATCATAAAGCATTATCTCTCAAATATTATAAAGAGCTCATGTTCCCTTAGTGAACTCCAAGTACGTGGACAGGACTTCCAGTTTTGATCTCTGCTCTGCTTCTGGAGACTCACTAATAGCTTGTGCTTCACCTTTCAAGGACCAAGTTGAATGTCACTGTATCAAATGTGGGGTCTCTGGTGGTGCAGTTGTTTGGTAGTTAACTCTAAAGTTGATGGTTCAAATCCACCAGCTACTCTTTGGAAGCTAGATTCAATCATCTGCTTAGGTAATGACTGCAGCCTTGGAAGTCTGGTTTCCAAGCTGGGTCAGTGTGGTCAGTTCCATTTTGTCCAAAAGGGTCACTGTGAGTCAGAATCCCCTCAGCCCCAGTGAGCTTGCATTTGTTTTATCAGATGTGCAACACAAAATACAAACCAGCAAGCAAATCAGTGTCCCACCTGGTAAGTGTTCACAGTAGAGTCAGCTTGGGAAGAGAAGTTGGGATATTGTTGTTGGGTAAAAGCAACAAACAAGAAAGCACTGTGAGTGAGAAGGAGGTGTTAGGATACGAATCAGGTTTATGTCAGATCATCGTTGGGTTTATACTTAAAGAGCAAAGAAATCATCCTGAGAACAAAGGTGTCTGACTGAAGATGGCGTTTTCAATAGCATCGTGTACCTGCAAAAGCTGGGCAAAGATTGAGACAGACCAAAGAAGAGCTGGTGCCTTTGAACGGTGGTGTTGGTGAGCAATACTGACTATTCCATGGGCTGTCAGAAGAAGAGACACTCTGTCTCGGAACAAGGACAGCCAGAGTGCTCCTTTGAAAGGCAGGTGGCGAGAAATACACTGAAGAAAGGTGCTTTGGACATGTTACCAGGAGAGGCCAGTCCCCGGAGAAGGACATCAGGCTGGGGAAAGCAGAGGGTCAAAGAACTTCAAGGAAACGGATTGACAGTGGCTGCACCCATGACCTCAAACACGGCAGCTCTTGTGAGGATGCCGCTGGGTGGGACCAGGTGCTGCCACGTCAAGACGTCTCACTGACAAGGGTCCTCTTTTTTTGCTGACCAAGCACAGTGTCCTCCAGGAGCCATTCTCTCCTGACACATCAAACATACAATTGAATACTTAACATGACTGACTTCAACGACTGTGCAAAACCTAAATTATATTGTTCTATACATAGCATTTAGCATCACATAAACATGTCAGTCTCACTCCATCAGTCAATTCTGGGCACACAATCCTCCACTGGGCTTTCAAGGCAGTGAATGTCAATGGGAGAAGAGTGCTCTCACCCACAGAGCTATTCGTAGCTCTAAATAACTGGAGACACGTGGCCTTTGCCACACAACTCACCCCAGCCCACCCAGGACTCCCTGGGGGGCATCACGTGGACTCTGCCATGAAGAACGAGCCTACTCAGAGCTGACGCACCACTGGGGTTTATGAGACCGTAAATCATATGGGAGGAAACTGCCCATTTATCTCCCAAGGAGCTGCTGGTGGTTTGAAGCACCAGAGAGGGCTGCCTCGGTCAGCAGAGCACCTCCCTATGGACAGAGTTATCCTGAGGGGAGTTATAGTAGACTCGGGGGCAGATGGGAGTTTCCTTTCCTTTTTTTTTTTTTTGATAGATAGTCCATATTTGTTCTTCACAGAGATTGAAAAGGTATGGAGAGAGGACACATCCTTGGTGTACACACTTCCCAGTTTTGAACCATGAAGTATTTCCTTGCTCTGTTCTGATGACTGCCTCCTGGTCCAAGTATAGGTTTCACATTAGCATGGTCAAATGTTCTGGGATTTCCATTCTCAGAGTCATAGTTTGTTGTGATCCACAAAGCATCCTTAAGTATTGCAACTTGAGGCTTGAATTTGTTCTTCAGTTCTCTTGCTCAAGAAATGCTGAGCGAGTTAAATTATCCAGGAGGCTGGACTCTATGAGGAGAAATGTGGCATCAGAATTGGAGGAAGACTCATCAACAATCTGCATTATGCAGATGACACAACCCTGCTTGCTAAAACTGAGGAGGACCTGAAGCACTTGGCTACAGAAGGTCAAGGACTGCAGCCTACAATATGGATTGAAGCTAAACTTTAAGAAAACAAAGATTCTCATCACTGGGCCAATTGGCAGCATCATGATAGATGCTGAAGAGATTGAGATTG
>NW_006399754.1:37096793-37116583 GCF_000299155.1 Elephantulus edwardii
GTGGATTGATTCAGTGACTGGGATAATCAGGATGGGTTTGTCAGAAACAGATTGGCACAGGATAGAGCAGGGTTTAGGGCTGTTGTCCATAGGGTCACAGGCATCTCAACGGCACATAACAACAACAATAATAACAACCATAACAACCACAGTCCATACTTTAACAAATGAACTCTTGATAGTTCTTTTTAATGCAGTGGGAGGCCCATCAGAGTGTGTGTCTGGTAGCGCAGCATATAGAGTGTTGGACTGCTAGTCAATGGCAGTTGTTCAAATCCTGCAGGCCCTGCACTGGGGAGAGAGGAGCTCGCTTCTGTAAGGAAGAGTGTCCTTGGAAGCCCAGTGGGGGGTCCCACGAGCCAAATCAGCTCAAGGGCCGTGAGTGGGTGACGCTCATGCGTATTAGGAATGCACTCGTGCTCATTTGAATGTGTTGACCTCCTGGCTCAGTTCCTGTGTAAAGGTGGCCAGGTGGTACAGTGAGTTAAGCACTGGAGTGCTAACCTTGTAGGTGGCAGCTTGAACCCACTCTGGGAAAAAGGCGAGTCAATTTGCTGTCATAAATATTTACAACCTTGGAAACCCTCCGAGCCCGCGCCATAACCCCCACTGGCCACTCCATGCCCTCCCCTCCCCAGGGCAGTTCCATGACACCCACATGGGGCCACTTCAGGTTGGAATGGTCTCCATGGCTATGCGTCCATCAGGTGGGTTGGGTAACTGGGCGTGGTTCTGTTTGGGAAATAGGATTTTTGTTGTTAAAGTTATGAAGTAGTAGGGTGAATCCTAAATGAATGAACGAGTCAGTGTAGGGTAAATCCTAAACCTTAGGAGAAACTAAGGTACCTAACTCAGAACATGGTCTTTCTATCACTTGCTATGCATCTGAGAGCTGGACAGTGAATAAGGATGACAGAATAATTGGTGCCCTTGAGCTGTGGTGTTGGAGAAGAGCACTGAACCTCCCATGGACGGCCAAGAATGAACAGATGTCATGGAGAGAGTGCAGCAGGAGCGGCTTCTCACACACTTTTAGCATGTTGCTACGCGGGGCTATTGGAGGACACGATGCTGGAGGGTCGGTGAAGGACAGGAAGACCCTCAGCCAGGTGGATTGACACGGTGACTGCAGCAATAGGCTCTGTGTGTCAGGAAGTGTGAGGATGGTGCAGGACAGAACAGGGTTCAGATCTTTTGTTCATAGGGTCTCTATGAGTGGTACTTGACTCAACAACACCTAACAACAATCAGAAGTAGACAGAGAAACACACGGGGGAAGACAGATGTGGTGTGAGTATCAACCATAAGTCAGGAGCTCAGGCCTCCCCAGAGGTATTCAGATGCACGAGGTAACTGAGACAGTGAGGCCATATGCCTGCTCCTGGTGTCTCTTCCTGAGCCCCAGCCAGCCCTGCTATTACAGTGTAGCACCAGAGTTCCAAGGCTCTTCTGTTATTTTTTTTACTGTCTCTTAAGTTTCTCTAATTTTTCAAATTGCTGTGTCACTTCCATCCCAAAGACATGTTATTGCTGTTGTTGGATATCTTTGTGACTCATAATGCCCCTAGGACCACTCATAGCCCACTCTCTGTGTGACAGCGGAAAGCCCGCCCAGCGGTGTTATCCTCCCAGTTGCTGGTGTGGTGGTTGAGCACATTTTGCAGTCACTGTGTCAACCCCTCTCCTTGAGGGTACGCCTCTTTTTCGTGGGCCCACTGCTCTGCCCTGCATGACAGTCTTCTCCAGGAGCTGGTCCCCTCTGATAACATGGCCAAAGCTTGTGAGATAGAGCATTCCTTTGGAAGAGCACTATTCTCACGGTGGGTGTTGATTGTCTCGGGATGGGAGAGCGATGAAGGCCCGAAGGTCACGAGGGGCCTTAGCTGGGCCTTCCCTCATCTGGGCCAGACCTGACCTTTGGAATCTGTCTCCTTACTCAGAGGCACACAACTCCCCCCACAGACTCGATCCCTCACTGACAAGCAAGCCGACCAGGGCACACCTCATTCCCTGTCCTCTGTAGCATGATGTGTCCACACCATTCACAAAACCGTTGTTGTTCTGCACCATTGAGTAGAAGCTGACCCACAGCTGACCCTCCTCCAGTGGGTTTTCAGAGGCTGTAAATTACATGGCAGGAGATGCCCACTCTTCTCCCAAGGAGCAGCTGGCGGATTCAAACCATGTGCCTTCGGGCTGACAACAGGTTCTTACTAGGTTGCCCGATCTCCCCTGTTGTGGTGGTTGTGTGCTGTCAAGTCACTTGTGACTCATAGCAACGCTACGTACAACAGCTCTGAACCCTTCTCTATCCAGAGCCAGTGTCATTGTCTCTGATAGATCTACCCCCATTTCTCCAGTCACCAAGCCAATCCATCTCATCCAGGATCTTTCTCTCCTGTGCTGTCCCTTCACTCTTCCAAGCATGACATCTTGGCAACATGCCCAGACTATGTGCCACAGAACTGAAAAATCCTTGCCTCCAAGGAGCAGCCTGGTTTCACCCTCTCTAGGACAGACATGTTTATCCTCATAGCAATCCACGGTATGTTCAAGACTCTTCTCCAGCACCACAACTCAAAGACTTCAATTCTTCTGTCATCCTTAGTCATTGTCCAGCTCTCTGGTGCACAGCAAGTAATTGCAGAGACCATGGCCTGGATCCCCGTACTCTTCCCTAAATCCCCCATTCCCAGAGACGGCCCCCCTCCTCCTCAGCAGCCTCCCTCCAGCTCTGTAAAGTCAAGCGTGGCCACTAGTTTCAGTGGCTCCGTGAGTGTCGCAGTAGAACTTGCTGCACTGTTTCCACTGGGTCATGTTTCAGGACTTTCTTCTGAGGCACTTCTGGGTTGACTAGAACTTGTGACCTTTTAGTTAGCAGCTTGATGCTTTAACCACTGGGTCACACAGGGACTCCAGAGCATTCTAACTGGTTCTAAAGTGGGCGCACACCGGATGCTGGCCTTCAGTTCCTCCCAGGCCTGAGTGACTGGCAGTGTGATGCGTGTCTGTTGGACTGCTAACTGAAAGGTTCCAATCCACCAGTGTCTGTGCAGTAGAAAGATGAGAAGTCTGCTCCTGTAATGATCTCCAGGCCAAAGGATGGAGGGTTGCCACCAGCTGGCCCGGGCTCACTGCCTCAGGCTTGGGTGCAGTTTGTGTTGATTTGTTGTTTTGTTTTTTTAAAAAAAAAATTTCTAGAGAAGGCCAGTGCCTTAATAGGTTGGAGTTTTGTTTCTCCAATTTAGCTAAATAAATAGGATTATATAATCTTTCATTTATTTACTGGGAAAATGTAATAGCTGAGCTCGTTAATTTCTAATCAAGCTCACGAGGGAATACACTCCAAGTCCAGTCTGTTCATGAATTTCTAATGGCCTCTATTACATACTCCAGCAGAAAAATGGAACCAGGTGGCAAGTCAGCGTCTTTGGAGGAACAACATAACTTTTACATGTTCCCTGTGAAGTCAAAGAAATCCCCACGATAGAAAAGTTCTGGAAATAAGATAGAAAAGTTCTGGAAATAAGAACTGTCATACTTTATTCTGCACTTTGGCAAACACTTGGTGCGACCCTTACATGAAGAACTTTCCTTTCCCCACCTAAGTGGTTCAGCATCCCAGGGGGGAAGAAGATACCAGTCAATGAGATGGGTTTCCAAAGATCTAAGTTTTCATGATTCAAAATGAGAAGATCTTGGATTTGAAAATGGAAGCTAAAGTAAAATTTCTCTCCCATTGAAAGATGACAGAAGCTAAATGCTGAGTTGCTGCCTGAACGGTCAGCAGCTCAAATCCCCAGATGCCCGGGGAAAGAAATACGGTGTATCTGCTCTGATTATGATTTACAGCCTCAGAGACACGATGGAGGGTTTCTGCGAGTCACAATAAACCTGGTGACAGTCGGAGGAGAAACAGGCGGGGTCCAACCCCTGAGAAGTAGAGGGTCAGTGAAAGAGCGGGAGCACCTGTACGATGGTAGGTCCTGTAGCCTCCACCGTGAGCTCGCCTGGGAGAGGACCTGCCTGGGCAGCGCTTCATTCTCTTGTCTTGGGCTTGTTCTGAGTTGGAGCTGGCTCGAGGAAAGGTACGCTGTGCTGCGTTTAAAAAATGAAGTTAACTATTTGGGACTGAGAAAGCTGAAGCAGGAGTCAGTGGCATTTGCACAATTTCCAAACTCTAACGCTTGTTTTCTAATTGAACCTAAGCTTTTCTGATCTCGGGTCCTGTGGCTGCCGCAGTGAGAGGTCTCTGGAATAGGAGGACCGTTCTGTCAGTGACGCAGTGACAGAGCAGATACTGGCAGCACTCACATGCACAGCTGTGCGTGGTCTCAATATCATGCCCCTCGTGTTTTGAAGGAGCTGTGGAATTTCCTGGGTTTGAGATGGACATACTGGCCACCTCTTGTGTGTCTCAATGACAACAGTCATCTTCTTTCCCTTTTACAGGAGACAGAAAAGCGGGAGGGTTAGAAAAGAAAGGCGGGAGGGGGACCCGTCTTATCCTGCCGTGCTTGTGTGAGGAGGCACACCAGCCTTCCATTTTCTAGGTCACAGTTAATAAACACTGACAGGTCCCCAATAGTGTGTAATTCCTGATATGCTGCTTTATGAATATTGGATTTTCATTTCTCTGCTTTTATGTCTGGGGAGCCTGCACTCACGATAAGAAGATGGAGGTGGAGATTGGCTGCTTTAGAGGCTCAGGGACTGTTAGCACCCGCTCTATAGCTTTAATCTCATATTCTTCTCTTAGAAATGTTTCCTTCCGCCTGTGTTCCAGCTACCTGTGGAGTCGCAGTCTAATTTGCAAAACCTGTAATGAAGGTGAATGGCAGCTAGCAGCAGGCAAGGGAGTCTAGAATCTGGAATCACAATTAGAGTAAAAAGGGCCTCCCTGATGGTGAGACATCCCGTTCGCAAAAGATGAAAGTCCCAGCTCATTTCCATCAGCAGGAAGGAGCAGCAATTAACCCTGGAGAGCCAGCTTCTCCACTTGCTCGGGCTCTCCTGATTCACAAAGGCCCTTTTTGCCGCTCTATTTCCGAACCCTGCCTTCCTTTTCAGGCCACAGAAGATGAGGGCACCTTTGTGCATTGCCCTACAGAATCAGGGAGTAGTGACCTGCCGCCGCTGGGCTGGGGCTTTATAAACTGTACGTAGTAAGTTGTGAAGAGTTAGAATGGCAGGGCAAGGGCCTGGATTGGAGCTGAGGTTCTCCCTGGTTGTGTTTCGAGAGGTCACACATCACATGCACTCCGGGGGTTTCACAGCAGCTAGAATTCCCTGACACAGACAGGACATCTCCAGACCTTTCCACAGTGTACTGACTAGGCCGCAAAGACTCACATCCGGTATCGTGCTCCTTTGGGAACCTCTCAAAGCACCCTCAGGAAGGACGCCCACTCGCGAGCTTTGTGTGGGACTTTGCCCAGGAAGGGGCTGCGCTGAGTAGGATCTGTGACCACAAACACAAATCTATCCACTGGGCGGTACCCTGAAGGCTGGCATACCACGATGCAGCTACTCAGCTGAGTCTTCCTCTCTGAATGGCGACCAGCCAAGGTCATCTCTCTTTAGGATTTTGAATGAAGATTTGTGAATTGTACAACTAAATGTACGTAACTGTGCTGTTGTTGTTAATTGCCTCTGAGCTGACTGTGGTGACGTCAATGATATGTCAGAGTGAGACTTTGCTCAGTATTGTGTCTTCACAAACGCAGCTATTGTGTCAGTACATCGTCTTCATTATCAACTGCTGCTCTAACATAAATATTACCAGTGTGTACTTATACAAGCAGAAATGTGTTCTGTTACCATTCAGGAGACTGCAAGCCTAATTCATTGTGCTGGCTGTAGGGGGAAGCTTCCCTCGGGTGTGTCCCGGTTCTGGGCTGTTCTTCACAGGGATCCAGGGTCCAAAGGCCTTACTCTGCTCCTGGCTCCTCTTTCTTGGTTAGAATATGTCCCTGCTCCGTCCCCTCTGCTCGCTTCTCTTCTTTTTAGTTTAAGAATAGAAAAGGTGATGCAAGCCACCTTCCAGGGAATTCCTCTTCTGTGGCTCACCATTGTGACCTGGTTGAGGGGGTAGTACCCACCCCGTGGAGCCTTGGGTTGTAGTCTACAGGCAGTTGCACTGTTAACCCACAGGTTACTGCTCTCTGAGGGATAAAGATGGAAGATCTTCCCATGAGATTTACTTCCTCAGAAACTTGATGGAGAGTCAGCTATGAGTCGGTTCCTCAAAGGCAATGAGTACACGTGAATGACCCCATCCAAATCTCCTTACATCATTGTTGTTAAGTGTCATCGAAGCAAGTATGACTCATAGCAGCCTTATAAACAACAGATCTGAGCCCGTCCAGTCCTGTGCCATCCTCTCTGACACACTTGAGCCCATTGCTGCTGTTACTGTGTTAATCTACCTGTTTGAAGGCCTTCCTCTCTGTCACTGTCCCTCCACCTTTCCAAGCATGCTTTCCTTCTCCAAGGAATAGGCCTTTCTAGCAACATGCCCAAAGTACCTAAGATGAAGCTTCACCATCCTTTTCTTCAAGGGAGAAATGGCTGTATGTTCTCCAAGAAGTTCTTCCCCTTACATTGTTGTTGTGTACCATCAAGACAGAACCGAGCCATAGATGACCCTTCAGCAGGTTTTCAGAGGCAATTAATCACACAGGAAGAGAACGACCATCCTTCTTCTGCAGAGCAGCAAGTGGCCTCAGACCACGTGTCTTTGGGATTGCAGCACAGGTTCTTGCCGCTAAGCCACCAGACATTAGGTTAGAGATAATCATAACAGATCACATCATGGAGGTACTTACATCAATACATCATTGTTGAATTATACCATTACATAAATTCCATGTAACTGAGAATCATGTTTCAGCCACATTGGCACAATTCAAACCCTCACTCCATCTCACTGAAGGTTGCCTTCACCTTCATTGGCCAACTGTTTATCAAACATTATGTTCCTGTACTGTGATTGGTCCCTCCTGATGATACATCTAGAACAAACACATCAGTCCATGTGCTATTGTCACGCACTAGATTTTCATTGGTTAATTTTCATAAATAGAGCAAAAGATCTTCTTAGTCTGTTTCAATCTTGAAAGTCCACTGAAACCTCTCCACTATGAGTCACCTGCTTGCATTTGAGATAATAGTGGCAATGGTGTCCAGCACCATAACTTCAAGCAAGACCCCCAGCTGATAAAGGTGACAGATAATAGATAACCATAATACACAGAGACATAGTTGGGCCTCTTAATCGAAATACTTTATTAGAGGGATATTTGGGTTCCTAAAATTGATTCGATGGTAGAAGATGGGATTTGGAAAGTAGACAGTGTCTTGAGGATTACAGGAAGATTGTACAGTGAGAGGCATTAAAGAGATGATGTGTGGTCCCAAGAAGGGATGGGAGGAACCAAGTATCTTTGAGGCATTGCAATGTAACAAACCTTCAAGCATTGCAGTGAAATTCCCATGGCACTTAAGAATTCAAATAACCTTTGACACTGGGTAAATTTCTTACAAATCCATCTTTAGAGTTTTAAAAAGAAAATGTTACTTCAAGAACTATGGTTTGTCTGACCAAATATTGTCCATGGAGAATGCAGAAAGTCATTAAAAAGAAGGGGGAAAAAAGACCAAAATGGAAGTCAGAAGAGACTCTGAATATGGTACTAGAGTGCCAAGAAGCCAAAGCAAAGGGAAGAAATCAGGACTTTAAGGAGCTGAATAGAAGATTTCAAAGGGCCGCTTGGGAAGACAAGGCAAAATATTATAATGAAATGTGCAAGGAGCTGGAGTTGGAAAATCAAAAGGGCCGAACTCACCCAGCATTTCTTAAGCTGAAAGAACTGAAAAACAAATTCAAGCCATGAGTTGCAATGCTTCAGGATGCTATGGGCAGAATATTGAATGATTCAGGAAGCATTAAAAGAAGAAAGGGGTATACAGAGCCATTGTACTGGAAAGAATTGGATGAGAGAATAATTTCAAGAAACAACATGTGATCAAGAGGCACTGGTGATGAAGGAGGATGTGCAGGCTGCTCTGGAGGACTTAGCAGAAAAATAAAGCCCCAGGAATGGACGGAATACCTTGGCATATTTCAGCAAACAGATGCTACCCTGCATGTGCTCACCAAGTTGTGCCAAGAAATCTGAAGGACAACTACTTGGCCAAATGACTGGAAGAAATCCATGTTTATTCCCATTCAAAAAAAAAGTGACCCAATAGAGTATGGGAAGTATTGAACGTTAACACTAATATCACACACTAGCAAAATCCTGAAGATTATCCAGAAAAAACTTGAACAGTACATTGACAGACAACTACCAGAAATACAAGTCGGGTTTAGAAGAGGTTGTGGCACTAGGGACATTATTGTCAATGTCAGATGGATCTCGGCAGAAAGCAGAGAGTACCAGAAGGAATGTCTGTGTTTCTTTGACTATGCAAAGACATTTGACTGTGTGTATCACAATAAATTGTGGCTAACCTTGGGGAAAATGAGAATCTTCGAGAACTTGATTGTGCTTATAAGAAACCTATACGTGGACCAGGATGCAGTCCTCAGAACAGAGCAATGAAACACTGCATGGTTCAAAATCAGGAAAGGAGTGTGTAAGGGATGCAACCTGTCCCCATACCTTTTCAATCTGTATGCAGAACAGATCATTCGGGAAGCAGGGCTTCATTAGAAGGAGTATGGCATCAGGATTGGAGGAAGACTCATCAACAACCTATGCTATGCAGATGACACAACCTTGCTTGCTGAAACAGAGGAGGACCTGAAGCACTTGCTGCAAAAGGTCAAGGACTGTATTCTGCAATATAGACTGAAGCTCAGCATCAAGAAGACAAAGATTCTCATCACTGGGCCAATTGGCAGCATCACGATAGATAAAAAAGAGATTGAGGTTGTTAGCAATTACAACTTGCTCGGATACACAATCAACACTCTTAACACCAGCAGTCAGGAAATCAAAAGATGAATTTCACTGGGAAAATCTGCTGTCATGGACCTCTCCAGAGTGCTGAAGAGCAACGATGCCAGTCTAGATACAAAGGCTCACCTGATCCAGGCCATGGTCTTCTCAATTACTTGCTATGCTTCAGAGAGTAGGACAATGACGAAGGATGACAGAAAAAGAATAGATGCCTTTGAGTTATGGTGCTGGATAAGAGTCTTGGACTGCCAAGAAAATAAATAGGTCTGTCTTGGAGAGTGTAAAACCAAGTCTTTCCTTGGAGGTTAGGATTTTGAAGTTCTGCCTCACTTACTTTGGGCATGTGACCAAGAGAGATAGGTCCTTGGAGAAGGACGTCATGCTCAGAAGGGTGGAGAGGAAGACCCGGATGAGATGGATTGGTACAGTAACTGGGGCGATGGGGGTTGGTGTGTCAGAATTAGTGAGACTGACTCAGGACAGAGAAGGGTTCAGAGCTGCTGTATGTGGTGTTGCTGTGCATTGCAGGCAAGGCATCAAATAACATTCTATGACAGGTTTGAAAGCAGGAGTGGCATCCACTTCCTAAACAACACGCCTCTGGAAACTCTATGAACTTTGATAAAAGTCTATATGTTTGATAATAGTCGAAAGTTGTAGAAGGGCTTCAGGTCTTTTGTTCATAGGGTATGTAAGTCATGCTCGACTTGAAGGCAAACAACAACAGCAACACATTTTTAAAGGTATAATCACTACCAGTTAAAATGCATCTATTTTGATTGTACAATTTGCATTTTGACAAGAGTACGCTCTCCGTTAAGTAGCCTTCTATGTGTTTAAAAGCTTGGAAAAGCACAAGGAAAGCCAAAGCAGAGCAATTTGCTTTGGATTGTGGTGTCAGAGATTGTTGAGTATACAACAGGCTGCCAGAAGGATGAACACGTCTGTCTTGGAAGAAGTGCAACTAGAATGCTGCTTAGAAGTACTTAAAATGACATGGAACCTCATGTACTGGGAGTTGTTAGGAGGAAGGCCTTGTCTCCCGTGTGTATTGGAAGTTATTAGGAGGAGGGCCTCGTCTCCGGTGTGCACTGGGAGTTGTTAGGAGGGGGGCCTTGTTTCCAGTGTGTACTTGTAAGTTGATAAGAGAAGGGCCAAGCCTCTTGTGTGTACTGGGAGTTGTTAGGAGGAGGGCCTCGTTTCTGGTGCTGGAGTTGTAGTAGGTTGTGCTGCTGGTAACTTAAAGGTGGTCTGCTCAAATCTACCAGGGGATCCATGGAATAAAGATTGACAGTCTCCTTCTGTGAGATTCATAACCTCAGAGATCGAGTGTGTGTGGGTGACTATGAGTCGATTCTGACTCGATGACAATGGGTTTGAGTTTGAGTCTCTGGAGAAGGATATGATGCTTAGTAGAAGGTCAACAAAAAAATAGGAAGACCCTCAACATGATACATTGACCCAGTGGTGCAGCAAGGTTTCAAAATCACAGTGAATTTGAGGATGACACTGGGCTGGGCAGAGCTTCATTGTGTTGTAAATAGGGTCTATGTGAGCTGAAACTGACTCAGTGGCATCTAATAACAACTTTGCAATGGCTTTCAGTCATCTCTTACCATCCTGAATGCTATGCCCCGTGGTTCAAGAGTCCAGGTACCAACTCTACATCAATTGCTCATCTCCTGACTTCATAGGCAGGGAATTGGACATGTTGGACCCAGTACCCATTGCAGTCGAAGCTGCCCTTTATCCCCTTCGATGACAACAAACAATGGAAGATTACGTCAAGGTAATCAGAGGGACTTCAAGGTGACATTAGGAAGAGGGGATTAGAATACCAGCCAGGTCTTTTGAAATCTATTTAACAGTGTTGCTGTTTTTGTGTGCTGGTGCGTTGTTTCTGACTCACACCCATGGGGCAGAGTAGGACTGCCCTGAAGACTCCAGTCTTTATAGAAGCAGATCTTTTCTCACGCCTAGAATGGCTACAACTGCCAACTCTCCTCTGAACCCCAGTGCACTTATCCGCTGCATCACCAGAGGCTCCTGGACAATAACAGCAACCACAGTATTTATCCAGGTTTATGAGTTTTCACAAATAATATAGTCACTGTGACACTGATGAGTCCAATGCGAGAATAACTACCTATGGTGGACATTGTTTGGTGGAGCTCTCAGATTAAAATAAGTTTGGAAGCAGGAGTGGCGTCCACTTCCAAAATAGCTTGCCTCCAGAAACTCTACGAACTTGGAGAAATGATGAAAGTTATACAAGTGTTCAGGTCTGTCGTTCATAGGGTCGCTATGAGTCGTCTACGACTCAACAGCACTTAACAACCACAAAGACATAGTCATGTAATCATCACCATCAAAAACACTCTGAAGGTTTCCATCACCTCAGAAAGTCCCCTTGGCTCTTCTGAATTCCATTTCTTCCTCTTACTTCCTGTCCTGGCTACTATTGAGTTATTTTCTATTACAAAACTTTATGAAAATAGAATTACACAGTAGACAGTCTTTTACATTTACCTTCTTTCTCTTAGCATACCGATTGAGGTTGGTTAATGCATTTTGGTACAGTAATGGGCTGTATGTGTCCTTTTTTACTGTTGCATTAATGGTTATGCCGTAGGGTTCTGTTGGCACAATGGTCAAGTACATGGCTGTTAACCAGAGCAGAGTCTTGATCCCATCAAGCAGTTCTATGATGGCAAGAACAGACGACTTATTCTCATAAAGACTGCAGCATGGAAAACTCTATAGGGCAATTCTTCTCCGTCCCACATAGGGTCACAATGGGTTGGGATCAGCAACGCTCAGCAATAACAACAGATGGCTGTACAACCATTTGTTTACGCATTCAATAGTTCATGGACATTTGTTTATGCATTCAATGGTTCATGGACATTTGGGTTGTTTCCATGTTTGAGCTGTTATGAATAAAGTAAAGCAACTATGAACATTTGTGTTCAGTTTTGTATGAACATAAGTTGGTAATTCATGGGTAAATATGGAGGAGTGAGATGTCTAGGTCAGAGGAAAAGAACACTATTAACGAGAGACTGTTTTATCTTTCTCCTGTGGAACAGATTAGATTCAAACTGCCAGCCTTTTGCAGTCCATCACATAACTCACTCTGCCAGGAAAATGCCAACTGACTTCCCAAGATCTTACTCTATTTGGAATTTCAATCAGTTACATGAGAGAATTCTAAGTGTTACCATGTCAGTACTTGGGATTACCAATTTTATTTTATAAAATTCTAGTTATTCAGGAATTGTGTGTCATGGTTGTATACTTTACCCATACTTGCCCAGTCTGTATGCTGAGAAAATCATCAGAGAAGCTGGGCTATATGTAGAAGACTGTGGCATCAGGATAGGAGGAAGACTCATCAGCAAACAGCTCTACGCAGTTGATATAACCTTGCTTGTAGCAAGTGAAGATTTCAGGCACTCACTGCAGAAAATCAAAGACTACAAGCTTCAATATGGATTGAATTTCATCATCAAGAAGACAACTGTCCTCATTACTTGCTATGCATCTGAGTATTGGAAAATGAACAAAGATGGCAGGAGAAGAATTGACGCCTTTGAGCTGTGGGGTTGGTAAAGAGCACTGAAGATCTCAGGATCTGTTAAGAGAACAAACAAGTTTTAGAGAAAGTACAACCACTGGCTCTAGCTAAAAAAATCTCCCTGAAGACAAGGTTAGTGGAGCTTCTTCTCACATGCTTTGGGTTTGTTGTTGTTTAATGCCATCGAGTTGTAGACGACTCATAGCGACCCTATGAACGAACAGCCTGAACACTGTTCGTACATAGAGTTTCCAGAGGCAAGCCATTTTGGAAGTGGATGCTGCTCCTGCTTCCAGGCTTGATTTAGTCGGGAAGCTCCAGCCAACACTGTCCACCATGGGTGCCCATTACCACGACTGGCACATCACTGTCAAAGGCTTCAGCATCACAGCAACCACGAGTTACCTCTGTACAGCAACACACAGACCAGTGCTATACCACCTAGAAGAATGTTTGACAGGAAGACAATTTGAACCTGGCCGAGGGCCACAGATGACAATCACCCACCTTCGGCTTGGTAGCACAGCTTCTTTCCACTAGGCCAATGTAGCTCTCTCTTGGTCATCGTCATTGTTATTGTTGTTTAATGCCGTTGAGTCGTAGACGACTCATAGCGACGCTATGAATCAACAGCCTGAGCACTGTTCGTACATAGAGTTTCCGGAGGCAAGCCGTTTTGGAAGTGGATGCCGCTCCTGCTTCCAGGCTTGATTTAGTCGGGAAGCTCCAGCCAACACTGTCCACCATGGGTGCCCATTACCACGATTGGCACATCACTGTCACAGGCTTCAGCATCACCGCAACCACGAGTTACCTCTGTAACTTTGGGTATGTGGTTAAAAAAGGCCAATTCTTGGAAAATGACAATATGCTTGAAAAGGGTGGAGGGTCAGTGAAAGAGAGGAAAACTGTCAATGAGATGCATTGACACAATGACTGTAACAATGGGCTCAAGTATATCAGAGATGGCAAGAATGGCACAGGGTAGGGCACAGCTCAGATCTGTTGTTCACAGGGTTGCTAAAGGTCATACTTACCTCAACAACATCTAACAACAAGAACAACGGACAAGCAAGCATCATTAAGAGAGATGGAGAAAAGATTGATGTTGTTAACAATTTCATTTTCTTGGATCCATAATCAACACCCACGATATCAGCAATCAAGAAAACAGAAGACTTTCAGGCTTGTGGCATTGAGGAATTCCTCTGTCAAGGATCTTTGAAAAGTATTAAAGAGCAAGTATGCCAGTTTAAAGACTAACATGCACTTCACCCACAGTATGATCTTTCAAAATGTTTATTGTTATCTGAATGTTGAAAAATGAATAAGGAAGACTGAAGAAGAACTCATACTTTTGGATTGTGTTGTTAGTGTAGAGTATTGATTATCCCAGAGACTGTCAAAAGAACAAGCAATCCGTCTTTGAACAAGTATGACCATTTTCTTCCTTAGAGGCCAGGATGGCGAAATTTCATCTCATATACTTCGAGCATGTTATCATTAGGGAATCAGTCCTTGGAAAAGAGACAGTGGGGAAGTTCATTATCATCGCTCAGAACAAGGTCAGGGCTGACTATGCAACAAACCGTCAACTACTCATTTGCAAGTTCAGTCTGAAGCTGAAGAAAGTGAAGATAAGTCTACAAAAGCCAATGTACAATGTTGAGTGTACTCCCCCTGAATCCAGACCCTGTCTCTAGAGGAGGGTGGGTGCACTGAATCTGGAGCCTGTCCCTCCAGGAGGTCTGGTGCACTGACCACTAATGACCACAGGCCAGTAGAGTGGTGAATGCATTAAAGATATGATATGTGAAGAAAGCAAAAGGTCATTAAAAAGACAGAAAGAAAAGGTCAACATGAATGTCAGAGAAGATTCTGAAACTTGTTCTTGAATGTTGAGCAGTTAAAGTACAAGGAAGAAATGATGACATCAAAGAGCCGACCAGAAAATGTCAAAGGATGGCTGTAAGAGACAAAGAGAAGTACTATAATAAAATGTACAAGCTCCTAGAGTCAGAAAACCAACCGGTAAGAGTGCACGTGGCATTTCTCAAGTTGAAACAACTGAAGGGAAAAAAACCAAACAAACCAAGCTTTGAGTTTCAATACTAGAAGGATTCTATGGGCAAAACACCATGTGACACAGGAACCATCAAAAGAACACAGAAACAATACACAGAGTTCCTGCGCCAAAAAGAATTGGTCAACACTGAACCATTGAAAGATAGAACATGTTATCAAGAACTAAGATGTTAAAGGAAAATGTCCAAGTTGCACTAAAAGCTTTGATAGACTATGAAACTCTGAGAATTGACAGAATATCATTTGAGTTGTCTCATTCACAGATGCAGTTCTTTAAGCACACATTTGTCTATGCCTACAAATTTAGAGCTCTGATGGCCTGTTGGAAAGGAATTGTGCTACCAGTTCAAAGACTACCAGCTGCTCTGAGGGAGAAAAATGGGAAATTTCCTCTCATGTGATTTACAGCCTCTGAAAACCCAGTGGAGAGTCAACAATGAGTCAGTTCCAACCCAGAGGAGCTTAACAACAACAATAACGGAAATTTTGAAGATAGTTATGTGGAAAATCCACTAAAGAGAACAATCTATACCTGTGCCCTTTCCACGGAAAGGTGATTCAACAGAACATGGAAGTTTTAGAACACTATCATTGATATCACACAAAATCTTGTTGAAAATGATTTAAAAACTCTTGTAGTCTTACATTGACAGGACATTCAAGCTTGATTCAGAAGAGAAGAAATAAGGAATATTATTGCTGACATTAGATGGATATTTACTGAAAGTAGAGAATATTAGAGAAATTTACATTTATTTTATTAAGTATGGAAAGGCATTCAAGTCTATGGGTCATCAGAATTTATGGATAATACTGGGAAGAACATGAGTGCCAAGACTCTTAATTCTCATAATCAAGACTACCCATGATTAGGAGATAGTTGTTTGAACAGAAAAAGGGGTACTTATAATTTAAAAATCAAGAAAGATTTGTACTAGGGTTGTACCATTTCGCTGTACTTAATCAACCTGTAAGTTGTTGTTAGGTTCTGTTGAGTTCAGTACAACCCATAGTGACCCTATGAACAATGGATCTGAACCTTGTTTATCCTGTGACAGTCTCACACTTTGTGACACATTAGAGCCCATTACAGCAGTCATGGTGTCAATCCACCTGGGGGTTAAACAGAGCAAGGGGTAATTATAATTTAAAAACTAAGAAAGGCATGTACTAGGGCCGTACAATTTCACTGTACTTAATCAACCTGTATGTTGTTGTTGTTGTTAGGTGACCCATAGTGACCCTGTGAACAACAGATCTGAACCCTGTATTATCCTGTGACATTCTCACACTTGATGATACAGTAGAGCCCTTTGCAGCAGTTACGGTGTCAGTCTACCTGGTTGAGGGTCTTCCTCTCCTTCACAAGCTCTATGCCTTCCTAACCACCACGTCTCTTTCCAAGGAGTAGCCTCTCCTAGCAATATGTCAGGAGGATGTGTGGTGAAGCATCATCATCTTTGCTTCCTAACAGCACTCTGGCTATACCCTCTCCAAGACTTATTTGTTTCGTTCTTTTGGAAGTCCATGGGTTGTTCAGCACTCTTCTCCAACACCACAGATCAAAGGCATGAATTCTTCTTCCGTCATTCTTAGTCGTTGTCCAGCTTTCAGATGCAAAGCAAGTGATAAGACCATGGTCTTAATCAGATGCATCTTAGTTCTCAAACTGGCACCATTACTCCTGCAGACTTCCCCAGTGTAATACGTCTCCTCATGATTCCCTGACTGCTGGTACCAAAGATGTTGATTGTAGATCCAAGTAAGATGAAGTTGTTGAAAATTTCAATCTTTTATCCTTCAATCATGATGTTACCTATTGGTCCAGTGGTAAATTTTTTTTATTTTCTTGACATTAAGATGCAATCCTATTCTTTGAACTTTTACAACAAGTGCTTCAAGTCTTCTTCACTTTCAGCAAGCAAGGCTGTGTCATCTGCATAACACAGGTTATTGATGAGCCCCCTCCAATCCTGATGCCACATTCCTCTTTATAGAGTTCAGCTTCTCAGATAGTTTGCTTAATATAAAAGATTGGGTAGATATGGATATACAGACTACAACCCTGTTACACTCCCTTCTTAATTTAAAGCATGTAGTGTTTCCTTGCTCTGTTTGCACACAGCCTCCTGGTCTAGGCTCCACAATTAATTGCTCTGGGATTTCCATTTTTCTCAGTGTTAGCCATAACTTGTTATGATCTGTACAGTCAAATGTCTCTGCATAGTCAAAGAGAAATAGATACTCTTTAGCTATCGTTTCCGTTCAGCCAGGTTCTACCTGACATCAGCAATGATATTGCTGTTGTCACAGCCACATTCTACTGGAATCAATCTGTATACTAAACAAATAATCAGAGAAGCTGTACTCTATGAAGAATACAAAATCAGGGTCAGAGAAAGATTAGTTCATAACTGGGACTATGCAGATGACATCACCAGCTGCTCCATGGGGAAATGACAATCCCCTCGTGTGTGGATTTACAGCTGTAAGGTGACTATTAGTTGAAGTTGATTCCTTAGCACTGGGACAACTGCTATAATGTTCTGATCTGATAATTATATATGCAATTCGCCAACTTTTGTGATCCAGTCACCAGTTGTCATTAATGCCTCTTGATTGCATGCTTGGTCAATTTGAGACTGAAAAGTTTTATAAAAATCTTCAGTTTCCTCTTCTTTGGGTTAAGCTGTTGGGGCATATGTTTGAATAACAGTTGTGTTAACAGGTCTTCCATGAATGTGTATGGATAATATCCTATCATTTACAACATTGTACTTCAGGTTAGAACTTGAAAGTTTCTTTTTAAACTATGAATGCATAGTTCAATATCGATTGCACCTCAACATCAAGAAAAAAAAAATATTCTTACCACTGTACCAATAGGCAAAATCACGATGGAGAGAAGATTGTAATTTTCAATTTCATCCTACTTGAATCCACAGTCACTCCATTTGGTACCAGCACTCAGAAGACAAGCAGACATATTGCATTAGGAAAGTCTGCAGTCAGGGACGTCTCCAAATTATTGAGGAGCAAAGATGTCAGTTTGAGGTAAGGTATGCCTGATTTTCAAAGTAGTCTTGTCTTTTTAATCACTTGCTATGCATCAGGAGGCAGTTTTCAGAACAGAGCAAAGAAACACTGTATGGTTCAAAATTGGGAAGGGTGTACACCAGGGATGCATCCTATCTCTATACCTTTTCAATCTATATGTGGAACAGATCATCTAGGAGACTGGGCCCTATGAGGAGGAATGTGGCATCAGGATTGGAGGAAGACTCATCAACAATCTGTATTATACAGATGACATGACCTTGCTTGCTGAAACTGAAGAGGACCTGAAGTGGTTGCTAGAGAAGATCCATATGGATTGAAGCTTCAACATCAAAAAAACAAAGATTCTCACCACTGGGCTGATTGGCAGCATCATGACCAATGGTGAAGAGATTGAGATTGTTAATAGCTTCAGCTTGCTTGGCTCCACAATCAATACTCTTGGTACCAGCAGCCAGAAAATCAAAAGACAAATTGCATTAGGAAAGTCTGCTGTCCAGGACCTCTCCAGAGTACTGAAGAGCAATGATATCAGTCTAGAGACTAAGGTACACCTGACCCAGGCTATAGTCTTCACAATTATGTGCTATGCATCAGAAAGCTGAACAAGGACTAGAGATGATAAAAGGAGAATTGATGCCTTTGAGTTGTGGTGCTGGAAAAGGGTATTGAATATACCATGGACTGCTTGGAGAACAAACAGGTTCTCCCTGGAAAGGGTAAAACCAGGCTGCTTCTTGGAGGCTAGGATTCTCATACTTTGGGCGCACTGGAGGGACCAGTCCATGGAGAGGGACATCATGCTTGGGGGGGGTGGAGGGACAGCACTAGAGTGGAAGACCCTGAATGAGATGGATTGACTCAGTACCTGGGTCATGGGGGTAGGTGTGTGAGAGACAATAAAGTAGGCACAGGAGAGAGCAGAGCAGAGCTGTTGTGCACAGTGTCATAAGCAACTCAAGGGCACCCACCACCGCCACCACTGCATCTGAGAGCCGGACAATGACGAAAGACGACAGAAGAATTGATGCCTTTGAGCTGTGGTGTTGGAGAAGAATGCTGAAGGTCCTGTGGACAAACAGATGTTGTCCTGGAGAAGGTGCAGCCAGAGTGCTCCTTGGAGGCAAAGATGGAGAGCCTTAAAATCACACACTTTGGGTACATTGCTAGGGGAGGCTGTTGGGTATCACCATGCGTGCAAAGATGGAGGGACAGCCAAGGAGAGGAAATTCCTCAACCAGGACGGACACAGTGACTGCAGCTAAGGGGGTGAGTGTGTCAGAGACTGTGAGGATGGCGCGGAATACGACAGGTTCAGATCTGCTGTTCACAGGGTCACTCTGGATTGTGGTCACCCTGAAGGCACCTAACAACAACAGCATGGCACTTCAGATGAATTCTTCTCTTCACTGTAAGTCATAATGTTCAAACTTAGAATAAAAACCTTTACTGGACGCCAAGCATTATGAACTTTACCATTTTGAGTGGTGTGTTATTGGGTGTGTTTTCACTATCATTATCTTTTTACATTTCCTTCCCAGAGTAGAGTTGCTTGTAAATGGTTTGGGTATTTTGAGTCAAGCATCCTATTTATTGGACGATCTCAGAGCAGTGCTCAGCTGAGACCCAATTCTTGTTATTGTTTTCACGGTGGTCCACGTGAGGGGGGAATCTGTGCCTTATGACCTCCTAGGCTGCACTCTTCAGAGAAGACCACCTTCAGGTTTTTGTCTCCCAAGGAACTCAGAGCAGCAGCAGCCTTGAGGTTGGCAGCCGAGGGCGTAACTCCACTGTCAGCACTTCTTTAGTTCTAATTATGAAACAAAGCCACCTCACTTTGTGCTCTAATCAACAATCTGAATCTTGAGGAGCTTCCTGTCTGATGCCAGCCATTCCCAGCCTAGTATGAACGTGGGGCCATGTTCACTGGAATTCTTCGGGTCTCACCCCAAACCAGTAGAGCCCTCACCTAAATGCCTTGCTCAGTGCTCCCCTGGAGGCCACCGCTCATCTCCTGAGCTGCCCTCTGTGCTCCTGGTCTTGGTCTGTGTGGACACTGAGCTCGGTCCCCCTGACTTGGGTCTGTCTGGACACTGAGCTCTGTC
>NW_006399754.1:37116794-37150136 GCF_000299155.1 Elephantulus edwardii
TGGACGCTGAGCTCTGTCCCCCTGACTTGGTCTGTGTGGACGCTGAGCTCTGTCTCCCTAAGTGAGGAATTCTGTTGGTGTTTGTCTGGGCTCTCCTTTGATTTCCAGTTTGGAAACATTATAAGGATGCTTTCTTGGATAAGTTTCTTATCTCTTACAGAAAACTAGGCTCCTATTTTAAAATTTCTACACAAATTCTTTTGTGGAATTGTCTATGCTTTCTGTGATGTGTCTGTGTCCTTGTTGGTGGTGTTCTGGGTTTGTCACTTCCAGTCCTTCAGTCTCCCCTGTCTCTATCACCTTTGCTTTAGAGAAATTGCCAATCTTTTAGTCTCATGTCGTCTGTATTCACTTTACTTTGTGTGCGAATCAATTATTTTGCTAACAGATGATGTCAGGTTAAATGAAGTCGCGGCTCCTGTCGACTGTTAGCTCCTGCTGAGATGAACCCGGCAGGCTCTCTCTTAGACCAGTGCATGTCTGCATGCTGCTCGCCGTGCTAGAATGCACAACACAGCTTCGTGAACGATACCGTGTCATTTGACCGAATTCCCTTCACTGTAAGGTCCTGACCCCTCACACCTAGGAGGTTTCTCTCACAGGATGTTTGTGGTGCCTGAGAACTCTCTATAGCCGTGTCCTCTAGAGCATTTATGAAATGTGGATTGCTAAACCAAATTTGCATTTCTAATATAAGCGAAATTTGATAATGAAATATTATCCATTTTACATATTGGAAGCAGGAGTGGGATCCACTTCCTGAGCTACATGTCTCTGGAAACTCTGTGAACTTTGATAAATATCGACACTTATAGAAAGGCTTCAGGCCTTTTGCTCGTAGGACCGCTATGAGTTGTACTTTTCTTGACAGCAATCAACAAGATATCATTTTATTTTATTTACCAAGACATGTAAGTAATTTTTACATCTACGTTGGAGATAAATATTGATTTGCAGTTTTCCCTTCCCACCTCCTCCACTCTGTCCGGCTGCTGTTGGGGTTTGATTCAGAGGAATGCTGACCTCATGAGATAAGTTAGAAATTGTGTCTTTCTGTTTTCTGGAATAATTTATACAGAAATTGCTATTTATTCTTTATATTATAAATTTCATTTTATTGAGCATGTTGTTGTTATTTTGTGCTGACAAGTGGCCTGCAACTCATAGCAACCCTTTGTACAACAGCCCTAAACCCTGCTCTGTCCTTTGCCAATCTTATTGTCTCTGCCACACCTCCCCCCATAATCCTAGTCATTGAATCCATCCACCTCATTGAGGGCCTTCCTCTCCTGTGCTGTCCCTCCACCTTCCAAGCATGACTTCCCTCTCCAAGGACTGGTCCCTTCTTGCAACATGTCCAAAATATGTCAGACGAAGCCTCAGATTCTTTGCCTCCAAGGAGCAGCCTGGTCTCACCCTCCCTGGGGTAAATTTGTTTGTTCTCCTAGCAGTTTATGATATATTCAGTTCTCTTCTCCAGCACCACAGCTCAAAGGCATCAATTATTTGGCATATATAGGGTTATTCAGTAGCTCTATTTCTTTTTGAGTGAATAATGATAGTTTTCATCTTTCAGATTATTTTCTCTAAGTTGTAGATTTGGCAGTAAATTGTTTCTAATATTTATTTTTGTTTTCATTTCTCCATGATCTGTTGTTCTGGTACCTTTTTTAGTACAGCTACTTATAATTTATTTCTTCACCCCCACAGCTATATTTTTATTACTTTTTAAAAAAAAATATTATTTTGTGTGTGTGTACCATCAAATCAGATCTGACTGGGACAGGAGGAGATTGCCCTTCCTTCTCCAGCAGGGAATGTGGTGGATTCAAACCGCGTACCTCTGGGATTGCAGTAGTTTATTACTTTCATTGTTTTTTTTAAAAACCTGACACTGTTTCTTTTTTCTACTGGAGCTTTAGTTTTGATTATCTTTTTTACAGGTGAAACTCCAGTGGCTTAGGGGTAAGCAGCTGAGTTGCCAACCCAAAGGCAGGCAGTTCACGTCTCCCAGCTTCTGTACAGAAGCAAGATGGGCCGTCTCCGTGCGAGCGGATTACAGCCTCTGAACATCTGCTGAGGGATCATCGGGGAGTTGGTTCTCACTTGATGTTACACAACAACAACAACAGCTGTTATTTCTTATCTTTATTGTAATCAGAATTCTGTAGAACCTTATTAAGAGGTTTAAGTGCTGGTGGTTGAGCATTTTTCAGTTCTCTTGCCTTTAATGACAATGGGGCAGTTCCGGTGGAATTTAGACATGCATTTAGTTCTTCCTCTGATTTTTCCCCCCACCCTCCCCCTGATTCTTAACTCTCCGTCTTTGTCCGTGGGTGCGGAGGACAGACACCACTTGTAGTCCCTCTGTTACCATGGGCTTGATGCGATAGCTTCAATCTTTCTCACTCAGCTTGAGCAGTAAGCCAGGCAAGAACTAGAGGAGGGTGGCACCAAGATACACACGTAGCACAGTGTCTCTCAATCCCAGGGGCCCTTAAAGAACCATTTCCAATGTACAGGACGTGGAGAGGCTCTGAAAAGAGCACACGAATGCAGTGGAACATCTAGCTGCCTTGTCAAGAGGAAAGGGAGGAGACAGGAGAAGGTGGAAGTAAAAGCTGTTTAATAACAAAAATACATCTTCCAGAGAGAGGAATGGGTCACTCTGCAGAGAGGAAAGTGTGGAGAGGACTCCGTGTCCCTGGGGTTTGCAGTTAATACAGCTGGCTCGTTTCTTCACTTGAATGTGCTCGAAGGCGTTAGTCTGGGTTGATGGGATGATGTAAGTTTAAAATTTGGTGGGCAGGTCTTTCTCTGGTCCATTGTTCCTGACTGCAGCTGTCACTGGCTTCATGAGCGTCTTGCACACCTAAAATGTTAATTAGGTTACTTCAATGGCTGCCTTTACTGTGTGTGTGTGTAACTAGCTTGCTTCAAGGGCCGCCTTTAAGGCATGCCTTAGGACGCTGAGGTGTGAGGGCCCCCCTGTAAGCCAGTGCTCTTACTTAGGTCCCAGGTTAGGTGGGGTCTGGTCTTAGCTACTTTGTCTGACCTTTGCCCTCTGAGCCCCTGCATTGCTTATCTTGTTGATATTCTTTCTATTGACTCCACTTTACTGCACCCAAAACACCAATTTTGTCCCTAATATTTGACTATTACTGACTTTCAGTGCATTCTTCTTAACATTCATCCAACACTATAAAAATTTCTAAAATACTTCTTTATTTGTGTCCTGCAAATTTTCATATGTTGTAGTTGTATTTTAATATAGCTAGAATATTTTCTAAGTTCTTGTTTTTAAAATGTGAATGATGTGGAATTTAGAAAGAACTTTAATTTATGAAAATATTTGAGATTTTCCATTATTGATTTCTGACTTAATTCTGTTGTGGAAAATGAAAATGTTTTGTATGATTTCAATATTTTAAACATATTGAAAGTTGATTTATGGTTCATAATATCACCTATTATGGTGGATATCACATATGCAATTGAATATAAGGTCTATTCTTCTGTTGTTAGATAGTTGTTGTTATGTGCCATTGATTGACTGTGACCCATAATGACCCGTGTACAACAGCTTTGAACCGTGCCCTATCCTGAGACCGTCTCACTGAATCCCACACATCTACCCTATTATCCCAATTATTGTGTTAATCTCCCTCATCCTGGGTCTTCCTCTCCTGCACTGTCCCTTCATCCTTCCAAGATTGATGTTCTTCTCCAAGGACTGGTCCCTCATGGCAACGTGCCCAAAAGTATGTTAGATAAAGCTTCAAAATCCTTGTCTCCAATGAGTAACGTGGCTTCACCCTCTCCAGGACAGACGTGCTTATTCTCTTGGCAGTCTGTGGCACGTTCAAGACTCTTCCCCAGCACCACAGCTCAAAGGCATCGATTCTCCTTCTGTCATCCTTAGTCATTGCTCAGCTCCAGAAGCATAGTGAGCAATTGTGAAGACCATGGCCTGAATCAGGCACATCTTAGTTACTAAACTGACATCAGCGCTTTTTCACAGACTGGAGAGGCCGCTGACAGCAGATTTTCCAAATATAATTCATCTTTCGATTTCCTGACTGCTGGTGCCAAGAGTGTTTATTGTAGAAATGAGTAAGTGGAAATAGTTAACAATTTCAACCTTTTCTCCATCTATCATTCTAGAATTAGTTCAACTTGGTGGCTACACTTTTTAGTCTAATATATATTTACTGATTTTTTTTTACTGACTAGTTCAACCAATTCCTGAGTAATGACTACTGATTTATACAATTTTGAATAGTTTTCTGTTTTTATTGCTATTTATTTTTGTTTACGTATTCTTGAAGCACTATAGTTAAGGCTTACATATTTTGGAGCATTAGACCTTCCTGAGAAATAAATTATTTCATTTTTATAAAATATTTTTCTGAATTCTTATTGTCATTCCTTAGTATAAATCACACTTCTCTTATATTAGTGTAAATGCTTCTATATTTTTAAGACAATTTTGAGTAATACATCTTGTTTGTTCTTCTACTTTTAACTTGTTATTGACTTTATATTTTTAAAATAGTCACTATTTGGGTTTTTAGTCCAAAAAACCCCACTTGATTCTCCCTTTGTTTGACAACCACTTCTCCCAGGAGGCATTTCCTTAAAAGCTACCATGCCAATTTTATTTTGTTGTTGTTATTGCTGCAAAAATTCAACATAGTTCACTTACAAAAATATCTTCCAGAGGCACAAAGTGATTAGCAAACAACTGTGGAAAGCACATGCTATTTGTGTGAAAAATACAGTAGTTATCCACAGATCTGTTCCAACGCTAAGGGTTCTGTTTATTCCTAACCTGTATCACGGCTTTCAGACATCTGAGTACACAGACACACAAGTAGTCATCAGGCTACTACTTGTACATAAAATGAGGAGGCACGTTGCACTGGGAAAGTCTGTAGTTAGGGACCTCTCCAAATTATTGAGGATAATGATGTCAGTTTGAGGACTAAGGTGCATCTGATTCAGGCTGTGGTCTTTCTGATCACTTGTTATGCATCTGAGAGCTGAACAATGAATGGGGACACCAGAAGAGGAATTGATGCCTTTGAGCTGCGATATTGGAGAAGAGCCCTGAACATCCCATAGATGGCCAAGAAAACAAACAGATGTGTTTTGGAGATGGTGCCATTGAAGTGCGGTTTGGAGACAAAAATGATGTGGCTTCACCACACATACTTCGGGCATGTTGCTAGGAAGGACTATTCCTTGGAGAGGGACATGATTCTTGGACAGGTAGAGGGGCAGTGAAGGAGAGGAAGACCCTCAACCAGGTGGGCTGACACCATGACTGCCGTGATGGGCTCTAATGTGTCAGGAAGTTCGAGGATGGTGCCGGACAGGACAGGGTTTAGATCTGTTATTCATAGGGTCGCTATGAGTCATGATCGACTCAGCGACACCTAACAACAGCAACACACAAATAAGTCTTGTAATTGTACTGCAAATCTTGTAACTGGTAAACTTAGGAACAATCTTTTAATTAATTAACTATCTCAAACCTGTACTCATCAAAAGATGACCTTACTAGTGTTAAATAACAGAGTCTCTGATTTTCAATCTGCTAACAGTGGGAGTTTGAACTTACATTTTCCTGCCTTAAACAGCAGTTCCCAACAAGGGGATAAATGGTACTTTGAGTAAAGACTGTTCACTTTCGAGAATGTGCTTCTCATTAAAGTCGAGTTTATTTTTTATAGTCCCTGATGATGAAACACTGATGTTCCTCGCCTGTCAGACAGCACAGCAGTGAGCACTCACCTTGCATCTCCAGACACCCTCTACTGAGGAGAACCTCCCCAGGTAATGTCCATTCCTGCATGCTTGTTTTAGACTCTGCCGCCAATTGAGTTGCCTAGATCCTTCCTCCAAATTTCTACTTTATCTCAGCTGAATGCAGGTTATAATTTAACTAACAATCCCATCGTGGCACGCGGCACCGCTTGGTAGATCCTCACTCTGCAATGTTAATGGAATGATGTTATGCTAACTTTTCTGGCATCATTAAGCCAAAATATGACCCAATTTTTCAGAGGGCCTAACTCAAATTCCTCTCTGGCACCAGATTGCTAAGTAATGTTTGTGATTGCAGACAACAGAAATAGATCCCTCATTCTTTAATTTAATAAATACACATTGAGAATTTTATTTATTTAATAAATATCCATTGAGCAAAACATCCATGCAACTAATGTTACTTGACGTGTTAGCTCCAGCAATGAAAAAATGTAGCCCTCATGGTACTTACATTTCAGTGTTTCATCATGAATTTTAATTTATTGCACAATTGTCCCTAAGAGTCTCAGAGAGAATATAGAAGATGCAGAGTCAGGAAAACAAATGAGTCAAGGTCGTGTAGAAGAACGGGATGCACCATTCATGCTAATTCCTCTGAGGTAATTGGACCTTCTTGCCAGGGTTTACAATTGGTTTATCCCAGTTCCACCATGGCCAAGGAAGGGAAATTAGAATAGAAGCACATTTTTAAAATCAGAATGAATCAGAATAATAGATGGATGGGACGAATTATGAGTTGAAATCTTGTTAGAAACTTAATTTGCTTTTAAAAAACAAAGTTAAGTAAGTGCATTCTGCGTGGCAGCCACTCCTCTGGTCTGCAGGACAGAGAGCAAAGGCCCCTCTTCAAAGGTGGCTGCTCCCCACGCTGCTGTGGAGGTGACGTGTGCCCTCTCCCTAGTCTGATCTGGAACTCACTTTCCCCACAAGGATTCGGAAACGCTTACAGAGCCTCTCCAGGGCTCCTACTCTAAGCCTTTGGCCCGTAATTTTCCCCATTGGAGTTGTTATTCAAGCTCCTCCAAATTTTAAAATTCTGGTCTGTTCTGGTTTTGCCTCATCAAGAGCAACTGAACAACTACTTCAAAATTCTGCTCATAACAATTCTCAAGTATTCATGTCATTGCCTTGAGTCGTTAAGCTTCCATTCTGCTACCAATTACCTTCATCAGTCAGAGTCACAACACAAGGGCCTGAGAGAAGGGTTCACAGAAACTAAAATTCCTAGAAAATATAAACAAAGCAAACCTAGGTCTACAGGATGGTTGAGACTGGAAGATTCCCTGGGACTGTGGCTTGGACTTGCTCTTCAGCCTTGAATCCAAATACCTCTGTGGTCGGTCAGCTTGTCACTAAAGAAGGAATGAGTATGACCCATGCTGTGTTCTCTCAACAAGACAGATCCACACAGTGACGGGAATAGTGGGCTGGGGCAAGTCAGAATGAGGATGGCACAGGATGGGGCAGGGTGAAGATCTGTGGTTCATGGGGTCGCTGTGAGTCCTAGTTGACTTGACGGCAGCTAACAGCAACATAGGAGACCAAATGGTTAACAATAGCTTTAAAGCGTAGATGAGAATATAAGGAGGCAGAGGAACTAACTTGATGGAAGTGGAACAGGCAGGCTGGAGTAACAAGAAAGTTCACACACGTGAGAATGCAGCCAAGGTCATGGGACACTTTGTGTAGAAACTGTTGAATGCAAACCTAAACTGATGGGTATGCTTTCAACAAAAGCAAAAGAAAGTATTAGAAAGATAATTTTTAAGGATCTGCCTTTTCAAAAGGATGAATCATATTGGCAAAATCCAATTCTGTGCTCACCACCACCTCCTGGCCCAAGTGCTCGGAGGTGGGGAAGGCGCCTCGTGCTGCATCCATTTCTGCACAGAAAATAGAGCGTGATCCTCGTAAATATCACCACCCCCGAGAAATAGCCGAAAGGGAGTGCAATGTGATTGCAAAGGAGGGTGGTGGTGGGATGCTGGGTAAACAAAATTACAAGGCTTTATTGAGGTTGCAGAGAAGAGGGATGACTTAGAGAACACAGAAGCAGAATTCAAGGGTCAGAGGAGACACATAGTAGACTATTCACTTGGTGTCAGGTGCCGGTAAGCTGATTGTGACTCTGAACTTATAGACAACAGGAAGCAATGCTGTCCGGCTTGGGCCAGCTGTTGTTGTGTTTGAACCCATGTCCTTGATGATCTTTTGTTACTGCCGTCGAAGCACGATATCCTTCTCAGTGGGTTGGCCCTGCTGATCACACGTCTAAAGTGAGACAAAGCACCTCCAGCATTGTTTACAAGCAACATTCATGCTCTCCTCCTTCCAAACATATTTGCTTGTTCTTCTGACATCCCATGGTATTTCAGTATTCTTTGCTAAAACCAAAGTTCAAAGACAGCAATTCTTCTGCGTTCTTTATGCGTTTTCCAGTTTTTTGTGCATATGTTGTTGTTATTGTTATGTGCCGTCAAGTCGTTTGTGACTCATAGCAACCCTATGTTCAACAGCCCTAAACCCTGCTCTATCCTGTGCCAGTCGCACTGCCTTTGACACACCCATCCTGATTACCCCAGTCACTGAATCAATCCACCTCATAGAGAGTCTTCCCCTTCTGTGTCGTCCCTTCACCCTCCCAAGCATGATGTCCCTCTCCAAGGACCTGTCTCTCCTTACAACATGTCCAAAGTATGTTAGACAAAGCCCCAGAATCCTTGCCTCCAAGGAGAACCCTGGTTTAACCCTCTTCAGGATGAATCTGTTTGTTTTCGTGGCAGTCCATGGTACATTCAATACTCTTCTCCAGCATCACAACTCAAAGGTATCAATTCTCCTTCTATCCTTCCTAATCATTGTACAACTCTCTGATGCATAACAAGTGATTGCAAAGACCATAGCCTGTATCAGATACACCTTAGTTTCCAGAGAGACACCATTGTTCTTCAGTACCTTGGAGAGGTCCCTAACAGAAGACTTTCCCATTACATTTTTTTTTTTATTTCCTGGCTACTGGTGCCAAGAGTGTTGACCATGAAGCTAAAGCAGACTAAAGTTGTTAACAATCTCAATCTCTTCACCATCCATCCTGATGCTGCCAATTGGTCCAGTGGTGAGAATCTTTGTCTTCTTGACATTGAGCCTCAATCCATATTGTAGGTTGCAGTCCTTGACACTCTGCAGCAGGCGCTTCAGGTCCTCCTCAGTTTCAGCAAGCAGGCTTGTGTCATCCGCATAACGCAGATTGTTGATAAATTGTCCGCCAATCTTGACCCCACATTTCTCCTCATAGAGCCCCGCCTCCCGGATAATCTGTTCTGCATATAGGTTGAAAAGGTATGGAGATAGGATGCATCCCTGGTGTATGCCCTTCCCAATTTTGAACCATGCAGTGTTCCCTTGCTCTGTTCTGACGACTGCCTCCTGGTCCAAGTATAAGTTTCGCATTAGAATGATCAAGTGCTCCTTAGACAAAATAAACAGCAGGAGGGTAGGACGTAGGGTGGGTGCTATGTTTCACACAGTAGAGGAAGCATTTTATCACCGCGCCATGGGTGCAGGCTAACCCATGCTCTGGACAGCAAGAACTCTGGGCCAGTTGTCTAAGTGGACTGGACTTCTGGCAGGCTGGGCATTTATCTTCGCTTTTCCTTCTCACAAACATTTACAATGAACCCACAATTCCCTGGAGCACAGCAGTCCCTGTGAGACGGGGCAGGATCGTGCAGGCTGTGTTCTGTCATCTGCAGGCTCACTCAAGGATGCCCAACAACATCACTGAGCAAACAGCTCTGAGGGGGACAGCGCCTGGCCACGTGAGAGAGGCAAACACAAAACTGTCTCCTAGTTAATGGCCACATGATGTAAGGGCCAAGGAGCCCTGGTGATCCAGCACGAATTGTCCACTGTTAACCAGTTCAGGCTCACCCAGGGACTGGATTCCTTAGGGGAGAGCCCTACTGACCTGCTGCAGTAGAACTACCCCATGGACAGAAGAAGGGGTCCCTGAGAGAAACAGATCAATTTACCAACCCCCCCGCCCCCCACTCAGTAGTACCACAGCCACGTGTCAGCACTCCTGGTGCCAGGGACTGGGGTATCCTGCCCCAAATTCCACTTGGAACCTCTATGTCTTGAAATCATATAACAAGACTTACTGTTCAAAGACTTTCATTTAAAGTTGTGTGACAGGAGACATCAATAGATGTGAGAGCTGGGCCCCCTATGACGTCCCAGAAGGCACTGAGCCAGCTGCCACCCTGAGCTGACTCACAGGGCTCCCCTACGGGCAGGGGGAACTGTGCTCCGCACCACCGCCAGGGGCTGGTTTTTTATTTTAGGAGTAGATTTCCATACCCTCTTTCTGCCGCCCCTCTTGGTGAACTATGACTTCCAACCATTCAATTAACAGCTACGCACAATGGCCATTTTCTCACTCAGGGAGTCCTTGTGTCAGACACGATCCCTCAGAAATAAGTCACTGGGTGGGTACACATGTGGGCTCTGATATTTAGGGAATTTAAGTGCCCTACTTTGAGTTTTCAAAGGGCAGCCTATTTTTGCTCCCTCAGAGGGCTGTGCACATGGATATTCTTGCCAAAGAACAAACTCTTCCCTTCAGCAAAGTAGGCAGTGGACCAGGAGTTAGTTGTTCCAAGAAGACAATTAAAATCAATGGCAATGTTTCATTTCCTGCCAGGAGCATCTCACCACTGCGCATGCAGCCCACAGCACTGGGACAACACGCTGGGTGGGCTCGCGCTGCTTGGCTGGGGACACAGTAATTGCTCTTATTAATGAGAAGAACACCTTCATCTCTACCAGTGACGCCCAAACTCCCATCTCCTGCTTGATGGGTGAACCAGAACGACTACAGGCTGGAAGCCCAGCCATGATATTTCTTCTAATCAAAATCAGCCCAAGGATATTTTAAAGTCAAAAAAGGAAGTCAGATTTGAGTTCCTTGTGAATCTTTCAAAACATGGGAATTTTACAATGCAGAGTCTGTCATCCTCAAACCAACTTAAGATTGTGGCTGCAAAGGTGTTCTTTAAAGTACTGAAGAGCATGAATGTTACTTTAAAGAGTAAGGTGTATCTAACTCCAAAAGCCCATTTTCAACTGCCTTATATGAAAGTTGGACGATAGATAAGAAAGACAGAAGAAGAGTTGATACATTTGAGTTGTGATGTTGGTGTAAGATACTGGATTGCTCTGGCTGCCCAAATCCCAGACACTCGGCGTTAGAAGTGAACCTGAATCCCCTTAGTAACAACTGAGACTTCATCTAACATACTTAGGATATGTTTTCAAGAGGGACCAGTGCCAGGTGAAGGACGCTGTGCTTGGAAAAGTAGATCAGAGAAGACAGAAGACCTTCAGCAAGATGGACTGACACCATGCCAGCAACCAGAAGCTTGCGCATGGAGACCACGGGGAGGGAGCCAGGCGAGGTTCGGGGCTGTTGTTCCTCGTGTTGCCGTGGGTCCCGGTCAGTCCCATGGCACCTAACAACCACAACAATCCATGAGTCACTTTGGAAGCTAAGGTGTAGCTGCTGTGTTCAAGTGCCTCATTCGTGTGCTTGTGAAAGCTAGACAATGAACAAGGAAGGAACTCGAAGAAGAACTCATCCTTCTAAATGGCAGTATTGATGAAAATTGTTGACTGTGCCACAGGCTGTCAGAACAGAAAAGCCTCTTTTGGTAGACGTGCAGTCAGAGCGATCCTTAGAAAGAAGGGTGGTGAGACCTGGCCTCCTGGACCTGGGCATGTCCCTAGCAGGGGCTCTTGTCCTTGGAGTGGCATCTAAAAAGCAAGACCCCCGGGAAGATGGACTGGCACAGTGGTTTCAGCAAAGGAACAAAGCACTGCAGTGACTGTGGCAGGGTAGGCCCGGGCAGTGCTATGTTCTGTTTCCTGGCTGCGGCAGACGACCACGGTTTTCTCCTGAAGGACTGCTGAGTGGGTTTGAACCATTAACCTTTAGGTTAGCTGCTGATGAAACTGCCCTGTGTCTCCTCTGTCTCCATCTCTGAGTGACAGTTGGACTCTCTGTGTCCAATCAGTGTAGATCCAGTGGGTGACAGTCACACTATGACTTCAGACACACCATCTGAGCCTGGGACGCTCCCACGCGTTGGAGGAGTGTGAATCCTGGCACACACTGTCCTTGCTTGGCCCATATCTTCAGCCGAAGGAAGCGGCTGTATCCTGCTCACTCCAGAAGGCTCCATTCTGATTAACTTTATGATGAGTTTTGATGATTTTTTAAAAAATATTACAGCAGAAAATTGTAACAATAAAGGGGTGTGTGATTCTTTTATGAAGAGATGAAAACCACTTGCAGGAGAAGTCAGAGGTGTTTGTGTGAGCCTGCATAGTTCTAAATCCCAGTAAGGATAGTAAACTTCCTGGGATGAAGACAAAAGTTGCACTAAAAGAATGACCTATTTCATGACTGCTTCCCTAAGCCAGCTGTGTTGCTAACGCACTGTGTTTGTGATGTTGTTGTTATGTACCAGTGAGTTGCCTGCGACCCATAGTGACCCTATGTCCAGCAGTTCTGAAGCCTGCTCTGTCCTGAGCCAGCCTCACTGACTCCGGCAAACCTACCTCCATTGCCCCAGTTACTGTATCAATTCATCTCATCCAGAGTCATCCTCTCCTGAATTGTCCATCCACCTTTCAAGCATGACGTCCTTCTCCAAGGACCAGTCCCTCCTGGTGCCCAAAGTATGTGAGAAGGAGCTTCAAAATCCTTTCCTTCAAGGAGCAGCTTGGTTTCACTCTCTCCAACTCAGACCTATTTGTTCTCTTGGTGGTCCATGGTATGTTCAATACTCTTCTCCAGCACCACAACTTGAAGGCATCAATCCTTCTTCTGTCATCCTTAGTCACTGCCCAGCTCTTTGATGCATAGCAAGTAGTTATGAAGACCATGGCCTGGATCAGGTGCACCTTAGTCTCTAGACTGACATCATTGCTCTTTAGGAGACTGGAGAGGTCTCTGACAGCAGATTTACCCAATTCAATACATCTTTTGATTTTCTGAGTGCTGAAGCCAAGAGTGTTGATTGTGGAGGCGAGCAAGCTGAAATTGTTAACCACCTCAATCTCTTCTCCATCTATCATGGTGCTGTTAATTGGTTCAGTGGTGAGTCTTTGTCTTCTTGATGTTGAGCTTCAATCCATATTGATGAATTTAGTCCTTGACCTTTTGCAGCAAACACTTCAGGTACTCCTCAGTTTCAGCAAGCGAAGTTGTGTCATCAGAATAATGCAGGTTGCTGATGAGTCTTCCTCCAATCCTGATGCCACATTCTTCCTCATAAAGTCCAGGCCCCCTATGATCTGTTCTGCATAAAGATTTAAAATGTGTGGAGACAGGGTACATCCTTGATACCTTCCTCCTGATCCAAACATGAATTTGTGATTTTAGACACAATTATTATTGTACAGAAATGAATATTGACAACTGGAGAGAGTATTTGAGTGATGTAAATACTATGGATGGAAGAAGAACAGGAAAGTAAAGGAAAGAGGTAGAATGGAAATGGGGAGGAAGGGGCATCAGAATGGAGTGAGACAGACATGGAAGGAGGAAGTGGACGATGGTGAGAGGCAGATTGGAAGAAGGGATGCAGAGTAGGAGGGAGAGACAGGGAGAGAAGGAGTGGGAAAAAAAGCTTATTGGAGGAAAAAAGATGTTAAAATTAACATGCCTCCATTCCCACCTTATTTGAATTTGAGAACATGAATTTATAAGAACAATCCAATGATTAATTCCCACTGCCCACTCCTTATACTCAAGCAAAGCCTTTTTCAGTCAGTTCTTTCTCTCCACCCTAAACTCTGCCATCGTGATAGAACGAGACACCATAGATGGTGATGAAGTGATTAAGACCTTGGGTCCATCTGTACGAGTTCAAGTGAAAAGTCCACTGCTAAACAAATGGCTGGGCCTGGCACTGAACTCTGCTCTCCCCTAGTCTCCTCATCTGCAGAGTTGGAATCTAATTTCAGAAAGAATTTTTTTCCACCATTCTGAAGATAATGATTTATATATTTTTATGTATTTGTGCATTCAAATATGTCTGCAGGTTTATGTTTAGTGTTTCTGATCATTGAAAACATTGACTGGATTTGTAAAGATCTTGACCATAGCCAGAGAACTAGATGGTGCCCAGTGGTCACTGCCAGCTCCTCTGTGCAGGCGCCGTCCTCCTCAGACAGAGAGGGAGGGAAGGTGTGTGGAACGTGATGGATTAAAGCTGGCCAGTGTTGGCGTTTGTAATCAGCAGTAGCAACTCCACTTGCGGAAGGTGCTGGATCATCTGGGTTGTAATAAGAACAAATGGCGTGTTGCAAAGTTTTATGCAGTGCGTGTTTCTAACTAAAAGACGAATGAAAAGACACAAAGCAGACATGTGGTGTATCTCAACTCCAATCCACCCTCAGTCAGGTTCTCCCTCCTGTATAAGGAGACATGTGGTGTATCTCAGCACCAGTCCAACCTCAGTCAGGGGCTCCCTCCTGTATCTTTCCTCACTCTTTCAACCATTCCTACTCCTTCTCTCTTTTTTTTTTTTTTTCTACTCCTTCTCTTAAATTGTGGTTTGGATAAACATTTACAGAGCAAATTTTCACTCAACAATTTATTCGCATTTTGCGTCACAGTATTGCCTGTTATTTTCCCAATGTGACAGGACTCTCATCCTCCCTCACTCAGTTCTTCCATCTCCATTCACCCCTCTCTCCTGCCTTCTGAGCAGGGACGGGGCAGGGAGGTTGTTTCCTGGTCTGTACATTCCCCACAAGTTACAGATCATTTATAGGTCAGTCTAGAGTTTGGCTGAAAGGTGATCCCTGGAGCGTACTTGAGGCCCAGGCCTGCGAGATATCTGAGGACCAAGTGTGGACTAGGTCCTACCATCAGGCTTGTCAACCTCCTCTGTCTCATGGTTTTGAGTTTTGTGCCATTGTATTCTCCCACCCTACCCAGCATCTCTCCGAGTAGTTGATAGAAGGGGTGGGAACATCCCGTTCTGGTTTGGAGATTGAGGGCTGATATCCACATGACCTGTGAATGAATTAGTTCCACGTAGCTTCACACTTTGCTTTGAGAGAGACCAGAAGTTAGATGGTGGCTCTCAAATGCTTAAGACTCTTGTTTGTGCATCCAAGTAGCAGGCCAAGCATTGTCTTTTCTGTGTGTCCCCCAGGACCATGGTGCCTAGTCCCCCTACTTTCTTGCTTATTTTACAGAATTCTGGTTTATTACCCTGTATCTTCTCCTCGTATAGCCATATGGTTTAGTTTTGTGGTTTTTTAAGTCTTATAGTATTCTGCTTTATTCACAAAATCAATAACTCACGGCATTACAAAAATAAGACTCCTGACCTTGGTAAGACGTTTTGGATCTGAGAACCAATGCTTTATGCTGAGTGGTGGTGTTAAAAGCCTTGCTAAGTTTTCTGTATCAGAGAAAGCGCATCCTGTTGCCATACACTGTGACCCAGAGCACTTAGTTTAGGGGCACAAGTTAGAACTGTGATGAATTTTAAATTCAAGACCGTCCCAGAGCAGGCGTCCTTTTGCTGCCTGTTCTGGAAGAAGTTTTGCTCCTTTTGGGCTTCTCCTTCTGGGTGATTTCCGTCCTGGGGGCTGTGATGAGCAGGTGCTTGGAAAGAAGTTTATCACATCCCAGTTCCAGGGCTAAACTTGACTCTTCAAAACGGGATCATATTAGTTTTGTCAATGGTCTTTCCCAACTAGTGAGCCACAAGGGGTGATGTGCTGGAGATATTCTGGGAAAAGCTGCTTTTGAGAAAACTCCCTCCCTCTTCTGTTGAGTGTGCTTGTGCCTGAATGCTGTGTTTGCTACAGCCCGAGAAAGAAACCACAGCAAAGATGATACAGTGGAGAGTGGAACGGCCTTGGGTCTGTGATGACCTCAGAGTCGTGAAGAAATCAGTCCTAAAGTTCACCCAGTCCTTGGAGGTGCAGTGCATCGCGTGTTGGGCTGATGGCTGAAAGGCTGATGTTTGAGTCTGCCAGGTGCATGGAAGGAGAACAGTGGGAGATGTCCATGCTGAGTCACAGCCCTGCAAACGTGATTGTCACTCTGGGTCAGGACTGACACCACAGCACAGGGCGTGTGGGTTCATCTTTTCATTGAACAGGATGCCTCACCTTTCCTTCATAAAGCTATGGGGAGGTTGGAACTGATGACCTTTCATTAGCATTCAAGTACTTTAGCCACTGTTCCACCAGCACTCCTTTAAGAGGTAAATAAATACCAATTACATCTAGAATTTAATTTCCTCCCTTCTCTTTTCAGAAAAAGATTCAAACGACATAGGACCAAATGTTTGTTGTTAGGTGCCGTAGAGTATGACTCAGTGACCTTACGAACAGCCAACCTGAACGCTGCCCTACCCTGTGCCATCCTCATCATCTGAAACACTCAAGTCCATTGCTGAAGTCACCGTGTCAATCCACCCCATGATGGGGTCTTCCTCACTTTTGCTTACACCCATCTTTCAAAGCATGATGACCTTCTCCAATTAATAACCTCCCCTAGTGCATGAAGGATGAAGCTTTGCCGTTTTTGCCTCTAAGGAGCACTCTGGCTGTAGTTTCTCCAAGAGAGACATGAATTTCTCCAAGATTTTTTTCTCTCTTCATAGTCTGTGGGATAGAAAGTAGTCTTCTTCAGCACCACAACTCAAAGGCATTGATTCTTCTTCTGCCATCCTATTAATTGTCCAGCTCGCTGAGACATAGCAAGTGATCGAGAAGACCATGGCTTGAAATAGGTGCACCTCAACCTTCAAACTACATCACTGCAATTCATAAATTCATCATAACATATTGATTCATTAATCCTAGCAAGCATTAAACATATAATTGCAATTTATCTACGTTTCAATTCATAAATTCATATCAGATATAATTTATAGGACAGTGAGGAACACTCACCCCCTAAAAACCTAACTTGTGTCTTCCTTTCGGTCTCTCATGGCCAGTGGTAAAGACAGGCTCCTTGGCTGGTCCAACAGCTCATAGTCACTGCCTCTGGGTCTTCAGTTCTGAAAAGAGCCCTTGAGTCTTCAGCTCTGAAAAGAGCCTTTGGGTCTTCAGCGTTCAGCTCATTGTCTTTGGCAGAGAGATATCTGCTGGGCACAGCCAGAGTTTGTCTACTTTGACTCCCCCACTTTACATTAAGGTAAGGCAAGTGGGGCATGCTGGGACATGTTGAATAACAGTATGAGTTTGACCCATCATGTTCAATACAAGTTACATTCCCTTAGCAGCACGGGCAGTAACAAGTTACATTCCCTTATCAGGGTTTTATACATGCTGAGGCCAGTGGGGCTTTACAGGCAAGTTCTGTATCAGTTACATTTCCTTATCCCTTATCAAAGATTTACACCTATTGTGGTCAGTGGGACTCTATGCCTCTAAGGCCTGTTTAGGCATGTTGAACTGTTTAGAATATTTTTTCACAAATATTCTTAACATATAGCAAATTCCTATACATTTCTTATTCTTATTTCTAACATATACATGTGGAGCTGGTTAAGAAAACGAACAGGTTCATTCTGGAGAGGGTTTAATGGGCTGCTCTTTGGAGGCAAGGATTCTGAAGCTTCATCTGACATACTTTGGACATGTTGCAAGGAGGTATCAGTCCTTGGAGAGGGACATCATGCTTGGGAGGGCGGAGGGACAGCGCAGGAAAATTAAAGTGTTCCTGATTTGGGTCATTGTCTTCTCAATTATCTGCTCTGCGTCTGAGAGTTTGTCCATGAACAAGGATGACAGAAGAGGCATTGATGCCTTTGAGTTGTGGTGTTTGAAGGGAGCACTGAATATTCTATGGCTAGCTAAAAGGGCAACCAGATGTGTCCTGGGGAAAGTGTAGCCAGAGTGTTCCTTGAAGGCAAAGATTATAAAGTTTTGTCTCCATACTCTGGGCATGCTGCTAGGAGGGACTATTCTGTAGAAAGAAACATAATACTTAGGAATGTGGAGCATCCGTGAAACAGAGGAAGACCCTCAATCAGAGAGGCTGAAACAGTGACAGCAGCACTGGGCTCAGTACGTCAGGAATCATGAGGATGGCGCAGGAGAGGACAGGGTTCAGGTCCCTGTTCATAGAGTTGCTTTGATTTGTTCCTGGCCCGATGGTGGCTAACATCAACTCCCTTATCCACTCTCTACAACTGTGTAACACCATGAAAGAGACATAAACAGGGGTTCACGCCACTGAATCAGAGCACACTGGGCTATTTCTGTAGTCATGATCTAACAGCCAAGAATTCAGCACAAGCTTCCTGGCTGACTGAGCTAACACAGCCCTGCACTAAGACGGCCCTGGTCTCTGGAGAGTGTTTTACCAGCAGATGGTAACAAACGTGCCAGGTCATTGTGAGGCTACTTCTGGAAGTAAGTGAAACAGACAGAGGAGAAAATGGCCCCATGCAATATTGATGCCCTTGACGACGAGAGGCACTTTAGACGCAGCAACGGGTTACCTCCTGCCCTGATTTCACCAGCCTTTGAGTTCACTTACTGAAACCATGAACCATGCTGATGCACTTACTTATAAAATATGGGAAGCTCTTCTCTCTCAGAGAGCAGAACCAGCCAGATGCAGGTATATCAAAGTAGACAATGAAATCAAAAGAAAATAAACTATCCTCATGGATTTTCCTGAGCTGGTCACCATCAAATTGACTCCAGGTGACTGCCACGCCTGCACGCCAGAGGACAAGCCTGGAGCCTCAGCAGCCAACTCTTCAGACCTCCAGCCCTTTCTTCTGAGTGCCTCTGGGCGTTTAACCACCGACCTTGATGTGCACTCCACCCAGAGATTGCAATTGCCTGAGTCACATGGGAAGGAGAGTCAGAATTTCCTTCTAGTTTTGCATCTGAGGACTGTCATAGTCCTGGAATCTGGACTAGAAGAAGCACACAGCATCAGAACTGGGAGAAAGCTCACTAACAACCTTCAGTACACAGATGACACAACCCTGCCTCCCGAAGGCTTGCAGTGCTTCGCTAGAGAAGACTACAGCCTGGAGAAGGGGCTACACTTCAACATAAAGGAGCCAAAAGTTCTCACCACCGGACCAGTGAAGTGGCATCATGTAGACAGAGGTTGAAGGTGTCAAGAATTTCAATCTCTTTAGATCGACAATCAACACCTGCAGAAACAAAAGGGGGAAAAATCACACAATATATTGCCTGTGGCAAATGGACTGCCAAGGACTTATGTAAAGTGCTAAAGAACCAGGATGTCACCCTGAGGACTGCAAATGTGGACCATGCCAAGGTGTTTCCAATCACGTTGTGTAGTTGCTGTTAGGTGCCATCAACTCGAGCATGACTCATAGCGACCCTATGAACAAAAGGCCTGATATGTATTTGGGGAGAATCATGTTGTATGTGCTCAAAAGCTGGCCCATAAGCAAGGGACGCGAAGAAGTGGTGTCTGTGAAGCATGGTGTTGGCAGGAACTCAATAGGCCACCAGCTGCCAGAACAGTAAACGTGTCAGGGAAGAAATGCAGCCAGACGCTCCTTAGAAGCGAAGGTGGAGAGACAGCACCTCCCGTCCTTCGGGCATGTCATCAGGAGGGGTCAGTCCCTGGAGAAGGACACTGTGCTGGTGACAGGGATGGTCACCAAAGGAGGAGGCCTCTTTGTGTCACTGTGGCTGCACCAGCGGGCTTAGTGCCTGTGAGGACATTGTGGACAAGCACCACAGTGTGGTCACAGAGTCACCGTGAGTGGGAGCTGACTCGATGGGACCTTACAGCTCAGGCTCTGGGCCCCCAGGCGGTGTGTCCCATCACGTGTCACCCCATGGTGCTCTGTGTAGAACAGGGCGAGGTCCCGATCTGCTGCTCAGGGGTCACTTGGCTTCCTGGTCAGCTCCATGGCTGCTAGCAATAACAACAGCAGTGGCCGCAGCGGCAGTGCTGTGGGTGGAAATCCCTGGTGATTCGCTCTTGTCCAGACCACAAGCCTGGGTGACCTTACAGAGCAGTCCTGTGCCGCCGTCATGTCATTAAGACTCTGAGTGACTCCATAGCACTTAACAACAGCATGACTACAGGGAGGCCCCTGCACATGCAAATGGTTAATGCCCCTGGAACTAACTGAAAGAATGGAGGTTCAAGTCCACTCGAGGGACTTCAGAGAGACACCTCTGTGTTGGCTTATGAAAATCCAACTCTTGGAATAAACCCTCATGACAGTAACATGAGCTGGGCGAGGAAGGAAAACCAATCCCTACATCAGACCTGTCTTCTGATAGTGCAGGATGGCCAGAGGTGGTCAGGGGAACATGATTAGAGGAAAGGCAGACAGACAGACATGCATGAGACCTACAGACCCTGGAAGCCCACGCTGTGGTGTCCACAGTCCTGTGCGGTTCAGAATAAGCGTTAACTCACAGGTGGGCATGCAGCCAGCCAGCCAAGACGAACAGAGGTGAAGCAGGGACACCCGTGGACTTCCGTGGGTTTGTCAGGTGGTGGTTCTGCACACACGTTTGCATCTGTTGAAAATATATCCATGGAGACATGGGAGAGCCAGCAAAGGGCCAAGCCATGCAAACTCAATTCTAACAAAGTCACTGAGAGAATGAGCTTCCTGCTTCTGGGGAAGAAGGAGCAGAAGGAAGGAGGAGGGTGGGCAGGGGGAGGAGGGGAGGGGAGGTGAAGGTTAAGGAGGAGGGAGCGGGAGAGGGGGAGGAGCAGAGACCAGCACTGAGTTGAGTCCGATGTTGCTTGGCACACAGGATGCAGCTCTGAGTCTCCTCCACGCAGTGGCAACTGGTTGTAAGTTCGCAGCTGCTGTCAGAGGGTCTTGGATCTGCTCCGACTCCCAGCGACCCATGTACCACCCTGGGGTCTGCTGCCCGGTCCTGCCCCCTCTGCACGTTTCCATGCTCAAGCCAGTTGTTACACCCTGTGTCCGTCCACGTCAGTGAGGGCCATCTCTTTCACCGCGACAGTCACTGTGACAGTCCACCTCACTGAGGGTCCTCTCGCTCACACACCCTCGCCTTTCCCAAGCAGGATGTCCTTCTCCGGGGATTAACCCTTCTAGTAATGTGTCCAATATGTGTGGGTTTAATATGATTGCAGAGAGGAAACCACTGTATAGCTCAGCAATGCACCTCCTGACCCCATGTTGAGCCCACTGTTGCAGCCACGAGCCCAGACCCTTTCCACCAACCCTCTGCTTTTGCTACTGTGAACTCCTTCCTGGACTGGTGTCTCCTGATGACACGCCCGAAGTGTGTGAGGCGAGGCTTCACTCCCCTCATGTTTAGGGCATTCTTGCTGTCCCTCCAAGACTGAGGCCTTCGTGTCTTGGTACAATTCAAAGCCTTCATTCTTTCTAGAGTTTATTATTTATTGTCTGACTTTCACATGCATATGAGGTGACTGAAAATATTCTGGCTTGGGTCAGGCACACCTTAGTCCTCTAAGTAAACCTCTTGCTCTTAATGACAATGAGGTATCAGCAACATGTTCAACAAGACAGAAAACAACAGCAACTGACAAAGTTGTGCAGAGATTGGAGCTCTTATATATTGCTGACAGGACTATCAAATGATGCAACTATTAAGGAAAATTACATGATGCTTCCTTAAAGGTGGAAACATGCACCATATGATCCAGTGATCCCACTGTCAGGTCTGTAAATTGGTGAGAGCTGTGACTTGACCAGTTATCTGTGCACCTGTGACCGCTGGAGCATTGCTGACAAAGGCAAAGCAATGAGAACAAGAGAAATGCCCATCAATGGGTGAAAGGGCAAACAAAGCCTACAACACAAACGTAGTACTCCGTGATGTTCAAAGTGAGGAAGAACTTCCCGTTCTAGAACGTGAGTGAATGTGGAGGACGTCACACTGGAACAAGCTGGTGACAAAGGGGCACGTACTGCATCAGTCCACTGTGGACACAAGCCACAGAACGGTTTCCACGTAGAGGGAACGTGACTTCATGGTTACCAGGGGTGGGAAGGGAGGCGTGGAAAGTATAAAACAGTGACTATTTAACCTACATCTTCACCCCTGTGAACTGGGACTGACTCCCAGCTGGTCCCCGGGGTCTCCGTGTCTGTGTCACACGGGAGGGGGCAGCTGCTGGAGTCAAGAAGCGTGGCCTTTGGGTAGCCGTGTACCCAGAGCCCCCTAACTGGAAGATAGACATGGATTACGTTATGCTGGGTGACAGCAAAGCCAATCCACAGATCAGAACAACCACCGAGAGCACCTTAGTTGGATCAGACAGGCAGCCTAAGCTCTTGAAGAGAGATGCTGGGTGGAAGGAAGGGAGAGATTTACAAGGGAAGACATATGAACAATTACCTAACACTAAATCTACCACAGCGAGATAAAGACTCCGGAGGGCAAAGGTGCTGAGTGAGGAGACACTCGTGCTGAGCTGACCACTAAGGACGTTACTGAGGTGAGACCCCATGCTGACTCCACCTTGACTTCTAGGTGCACTGGCTAATCCCAGGAGCTTTCCAGTCAGTATCTGTCATTACTAATCTCCCCTCTTCTGAGCCCAGGACTCACTGATACATTTACATGCGATACCTTTGTATTGATTTCTCTTTACTCTATAAATGCATTTATTTTTATATATTTAAAAATAGGAGAAGAGATATAGGTATAAAAATTTCTATCTAGCTATCTAAATCTGTATCTATCTACTTAGCTACCAACTTATCTCCTGTTATTTTTAACACCAAATTTGGCCTGCAAGATCAGCTGCTTGAAGTGGAATTTTATTTCCAGGAGAAAAGTCAGCTGCCTCTGAGTGAAACTCCACTAAATATTATCCCAGCCCCACGGCTTCTGGGTAAATTACAACTCCTGATGACCCTCCACTGGGCTTCGGCGGTGGAAAGTAATTACGGGAGGAGATAGTCTGTCTTCCATAAGGCAACGTGTGGATTTGAACTGCTGACATTTTAGTTACCAAGTGATGTATTATGCACCAGAGTCCCTGTGAAATATGATAGAGGGTCCTTAGTCATTGTCAATTCTCTTGGCTGTTCCTATGAATCAAAGACATGAGCTTTCCCTGAGTCCTTGTCCGTTCTGCTGGGAACATGTGTGATGGTGTGTTAGTGCCGGAGTATGTGTGTGAGTGAGTGTGTGTGACGGCGTGAGCAGGTCAGGAGATAAGTTAGAGAAAAGGCGCATTTGGGACCATGCTTGACCTGAAGAGCCCCCAGCTCTACCCCCTCCCCTTTCAGCCCGGCCTGGGGTCTCTAAGCAGAAGGGGGAATTTGCATTCAGCTGCAGACAAACTTACCCTTTGCCTGGTCACTGGCCACCCCTGTTGATCTCCAAACATGACGAAGAGGATACAGCTGCTGCGATCAGGGTTGAGGCTCTGGCCTTGGATCCTCAGTGTAACGGCCCCCTGGCCCTGGCAGCCAATTCAGTGACCGCTTGGTGGGACTTGGGAAGTGGGCCACCTGAAAGGACACTCCCACATCTGTGCAGCCAATAGTGAGCAGAGGAGGTTTTCTTAGCTGCGATGCACCATGAAACACCCCACACACACTTTTAGGGGGTTGGAATCATTGAGGTAATTGAATCCTGAGACCACAGCATGACTGAAGGCTACACATTTTGCTTTTCATTCCAAGTGGGCACCTTGCGTGGAGACAGAACTGATGCTAATTGGAACGGGCTAATTGTATGATAACCTCCTTTGACCAGTTTTGCTCGTGGACACTTTAATGAGGGAGGAAAACAGATCTGTTACCACGGAGCCAATTCTGAGCACGTGGACATTGCAGGATAGCACAGAACCCCACAGCTGTCCCAGGCCAGCATCTCCAAACAAGCAGATGCCTTCCCCACAGAGTGCCTGTGGCTTCAAACCCATAACCTTTTGGATAGCAGCCAAGTACTCAACCATTGTGCCACTAAGGTTCCTTAAATAAGGGCAGAATTGGTCTGTATTCTGGATTTAGAACTCGTTCATTCTGGTTTGGCCCTGCTGGTAATTTGCATTTTGTCCCAGGTAGACTGAATCAGAAAACATGGTTTAATGAGATGTCTAGGTTATTGTACCCAAGATGCTTGATAAATATATGCATAAGATGTATAATACAAACCATGATGCAAGCATAAATGTATACATAAGATGCATAATAATACACACCCGCCATGGACACAGGCATAAATGTATACTTAAGATGAATTCCTGAATGCCTAACAGTTACATACAAATATTACTAAGTATGCATAGCAATCACCTAGGACCTTTGAGAACCATGCAGGGACCTTGTTCAAACGTAGAGTCTGTCTAGCTGGGGTGGAAATGCAAATTCTCAGCAGAGGTTTGGCCCAGATTGAACCAGTTTGGAGCTCTGAAAACGCGGTAGTTCAGCAGAGAGCACAGCAGGATTCCTTTTCCTGGATGCTTTTAGCTGGAACCAGAGGCCAGCGGACCAAAGCTCCCTCAGAGGCTGGGCAGGACAGAAGGGAGGGTTTGAGCTGTGAGCAGAGGTGACGTGGGAGTCAGCACTGCGCCTGTGTGGAGAGGGCGCGTCCTGGCGCCTCCACGGCGCATTGTGATTGAAACTGATGGAGCCCTGAGGCCGCAGTGCAGAAGCCGTGCAGCCGGCTGAGTTTGCATAAATCATCATTGTAATATACCTTCAAGGGTAATCACAACATTAATAAACCAAGCAGGAAGTGAAATAATTAAAATTTAGCACATTCTGGGGTTGATGCTTCCAACATTAATCCAGTGTACCTTTCCTTGGTGCGCGCGCAGTGTTCCCCCATGGTGGACGCAGGCGCTGCTAGAGAGCAGCCTGGAACCTCCGCTGCGAGAGCTCCACTGGCTTCTGCACCGCAGTGTCCCCTCACCCTGCTCCGCGCCCTGCTCTGCGCCCTGCCAGGCTGGCTTGGTGCTTGCCATTATTGTGATCTGTGTGCGGTTAGCTGCTCAGCTACCCAAAACGTTGAGAGTTCAAGTCCACCATCTGCTCTGCAGGAGAACAACGGAGCAGTGTGCTTCCCTTAGGATGAGGGTCTGGGAGACTCCATGGGCCACTTCTGCTCTGTCGTACACTGTCTTTGGGAGTGAGAACGACTCAGCAGTAGGTTTGGGTTTTGGCTTTAAGCCAAAGGTCGGGGCTGACTAGTTCAGGTACACCGCCTGCGACGAGCCTGATGCAGGCGCCAGTGTTTCTAGTCACGTCTCTTGCATCGGAAAGCTGGACAGTGAGTAATGGAGACAAGAAAAATCGGTGACTTTGGATGACGGTGTTGGCAAATCACTCTTCGTCTGCTTGGAGGAAGTGTAATCAGAACTCCTCAAAAGCGTGGGTGGCAAGACTTGGTCTCACACACTTTGGACAGCTGCTAGGAGGAGCTGCACCTTGCTGTGTAAGGGAGAGGGTCAGAGAAAGAGAGAAAGACCCCCAATGAGTGGTTCATGCAGAGACCACAGCAGTGGCCTTGCGCGTGGTGGAGACTGTGGTGAACGAGAGCAGGGCCAAGTTCTGGTCTGTGTTCACAGGGTCACTGAGCTGCAGTCTACTGGAGGACACCTATGGTCAGCAGCTGAAGTCCTTGACTTTGCATTTCAGACAGGAGCAGAGGCAGATGACCCAGACCTTCCTCCTTCATCCATCCACTGCAGATCTGACGCCACACTGTAGATCAGTAAAAGAGCAAGAACAAAGCCTTGCTCACTGAGTGGACTGGGGACCACTCTCTGCCAGGGATGGGCAGCTGGAAGAGGCTTTGCTTCTGTGGGAAGGTGCTCTGCTTTGGAAGAGGAGCATGTGCCAGCCGGCCCTGGAAGCAGAAGCTCTCATGCGGTGAACACACACAGTCGTGTTCAGTGCAGATGATCATGGTGGGTGTGCCTCCCTAGCATTCTGGGCTCAACATCTCAGCTCCAAACCAAAGGCCAAACCCACTATAGTCTATTGCACCCCGGTTGTGCAGTAGGTAAGGTGTCAAGCTGCTGAATGAAAGGTTGACAGTTTGAATCCACCTGTAGAAACATGGGGGAAAGATGGAGAGTCTCCTGTGAAGATTTACAGCCTCAGAGGTCTGGCGGGATGCCGGGTGGTCATACATATGTCATATAGGAGGCAGTGGATTTTTAGGAAGAACTCTGGAGGCATAGTATATGCCATGCGGGCTGTTATGCACCAAATCAGGGATTTGAACCCACTGGCTACTCCGTGGGAGAAAATGGGTCCTCCCATGAATAGTCTCAGGAAACCTGCTGGCCTGGACTCAGGGCAATGGGCATGCCTTCTCTATTGTTGTTGTTGAGAACCATTGAGTAGGAACTGGACCATAGCTGACCCTCAAGTGGGAGATTGCCCAGTTTTCTCCATGGACCAACTGGTGGATTTGAACCACATCCCTTTGGGCTGAGACCACAATTCCTTACCACTAAGCTACCCGAGCTCCCTCCTTCTCTGCTCTTGTTATTGTTATTGTGTACCATGAGTCAGAATGGACCGATAGCTGATATTTCAGCAGATTTTCAAAGGCTATAAATGGCACAGCCTGGGCCTAGGGTTTGAACCAGGAGGCGGCCTTAAGCCCAAAGGGCCCAAGGGCTGCAGGCCCTCGGGCCAGGTTCAAATTGTCTTCCTGTCAAACATTCTTCTAGTTTGTACAGCACTGGTCTGTGTGTTGCTGTACAGAGGTAACTCTTGGTTGCTGTGATGCTGAAGCCTGTGACAGTGATGTGCCAATCGTGGTAATGGGCACCCATGGTGGACAGTGTTGGCTGGAGCTTTCCGACTAAATTAAGCCTGGAAGCAGGAGCGGCATCCACTTCCAAAATGGCTTGCCTCCGGAAACTCTATGTACAAACAGTGCTCAGGCTGTTCGTTCATAGGGTCACTATGAGTCGTCTACGACTCAACGGCATTAAACAACAACAACATAAATGGCACAGGTAGAGCTTGTTCACCCTTCTCTGCTAGAAAATTCGAAAAGTTGTTTGATTCTGTACAGTGTTATAGGGTCATGAGAGAGAAAGATGCAGGTGATACCTGGAAGCAGAATCGTTGACGTGATGGAAGAGAAGTGAAATTGTTCACCACAGTTGAGGATATAAGCGAAAGTAAGCCCTGGCTTGGTGTGCTCTCTGGGTAACCTGACACTGTTATGTGCTGTCAAGTAGCTTGCAACATAGCTACTCTATACACACAGCTCTGAACCCTGCCCTATCCTGAGCCGGTCTCACGGTCTCCAGCAGATCTGCCTCTACTGCCCCAGTCACGGTGTCAGTCCATATCATTCAAGGTCTTCCTTTCTTGTGCTGCCTTTCCACCTTTCCATGCATAATATCCTGTTCCAAGAACTGGTCCCTCCTGGTAAAACGCCCAAAGTATGTGAGACAGTTTCAAAATCCTTGCTTTCAAGGAACAACTTGGTTTCACCCTCTCCAGGACAAAACTGTTTGTTCTCTTGGTGGTCCATGGTATGTTTAAGACTCTTCTCCATCACTACAACTCAAAGGCATCAATGTATCAATTCTTCTTCTGTCATAGTTAGTTATTTTCCTGCTCTCTGATGCATAGTAAGTAACCGTGAAGACCATGGCCTGGATCAGGCACGCCTTACTCTCTAGACTGATATTGTTGCTCATCAGTACTCTGGCGCCGTCCCTGACAGTAGATTTTCCTAATGCAATTCATCTTTTGATTTCATGACTGCTGGTGCCAAGAGTGTTGACTGTGGAGCCGAGCAAGCCAAAATTGTTAACAATCTCTTCTCCATCCATCATGGTGCTGCCAAATGGCTCTGTGGTGAGAATCTTTGTCTTCTTGATGATGGATTTCAATCCATATTGAAGGCTGCAGACCTTGCTCTCCTGCAGCAAATACCTCAAGTCCTCCTCACTTTCAGCAGACAAGGTTGTGTCATTCGCATAATGTAGGTTGTTGATGAGTCTTCCTCCAATCCTGATGACACATTCCTCCTCATAAAGTCCAGCTTCCCAAATGATCTGTTCTGCATATAGATTGAAAAGGTATGGAGACAGGGCACATCCCTGGCACACTCCTTTCCTGATTTTGAACCATGTAGTGTTTCCTTGCTCTGTTTTGAGGATTGCTTCCCAGGCCAGGCATAGATTTCACGTGAGTACAACCATGTGTTCTGGGATTCCTGTTCACGTCAACGTCAGCCACAGTTTGTTGTGATTCATACAGTCCGATGCCTTTGCATAGTCAATGACACACAGATAGACATCCTCGTGGTACTCTCTGCTTTCACAAGCGGTAGGTCCTCCAGGGGCTGGTTCCTCCTGATACACATACAGGGTGTGTGAGAGGAAGTCTCGTCACTCCTACCATCTTCATATGGAACAGTCAGCTGCCTTCTTCCACTGGAGATTTGCTGGGCCTTTTGATATCCATGGTGTATTCTATAGACTTTACCAATATCATAATATAAAAACATTAGTTCTTCTGCAGCCTTTCTTATTCATTGTCCCAGTCTTATCTAGAGCCAGATAAGAGAGATCCTGTAAATAGCAAACAGTGGTGAGAAACAGTTCTCTGCTGACCTAGTGCTAAGAAGCTGCATTGCATTCCCAAGGCACACAGTTCAAATCCACCAGCTGCTCATGGGGAAAGGATAGGCAGTCTCGTCTCATGTGATTAACTGCCTTGGAAAACCCACTGGAGGCTCAGCTATGAGTAGGTTCTGACTAGATGGCGCACAGTAGCCTGTGACCCTTGTTGTTGTTGTTATGTGCCATCGAGTCGTTTGTGACTCGTAGCAACCCTATTTACAAGAACCTTAAACGCTGTTCTATCCTGTGCCAAATTCGCCATCTCAAACACACTCATGCCCACCACTCCACTCACAGAATCGATCCATCTCATCGAGGGTCTTCCTCTCCTTCGCTGCCCCTCCACCCTGCCAAACATAATGTCCCTCTCCAAGGACCAGTCCCTCCTTGCAACATTCCCAAAGTATGTCAGATGAAGCTTCAGAATCCTTGACTCCAGGGAACATTGTGACTTCACCCTCTCCAGGACAAACCTGTTTGTTCTCCTAACAGTCCATGGTATATTCAATACACTTCTCCAGCACCACAGCTCAAAGGCATCAATTCTCTTTCTATCATCCCTATTCACTGTCCAACTCTCTGATGCATAGCATGTAATTACAAAACCTGTATCAGGGGCACCTTAGTCTCCAGCCTGAGGTTGTTGCTCTTCAGTACTCTTGAGAGGTCCCTCACAGCTGACTTTCCCAATGCAATTCATCTCCTGATTTCCTGGCTGCTGTTCCCAAGAGTGTTGACTGTGGAACCAAGTAAACTAAAACTGTTAACTATCTCAATCTCTTCACCATCCATACTGATGCTGCCAGTTGGCCTAGTGGTGAGAATCTTTATTTTCTTGATGTTGAGCTTCAATCCATATAGAAGGCTGCAGTCCTTGACCTTCTGCAGCAAGTGCTTCAGGTCCTCCTCAGTTTCAGCAAGCAGGGTTGTGTCATCTGCATAACGCAGGTTGTTGATGACTCTTCCACCAATCCTCCTCATACAGCCCAGCGTCTCGGATGATCTGTTCTGCATACAGATTGAGAAGGTATGGGGACAAAATACATCCCTGATGGAACCCCTTCCTGATTTTGAACCATGTAGTGTCTCCTTGCTCTGTTCTGATGACTGCCTCTTGATCTAAGTATAGGTTTCGCATTAGCACAATCAAATGTTCTGGGATTCCTATTCTTCTCAGAGTCAGCCACAGCTGCCTGTGATTCACACAGTCAAAAGCCTTTGCATAGTCAATGAAGCACAGATAGACATTCTTCTGGTATTCTCTGCTTTCTGCCAAGATCCATCATACATTAGGTATAATATCCCTACTACCATGACCTCTTCTAAATCCAGGCTGCACATCTGGCAGTTCTCTGTTGACATATTGTTCCAAACATTTTTGGATAATTTTCAGCAGAATCTTTCTTGCATGTGATATCTATGATGTTGTTCAATAATTTCCACACTCTGTTGGGTCACCTTTCTTTGGAATGGAAACAAATATTGATCTCTTCCAGTCAGTTGGCCAGGTGTCTGTCCTCCATATTCCTGGCACAACTTAGTGAGCACATCCAGGGCAGCATCTGTTTGTTGAAATAAATCAATTGGGATGCTGTCAACTCCTGGAACCTTGTTTTTAGCCAATTCTTTCAGAGCAACTTGAACTTCCTCCTTCATCACCATAGGCTCTTGCTCATATATTATTTCACGAAATTCCTCTGTGTCAGCCAATTCCTTCCTGTACAGTGACTCTGTGTACTCTTTCCATCTTATTTTGATACTTCCTGAATCATTTAACATTCTACCCAAAGTATCCTTAAGTATTGCCACCCATGGCTTGAATTTGTTTTTCAGCCCCTTCAGCTTAAGAAACACTGAGCGAGTTTGGCCCTTTTGATTTTCTGACTCCAGCTCTCTGCACATTTCATTGTAGTATCTTGCTTTGTCGTCCCGGGCTGCCTTTTGAAATTTTCTGTTCAGCTCTTAGGAAGAGGAATCCAGTCCAGGAAGTGGACATGGAGACATTGCCGTATGCTGTCCAGTGGGAACGGCTCAGAGCTGACTTCACAGAGGGTTTTCAGAGGCTGTAAATCACACAGATGGAGATTGCCCACCTTTGCTACGAAGCAGCTGGTGGGTTACAGAAATTAATCATGCAGTGCATGGTTTATTACAAGTTAATCAACAGTGTACTATAGTCAAATCGTCTATGAGAAAGAAGATCTCATCTACCGAGACCAGGACTAGATGTTGTCCAGCGACCACTAGCAACTGCCAAGATCAGAATCACAAGACATGATCCGAGTAGAACGGAGGAAGTTAATAAAAGGAAACCAGAATGTAAATTCTTTAGAGGTCCAGATTGAAAGGAACAGTTGAGTCTGGCGGACTCTTCAACTCTGGAGTGCTGAAATATTCCACAGACATGGAGCTGAAACTATCCCTTTGGGGTACCTTCGAGTTAAATGCTGTTCTTCACACAATAAAGAACATTACTGGAGGCTATCCTCCTTCCTTTATCAGGGTTCAATTATCTCTCCATACCTATTCAGTCTGTGTGCTGAACAAACCATTTGAAGCTAGACATTATGAGGAGGAATGTGGCATCAGGATCGGAGCAAGACTCACACCAACCTGCATTATGTAGATGATACAACCTTGGGTGTTGCAGTGAGGAGGCCTGGGAGGGCTTTGCATAAGATCAAAGACTACAGCCCTCAATACGGATTGCATCTCACATCAAACCTGTTCTCATCGCCAAGACCAGTCCTCTAGAAGCCCCGCAGTGATGGATAGTGAAAGGATTGAAGCTGTCAACATTGTCAGCTTACTTGGATCCACAACCAACACCCTTGGTACACGCAGTCAAGAGATCAGAGGATATAGTTCATTGGGAAAGTCTGCAGTCAGGGACCTCTCTAAATTATTGAGAAGCAATGATACTAATTTCAAGACTAAAGACCAAATTTCATGACTCAGACCATGGTTTTTTCAATCATTTGCTGTTCATCTGGACCGTGAATAAGGATGATGAAAGAACTGATGCTTTTGGCTGTGATGTTGGAGAAGAGTACTAGACATCCCATGGACTACCAAGAGAATAAACAGATACGTCTCAGAAAAAGTGCAACCAGAGTGCTCGCTGGTGGCAAGGATGGCAAAACCTGCTCTCACATACTTGGGAAATGTTGCTGGGAGAGGCTGTTCCTTGGCCAGGAACATTATGATTGGAAATGTGGAAGGTCAGTGAAAGAGAAGAAGACCCTCAACCAATTAGGGTGACATGGTGACCGCAGCAGTGGGCTCCAGTGTGTCAGAGATTGTGAGGACAGCACAGGTCAGGCTTCAGATCGGCTGTTCATAGGGTCACTAGGAGCTGTACTTGATGGAACCCAACAACAACTGATCCTTTAAAGAACCATCTACATAAGACTGTCTAATCAGTAATTATTATAAAGCTAAAAGAAGATTAAGGGGACTGGGGAGCTAAATTACTGGAGATGAAACACCCAGAGAAGACTTAATGGGAACATTGACTCATTCTGAGAAATGTGTCCAATGTCTCTGAGCAATTAGAGCAGAAAATTGTTAAATGAGACTCTAATTTGCTGTGTAAGCTTTCAACGAAAACATAACAAAACATTATTAAGAAGCAAGAAAATAAGCATCAAAGTTATTGCTGCCGTACATAATCTTATATGCTTGAAAGCAGAAATAGTTTTGCCCAGAGCTACATGCCAGTGGGGGCCCCACTCCAAAGTGGCAGGTCTGGATTGTCGCACAGTGGTTTGTGACCTGTTCTTGTTGGGTGTCACCAGCATTGAGCGAGTTCTGGCTCCTGACGACCCAGTGACAGCAGCACGTGACACTCCTGCTCTTCTCCATCGCTGTAGCTGTGGCAATGCCTGGATGCACCATCTCATTGAACGTCTTCCTCTTCCTCCCTCACCCCTGACTCTCCAAGCATGGTCTTCTCCAGGGGTTGGTTCTTCCTTCCTGAAACCACGCTCAGGGCACGTGAGGTGGAATCTCTCCATCTTCAAGTCTAGAGCGTCCTTTCTGTATTTTATTCTTTTTTTTATGACTTACATTCCATGTTCCCATGGCATTTGGAATGTCCAGTGGACATTTGCAGTTGTTTCTTCACATTTTGAGTGATGGCACATTAACAAAAGAAGGTCCTGAGAGGTCTCCTCCGTTCACAGACCTAAGGTGACCTCTACCTGGGGGAGGCGGAGCATTCCCTGTTGTAATGACATAGCTTTCAGCTGGAAGTGCTTACTTCACAGCACTCTGTCAGACGATGCTGGCTATTTGTGGGTTTCCGCTGCCCAGTTGTTTCAGGAGGAGATTGCCAATCCCTCTTCCTACTCAGTCATTCTAGGAATTCTGCCAAAACCTGCCCCCCACGGGAGAGCTTGCTGAGATTGGAAGCACCAATGGCCTATTTTCCAACATCACACAATACACAAGCCACCACGATGCAATGAACTGCCAGCTGAGTTGGGGCACGGTGCCGTAGAAGCGTAGTAACAGCAATGGCCGCACTTATTCTGAACGAGCATTGAGAAGGACTCCCCTCGATGTGTAAGACTGTGGGTATCCAGGCAGCATCTAGAATAAAAGCCGACCCCCTTCAAAACTGAGCGCCCATCTTTTCTTAGTTTTCACCCAACCCCCATGTCAGTCCTACAATAGCAGCACTATGCAGTATTTGTCCTTTTGTGACTGAGACATTTCAGTCAGCACAATGTCCTCCAGGATCATCTATTTTGTATATATTTTATGAGTTTCTTGGTTTTTAGTGCTGTGTAGTATTCCATTGTGTGAATATACCACAGCTTCTTTATCCATTCATTTGTTGATGGGCTCTTGGGTTGCTTCCGTCTCTTTGCTACTGTGAATAATGT
>NW_006399754.1:37150236-37159360 GCF_000299155.1 Elephantulus edwardii
TTCTGAACGAGCATTGAGAAGGACTCCCCTCGATGTGTAAGACTGTGGGTATCCAGGCAGCATCTAGAATAAAAGCCGACCCCCTTCAAAACTGATCGCCCCTCTTTTCTTAGTTTTCACCCAACCCCCATGTCAGTCCTACAATAACAGCACTATGCAGTATTTGTCCTTTTGTGACTGAGACATTTCAGTCAGCACAATGTCCTCCAGGATCATCTATCTTGTATATATTTTATGAGTTTCTTGGTTTTTAGTGCTGTGTGGCATTCCATTGACCACAGCTTCTCTATCCATTCATTTGTTGATGGGCTCTTGGGTTGCTTCCATCTCTTTGCTACTTGTGAATAACACAACAATAAACATGAGTGTGCATATATCTGTTTCGGTGCCAGTTCTGGCTTCTTTAGATTATATTCACAATAGTGGAATTGCTGGACCAAATGGTATTTCTATTCCCAATCACTTGAGAAAGTGCTGTACTGCCTTCCAGAGTGGTTGCACCATTTTACACCCCTACCAACAGTAAAAAAGGGTTCAATTTTCTCCACAACCTTGCCAGCATTTGTTGTTTGCTGCTCTGTTGAACTTTTCTATTGTTACTGGGTGAGTTGATATCTCATAGCTGTTTTGATTTGCATCTCTCTTAGAGCTAGAGGGCACTGAAATAGATGAGGGAAAGAAGTGTTGAAAAGGAATAGATGATTAGGCATTATTTGCATGACAACAGTCCAGAATCAGATGTGGATAGCAAAGTGGACTCTGTGTGTGTGTGTGTGTATGTGTGTGTGTGTGAATTGTGCAACAATGAATGAATTTTTTTTTTTAAAGATAGAAGCAAAGTGAAATGAGGGGACTAGGGAGGAAAATGTGCAACAATGAATGAATGGAAATTCAAGTTTTCTGTAAACTTTCATTAAAATATCAATAAAAATTTTTTTAAGAAAAACAAAACAACTGGTTGCCCGAGGGTGTACTCATTGGCCATTAGGGTTTCTTGGGCCCAGGAGGGGGGAGTGGATCTGGATGAGACAAAGACTGAAGAGGAGACGGGACGCTGAAGGCTCCTGCACTGCATCTCTGTTACTCAAGAAATAGAATGCAAGGTTCCCGCTTCTGATTATGAAATAAGAGCGATTTCTCGAAGATGCTCAGGCTTGGAAGGGCGTGGAGCAAGATTCCAGATAAAGACTGTTTTACACTCAATCTTGGAGAAGTTCAAGAATTTGTCCATTTGGAGTGAGCCCTAGGATGTCTGCTGACCTGAAGTTCATAGTTCAAATCCACTCAGGGGCTCAAGGGAGAAAGAGTTGGTCATCTGCTCCTGTGAAGATTACAGCCTAGAAAAGACACCAGGGTGGTTCTGCTCTGTCCTGAGGGGCCATTGTGTGTAAAGTGTATGCATGTCAGTGCTCAGTGATAGCACGTACACACACACACACACACACACGCACATATACACACGAGTACACGTACACACACGTGAGTACACACGAGTGCACACACATATACACACACAAGCATGTAGAACTTGAAATGATCAGAGTTAAACCCGCTGCTTCATGTTTAAGAGTGACGTTGCTATGCCTCACTTACTAAGGTTTTTTATTGTTTTTTGTTTTTTTATACTAGTTAATGTACAAAATTATCATACATTGTTTAAGTTTGGTTGGTTTTGTTTTTTAAAATTAAGACCCAGAAAAATTAAAGACTAAGAATCTTGGGGTCTGCCATAAATACCAGCAAGGTTCTGTTCTACAATTTTCATTTTTAGGCTGTAATGATTTTCTAGGAAGTCTCTAGAGGCCTAGGCTAAAGGGTGCTGTGTTATTAACCAGAGGCCACAGCTCGGGTAGTTGGAACCCTCAAGCAGCTCCGTGGGGGGAAGGCAGGCCATCTTCTGTCCTGTCATTTACGGTTTCAGATCCCTGGTGGGCGTCCACTGGGAACTGTTTCCACCTCAGTATGACAGAGTAGAACCCCCTCTCCCACCTCCCGTTGTCATTTCCCAAGTTGGGACATGATGTTTGGAAAGGCAGAGGGTCATGAAAGACCCTCAACAAGGTGGATGGACACAGGACAGGGCTCAGCTCTGTTGTCATAAGGTCACAGTGAGCTGTACTCAACTCGAGAGCACAAAACACCAATCCTTCAGGAACAAATCACCAGGACTTCCCTGCTGGGTGGAGCTGAACCTCCAGCTTTTCAGGTAGGTTAGAATCAAGTGCTTAGTATTCACTTGCAAGCCTGCTGCCTGCCATGGAGTCCCACTGAGTCAGAACTGGTGCCACAGTGCCCGTGACCACAAGAGGCAAGTGGGTGAGGGAAGAGATCCAGCAGAGGATCATGTCTGGCCCCCAAAGAACCTCTATGTCTGGAGAAACCAGGACTGAGCAGGGTCTTAGGATCCCTGGTGGCACAGGGGGGAAGCATTGGGTTGCCAAACAACATTTGGCAGTTCAAACCCACCAGTCATTTCAAGGGAGAGAAGTGAGAGCTAATTTTCATAAGAGGGTAAGGTGAGGTGAGGAGCGGGTGAGGTAAGGAGAGCTGAGGTGGTCAACTTCCATAAACACGGAGGGTCCTCAGAGACCGTTGGGGGCCCCCCCATCTTAGAAAGGTGGGAGTCAGCTTGACCTGATGGAGTGGGTTTCTCTGCAGGTTCCGGTTGGGTTGTGTGGTTTTTTTCCCCCCTTTGCCAACTGGATGATTTTTCCACAGATATCAGCATGTGTGATTATTTTATTCATGGTGGTTTTACATATGAATAATTCAAAATGCTTTATAAAATATTTGCCTTTTGGGAATAAAAAAATTTACAGTAGATGTAATCAAAGCAGGGAAATAGATTTTAGGAGAGCGTCATGAATAAAAATTATTTACAAGCCAGAATCTAAGGGACAGAAATACAATAGAAAACACACAAAGGATCATTGTGACTTTTATTTCTTTCCTCCTATCAAGCTAACCTTTCGCTGATATGTGTTGGGTGTTTTTTCTCAATTCAACATATTTTACCTCCCAACACAATTCGTATTCATGAAACATAATGACAGGAGTGGAGCCGTGACTTTGGGAAGATGAAGTACCTTTCGCTTAATTAATGTCTACAAAGAGCCTTAATGATGAAAAGTGCTATTAGGAACCAAGTATTATTCATTATTTTCTGCTACAAGAGGCACAGAGTCCTAATTATATACGGTTTTAAATATTATAAAATATTTACAAAATTTAAAAATCGCAAATAAGCCAAATAAAAGGCATTTTTCTTTCCAGGGAAAACTAAGATCAAAACCAAAGAGCAGCTCATTTGCATGACACAGGAGGGGCACCCACTGGGCGCTGTGAGGACCTGGGGCTGCTCCTTCTGTGGCTCTTTCAGCATTCTTCTATTTGCAAACTGGAAGCAAGTTCCTACCAAGATGCTAGCGAGGCTGTTAACCTTGTCCGGTGGGAAACGTCGGTGGGAGGCTGTCCATTATCTTTGTCCAACTACGAACCATGAGCTTCTCCTGGGGCCTGGCACTCTGCTTTCATGTGACGGAAGGGCCAAAGGGCTTTGTCCTCTAGATTGAGGTCATTCTCGAGCCCAGCCCTAGGTTGCTCTAGAATTAATAGCACAATTAAGTAATCAGCGAGCTTCCTATTTGTGTCCTGCAGTGGGTCAGCCTTTGCTCACAACTGCACGCTGTCTACTAGACAGCTGTTTCTAATTATTGTTTTATTCTAGAGATAGAAACAGGAGTAGATAGATAGGTAGATGATAGACAGAATCTTTGTTGTTATGTGCCTTCAAGTCACCTGCAACTCATAGCAAACCTACGTACAATAGCCTTAAACTCTGCTCTGTCCTGTGCCAATCTTATTGTCTCCAACACTCCTATCCCCATTAACCCAGTGACTGAATCAGTCCACCTTTTAGAGGGTCTTCCTCTCCTGCACTGTCCCTCTACCCTCCCAAACATAACGTCCCTCTCAAAGGACTGGTCCTGCCTTACAACATGCCCAAAGTATGTCAGAGGAAGCTTAAGAATCCTTGCCTCCAAGGAGAAGCCGAGGTCTCGCCCTCCCTAGGAAGAACCTGTTTGTTCTCTTAGCAGTCCATGATATATTCAATACTCTTCTCCAGCACCACAGCTCAAAGGCATCAATTCTCCTTCCATCATTCCTAGTCATTGTCCAGCTTTATGATGCATAGCAAGTAACTGTAAAGACTATGGCCTGTATCAGACACACCTTAGTCTCCAGTCTGACACTATTGCTCTTCAGTACTTTGGAGAAGTCTCTGACAGCAGACTTTCCCAATGCAATTTTGTCTTTTAATTTCCTGGCTGCTGGTATCAAGAGTGTTGATTGTGGAGCCAAGCAAGCTAAAGCTGTGAACAATCTCAAACTATTCAACATCCATCATAATACTGCCAATTGGCCCACTGGTGAGAATCTTGGTTTCCTTGATGTTGAGCTTCAATCCATATTGAAGCCTGCAGTCCTTGATCTTCTGCAGCAAGTGCTTCAGGTCCTCCTCAGTTTTAGCAAGCAGGGTTGTATCATCTGCACAATACAGACTGTTTATGAGTCTACGTTCAATCCTGATACCACATTCCTCTTCATAGAGCCCAGCCTCCTGGATAATCTGTTCTGCATATAAATTAAAAAGGTATGGAGAGAGGACACAGCCCTGGTGTCTGCCCTCCCTAATTTTGAACCATGCAGTGTTTCCTTGCTCTGTTCTGATGACTGCCTCCTGGTCCAAGTATAGGTTTCGCATTAGCATGAGCAAGTGTTCTGGGATACTTATTCTTTTCAGAGTCAGCCATAGCTTGTTGTGACCCACACAGCCAAATTCCTTTGCCTAGTCAATGAATGAAACACAGATAGACATTTCACTGGTACTCTCTGCTTTCAGCCAAGATTCATCTAACATTAGCTATACTATCCCTAGTGCCACTACCTCTTCTAATCCAACCAGAACTTTGGGCAGTTCTTTGTTGATCTGCTGTTATAGTTGTTTTGGGATAATCTTCAGCAGAATCTTGCTTGCATGTGATATTAATGATATTGTTCAATGATTTCCACACTCTGTCAGGTCATCTTTCTTTGGAATGGGAACAAATATGGATCTCTTCCAGCCAGTTGGCCAGGTAGTTATCCTCCAGATTTCTTGGCACAACCTGGTGAGCACATCAAGGGCAGTATCTGCTTGTTGAAATACATCAGTTGGGACACCATCAATTCCTGGGGCTTTGTTTTTTGCCAATTCTTTCAGAGCAGCTTGAACTTCTTCCTTCATCACCACAGACTCTTCTCACACATTGTTTCTGTGTCTGTCAATTACTTTTGGTACAATGACTGTATACTCTTTCCATCTTCTTTTAATGCTTCCTGGATCATTTAATATTCTGCCCAAAGCATCCTTAAGTATTGCAACTCAATGCTTGAATTTGTTCTTCAGTTCCTTCAGCTTAAGAAATGCTGAAACAGTTTGGCCCCTTTGATTTTCTGAATATAGCTCCTTGCACATTTCATTGTAATACTTTACTTTGTCTTCCCATGCTGTCCTTTAAAATCTTCAGTTCATCTCCTTAATATCTTGATTTCTTCCCTTTTCTTTGGCATCTCAGTGCTCTAGTGCAATATTCAGGGTCTCTTCTGACATCCATCTTGGACTTTTCTTCCTCCTCTGTCTTTGTAATGACCTTTTGCATTCTTCATGGAAGATATTCTTAATATCCTCCCACAGCTCATCTGGTCTTTGCTCATTAGTGTTCAAGGCCTTAAACCTGTTCCTGAGATGGTTTTGAAATTCAGGTGGGATAGACTCAAGGTCACAGAATTAGATGCTATAAATAGGTAGATATCGAGACTGATGACTGATACGGGTTGGACATGCATAGGTGGATTGGTAGGTACATAGACTGATGACAGGGTAGGGACATTGATAGACAGGTAGACAGATAGACTGATGACTGATATGGGTAGCACATGCATGCGTAGATAGGTAGATTACAGACCTGTGCCCAGCGCACGTACATCAGAACAAGCCTTTGCTGGATCCGATGCTGTATCACCCTCATAATCACCACCTTGCTTCAGTCCACCCTGTGGCTGCTATGCCCACCATCTCTGTCATCCCCACTGGTTTCTATTCACCAAAGATGATGTCCTTCTTCAGCAATCAGTCCCTGTGATGATGTTCCCCAAGCGAGCAAGACAGGCATGACCTGTTCTGACATGTACTGTTCAGAAGTAGGTGCCCAGGATGTGTTCCATGCAGCGGCTGAGTCTAAAAGTTACTCTGAAACTTGTGCACCTCAAGTGACCCAATTGGTATTTCAAATATTAGTGCATGGCTCTTAGTCCCCTAACAGCATGCAGGCCACCCCAGGGGAGCACTGGACGAGGAGGACGGGATTCTAACACAGACCACAGCTTATATTTCCTTTGGAGAGAGAGTCAAAGTCGAGGAAGACAGGAAAGCAAGAGAAATATTGATATTGCCGCTGACCACACATCTGCACTAGTTACAGAGCCACTGTGGTTACTCAGAGGAGTTCTGGTGACACTGTGGTTAAGACATGTGGTTATTAACTAAAAGGTTGACTGTTCAAAGCCATCAGGCAGTCTTTAGGAGAAAGATGGGCAGTGTGCTTTCATAAAGATGGCTGCCCAAGAAAGCCCAGGGTCACTTCTGTCCCACAGGGTCACTCTGAAGGGCCAGACTTTTGATGACAGTGGGTGTGGTTCGGGCTTTGGTTCCTCAAGGGACTGGCCATTCCTGAGCATCCCTGCTGGGTCTGCCCGTGTGTGGAACCAGCCCAGTGCAGCTGGCGACACCGTGAGATCAGTCGAGGCTGACGCGTGGTTTCTTGACGTTGAGTGAAGTTACAAGAGCCCATTTCCTGGGAGTCGAAATAGTTATGTTTCACCTGTGCTCTTCAACCCATAATTACATTCTTTTTGTTTGTTGGAGAACTTAGCAAAATTCAATGTGATCAAGACCAAAATAAACCTGCGAACAAAATTCATCTTGCTATAGAGTCACCTGAATTTATAAATAGGGTGTGTTGCAAATATCTGAGTGGAGACATGACTGCTGGATCCCTGGACAGTTTTGGAACCCAAAAGTTAAAGTTTCACAAATATTGTAGGTTCTTCTATATAAGGGGATATCATCTGAATTTTGTGAACAAATAAATACATTGTGCTATTCTAAGGGCATAAGTATTGTTCTGGGCAAATTGGCTGCAAAGTTCTCTTTGAAATACTTAAATGCAAAGGACTAGGGTGCTCCTGACTTAAGTCATGACATTTCCAATCAGCACTCAAGCATGTGAAAACAAGACAATAAAAGAACCAAGAGTTGATGCATCTGGGTGGTGGTACCAGCAAGGATATTGAATGTCCTGTAGACTTCAGAAGAATACTCGTAGTCTTCTTGGGAAAAGAACAACCAGAACATTTTTTGAACTGATGTTGCTTTGGCCACATTGCCAGGAAAGACCAGTCTCTGGAGAAGGAATGTAGAAAGTCAACAAAAAGAGGCAGATTCTCAGCGCAATGGTCGACACATTGCATCCACACAGAGCATGCAAAATGGGTGATCCTGCAGGTCTTGCCGACCCCCTGCTGGCCCAGCGTCCAGCGTTACAGCCCACTCAGTCACCACAGGGGGCAGCAAGCTGGCAGCCAGCACGGACGCCTGCAGGTTTGTTGTTGCTTATTGTAGAGCCCAAGGATGGTCCCGTGTTTCCCTTAGTGATCTTCTCTCACACATCAAAGTCATTCATAAGTTTCAGTAATATGAATTATTTATGCAATGAGCAAATGAATTATGTAATAACGCATTCATTCATTGATTGAGTAGCCCATGGCCTGGTCACTTATAACCAGGGAGGATCACGAAGCATGCGGGATGAGGGGCAGACATTGCTCCTAATGGCCTGCATGGCATAGCAGTTATCCAAAGGCAGTACCAGGCCAGGAGTCTAGAAAGACGGATTGAATTTGAGGGACAGAGTCCGCTTTTTCTAATCCCACTGTAATCCTGATATGGCATTTTCAGACTAGGTCCTATCCAGTTGGTTAAAACCAGTCTTGACAATGTGCATTATGGTTTACTGCAATTCCATTAGAAAACCCTCGTGGAGGACTGAGACGTGAAGGTGTGAATGTATTTGTGTCACTGTTGGATGCAGTTGGTAGATTTCAGTTGACAGCAGCCCCATGTGACAGAGTGAAGACTCATGGGTTTCCCAGCTCCCGAGATCTTTACGGCCCAGATTGCCAGGCCTTTCCCCTCCATAGACACAAAGAGGGTTTGAATGGTCAACGTTTTTAATAACAGCCAACCACCTAATCATTATACCACATCGGTTCATGTATGAATGAGTCTATCATATATCTGGAATTATATTTAAGATCACCTAAAGTAACTGAAAATTGACTCTGCTTACATTGAAGTCTGTATCCTGAGAACTCTTTTGTATAGTACTGTTTTGCCTACAAAGTAGTCCCATAGGTACTAATCTTCCCACAAGATTTAATAATGATTTAATCTAATGTTTCCAGAAAACCAAGACAAATGTAATTCATTAAAGGACAGCTATTCGGATGAACCCTCTGTGTAACAATTACTATGAAAATATTTTTGGTTAATCAGGTTTTTACTAATAAAGGTCAAATAGGTATGAGTATGGAAAGTTTGTGCACAGGAAATGTTAGGAAGAAAGACCTAGAAATCTACTTCAAAAAAAGTGGACAATGAGAACAGTGTGGATAACAGCAGAACGCTGTCCAAGTGGGTTATTTTGGGAACAGCATTAGAAAGAGTCACTAGCTAGAGAATGGGTCAATAGCTCGAATGAAGAGGACCCTCTGTGAGACAGTGTGACATAAGAGTCACAACCAGAGCCTCAAAGAAGCCGATGGTGGTGAAGATGACTCAGAACATGACAGGGTTTCCTTCCGCTGTGTTGGCCACCCTCAGATGTAACAGCCACCTCTGTTGTTGTTGTTGTTGTTGTTGTTATGTGCCGTCAGAGTCGCTTGTGACTCATAGCGACCTATGTACAACAGCCCTAAACTCTGCTCTGTTTTGTGCCAATCGCACTGTCTCTGACACTCCCAT
>NW_006399754.1:37162485-37166152 GCF_000299155.1 Elephantulus edwardii
TATCTCCCGTTGACCAGCCCTTGATCTGATAGCTTATATCTATAGCTTCCTTGGCTTCTGTGATTCCAAACACGTCAGCTGCTGGTAGTTTCTTATGTTGTGACCAGTGTCTCTAAAGTTTAGTGATAATGTTTCCCGAGCGAAGGTGATGTGTCCTGTGGAACTGGTGTGTAGATAGGTTTTTCTTGGTCTGAGGGCCGCAGGCCAGAGGGCCCGAACAGATCCGATGCAGTTTTGGGGTCTTCACGGTTGCCTGGGAAACGGGCGGGGACTTTTATGGACCCTTTGGCTGTCCTCTGGCGCATGGTTAAAGAATTCAGCTGTTGACCATAGATTCACAAAATGAGGCAGTTTCTTTCCATCAATACGTCTGGCCCTGGAGACCACGTGGGGCAGCTCCACTCGCTCCTCTAGGATTGCTGGTAGTCTATGCCACTCTGTGATTGAGCCTTTGCTTTCGTTTTGGTCTGAGAGCAGTACGAACACAACGTAAGTTTGAAGCAAGAAGAGTTACGTGATTAGAGTTGTTACTGAACACAGGGGTTTCTTTCCACAGTCAGTCGCCAGTAAGACAAACGGAATGCAATATCCATAAATGCACTTTATTACACAGATCTGGGAGACAGAGAGTCACCTCTAAGGCTGCCTCCCCGTCTGGGAGCTGTCATGGCCTTATATACTAGGGTGAAATGCCAGCTCATTTAACAATGCACTCTTGTTAGTAAAAGAAAGGTAATTTCTCCATCTGAAAGGGACAGTTCCCCTCTATGTCTCAGTAATTCAGGAAGGCCCCAGTTCTCTTCCTGGTGAACAGACAGATTAAGACACAGTTTACAAATGACTGGAGAACCAGCTTCACCAGCATCTAGGATAGATGCATTTTCTCTTCTGGTAAAGAGACAGATCAAACTACTCTACATGACTAAAGACAGGAAACAGAATTCAGAGGCCAAGCAACCAGCCCTGCAGGCCGAAGAAAAATAACCATAGTTTTATAATTGACACCCACATAAAGAACTCTGAACTTATCAATACCACCCCGTCAGAGTCACAACGCAAAGTTCACTCTCACTGTTGGATAGTCATAAAGGAAGAAGAGTACTACTATGTGTAGACTGGTCAAGAGATACTTCTGCAGTGTAACTTGGTGGCATAACGGATACACGCTTGGCTGGTAACTGAAAGGTTAGTAGTTCCCACACATTGAATAGCTCTATGGGAGAAAGATCTGAAAATCTGCTTCTGTGAACAATGTGGTCCAGGAAACGCTGTATGTCAGTGCTGTTCTGTCATGTGAGGTGATGGCGTGTCAGAACTGACTGTATGACACCCAGCAACAAGCAGCTGGACATGATGTGTCTTAGGCATCTTAGAGTCTGACAATGGCGTTTAAATGTGTTGGGACAAGTTGCAATATAGGAAATAGTTTTTCTGACAAGTGTGAGACTTCCTAGGAATAGAAAGGAGGCCAGCTGGTGGAAGTGAGCAGTGGGTACGGGAATGAGAGCCTGCGGTCTGACGGGTGAGCACATCCTTGACCCAGAGCCTGAGTGAGGAGTGTGCTGTCCAGTTGGCTGTACCATGCCAGACGATGCTGTCACTGGTTTATGCAGCAACATGGCCTCTGTTGGTGACATTTACAGAGATGGAGATGTCTTAGGACGGCTAGAGCTGATGAGGAGGAAGCCGAGATTATATTGTAGATAAGACAAGAGAGCAATAGCAGCTAGCTTGTGATTGCTGTAACATCTGAATGGGCAAGTGGATAGAGAGCAATTTAGGAAATTGCTCTGATGGGTTAGTGTTAAGGAATCGTGCTGCCAGTGCAAAGTTACACAGTTCAAGTCTGCCAGCTGCTCCCTGAGCAAAAGATGGACAACCTCCTCTCATGCAATTTACTGCCTCTGAAAGCCCGCCGCAAGGTCAGATGTGGGTCAGTTCCAACTCAATGGGACACAACAGGCATCTTAAGAATTCAAAAGATGGTAATTGCTATTTTCATCATCAATATTGCCTCTCTCGTTCTATCTTTAACACCAGAACCTTACCCAAAAGCAGCCCTGTTTTTCCGACTTTGTTCTCCTGTAGTTGGTGGGCATTCAGAGTGCTTCATGCTTCTGTAGAAAGGACCAGACTGTCTTCCCTGCTCTTTGCACAAAATACATCAGTGATTTTGTGAATGAAGATTAAGTGAAGCAGAGGTGCATGGAATTTACAAAGTCCCCTTTGTATCTGCATTTCCCCCACCCCCATGAGGATTAAAGGTTTCCCCACAAATGGATTACTCTCTGAGCTGTCCTTACTGAAAATTCTAGTAAGGAAAATATGAGAAATGTTGGTCAATGTGACTTTGTGAAAAGCCTGACTTTGTAGGAAATGAGAGTGTCTACTGGACAGAGATTGAGGGAGGGGGGAGAGTAGGGGCACCCCACCTCCTTCTCCCCTCCTCTCCACACCTACCCCGCCCCCCATCATCAGATGAAGGACTCACCCTCTTGACACATTCATATGCCGAGAAAGCAGCAGTAGCATAGGAAATAATTGCCAAGAACAGCACATAGCTTTCTTTTGCCCTCAGGACATCTAATACGCCAGGAGACCTCTGTGTGTTGGCTGAGAAGGACACAATTACTGAGATCCACATTCTTTATCAACAGCCCTGGAGCAGAAAACAAAATGAATAGGCAGTAAATTGATGTCACTTCAGACAATGCACCTCTAAAAACAGAAGTGAAGGAAAAATAATAAAAAAAGGACAAGCATCCGTATTGTTCAGCCCTAGATTGGTCTGATCCGTGGGAAGCAGCGGTGCAGGTGGGGCTGAAGCCAGGGAGGCAGCATAATGGGGGAGGGGAGGTTTCTGCAAATTGCCTGCAAAGTTCCTCATGGATTCCCATGGTTGTATGTTCTTATGGAAGCAAATGCCCTCATCTTTCTCCCACAGACCATGGGGGCTCAAACTACTCAGTGGTAGCTCAGTGCTTAACCACTGTGCTACCAGGCTCTTATGATATCAAAACCCACTGCTCTCTGTTACTGCTGTTAGGTGCCTGCATGTGGTATTGATAATATCGTGCAATAGTTTCCACATTCTGTTGGATCGCCTTTCTGGGGAATGAGAACAAATACAGACCTCTTCCAGTCCATTGGCCAGACAACTGTTCTCCAAATTTCCTGGCATAGATTGGTGAGCACATCCAAGGTTGCTTCTGTTAATTAAAACAAGCCAATGTCTGAGTGCAGCTTCCACTTCCTCCTTCGTTACCATTGGCTCCTGCTCATGTGGTACTTCCTGAAATTTTTCAGTGTCAGTCAGTTCATTTTGGTACAGTGGTTCTTTGTGTTGCCTCCATCTTCTTCAGATGCTTTCTGGGTCATTCACTATATTGTCCATATTATCTTTCAATATTATAATTCGCTCATTAGTGTTCAAGGCCTCAAACCTGTTCTTGAGATGATTCTGAAATTCAGGTGGTATGAAATCGAAGTCGTAATGAGCAAAGACCAGATGAGTTGTGGGAGGATGTCAAAGGTATCATCCAGGAAGAGTGCAAACGGTCATTACAAAGACAGAAGAGAAAGAAAAGACCAAAATGGATGTCAGAAGAGACTCTGAAGATTGCACTGGAGCGTAGAGAAGCCAAAGCACAAGGAAGAATTCAAGATA
>NW_006399754.1:37167937-37173630 GCF_000299155.1 Elephantulus edwardii
AACAGTTATAATTCGAGGCTTAAATTTCTTCTTCCGTTCTCTCAGCTTGAGAAATACAGAGCTCAAGTTCTGTTCACATAGGAAGAAGGAAATGCACAACTTACGTTTTTGACTCAGATACTTAACGACCTTATTTCTAGATGAGACACTACTTGACAAGCCTCCAGGAAAAACTTGCCCCAAACAGCAGAATTCCCATGATGCCCTGTCTGCTATTTCTTCAGCTACACTCAGTGACAAGTCTGAGGCAAACTTGTTGCTATCGCGCTGAACCCAGCTCATACCTGACCCTCTTTTGTGTTTTCGAAGCTGTAAACAGCACAGGAGAAGACTGGCTATCTTTCTCCTTCGGTGTTTCTAGTGGTTTGGACAACAGAGGGGCGTGGCCTTTGGGTTAACAGCAAGTCTCCCTGCAGACCATAGCCCAGCACTGCCCTATACGCATACGTGCACATGCAGGGCGAGCTCGGCGGTGGTCCCCTCTGCATGCTTGCACTGTTATTCCGAAGGGGAAACCTTTCGAATGCAGCAGCAGCAGCTCTGTAGAGAAAGATGACAATCTCCTCCTGGGCCATTTACAATTGTGGAAAACTCAGGGGGTGTCGGCTATCTGCTGGGTGACCACGAGCTGGGTGGAGTTACATACACACACTGCACAGACAGACACACGTATGAATAGATGGGCAGATGATGGATGCTTTTCTAAATGAGTGAGTGGGTGAATGGATAGTATTGGGTGTGCGCGTGAAGGTGCACCTGAGATTTCACAGACGGAGAGGTTTCTGGGAACCGAGGTCTCTTCCAGAAACCCTGATAGAACCTGATTTACAGTCTCAGCTCAGGGTCTAACTTCCACCACACCTGCAATCTTGTCCTGCGTCTCCAAGGCTCTCCACAGCACACGCTGGTGTCCCTTCGGCCAGTTATGTGAAGTAAGAGGGACTCCAGTGGACTGAATGGAGCAGAATCAGGTGCCAGTCCCTCTTGTCCGCTGATTCCTGAGTTTTCTCCCCTATTCCCACCACTCCATAGCATGGTGCAGTGAATGACTTTATACGCTCCTGTCAGTGGCGGCCGACCATTTTCCAGTGTGTTTTAACTCCTAGCCTTCGCGTGCATGTGCTTCCGTTTCCTGGTCGTTGGATATGCCATGGACCACCCCAAAGAACAAATACATCTTTTAAGAAGTGCATGCAGAATGCTCCTTAGAAGGGAGGGTGGTTAAGACTTGGTCTCAGATGCTTTGAGAATGTTATCAGGAGCGGCTCTAGGGAAGGCCATCATGGTTGGCAAAAAAGGGTCAGGGTTATAAAGACGCTAGGTGTGGCGAGTGGACCGAGTGTCTACAACAGTGAGCACAGCCCAGTAGAGGTTGGGAGGACGGCGCAGCACCATCCAGAGCATTTTGTTGCGTTGTGCAGGGGTCATGATAAATTGGAATTGGTGTAGCGTCTCACAACAACGAAAACGGTGTCAACGCCCACAGCGACATGAGTCAGGACACCCGATCTGTGGACACAGGACCTGCCAGGCTGGCTCTAACCAATGGGCACAGGACTTGTCAGCCTCAACAATCACATGGACAATGTCCTTGGCATAAAATTCCTTACCTCTCTGCCTCTCAATATACATAAGCTTTGTTGGTTTTGCTTCTTTTGAAGATGCAAATGTTGACATTTTAAGGCAATATAATTGTAATTATGCCTTCCCAATTAGCTTCAAAAGCGAGGTTGTCTCTGAGTCTGGGTTTGCAGACCTCCCCCTCAGAGCTGCCCATACTTCTAGGTTGACGATTCTCGCTCCTTTCAACTTCATGAGAAAACCAAACGACACTCTGCAGGTCTGATGTCCAGGTGAATTCTTATTTTTAGGAGGAAATGGACCACAACATATGCATTCTGCAGAAAACAAAGCCAGCCCGCCCACTGTGAACCAGAGCAGAGAGAGGCTCTGCAGAGGCGGGAAGATGAACGTCTCCTGTGAAAGGGCCTCTGCCAGGCTTTTTGATCACCTCACAGAGGATGATGTGGGCCAGGAGCCCCGAGGGCCCAGGGAGCACCCCCACCTCTTCTCTTGGTCTCTGACCTGCTCAGATGTTCATGAGTGAATGGCCTCTCTTCAAGTTCGATGAGGCGTGAGGGGCTTGGTGGTCTGTTTACACTTCACTGTGTCTCTTTAGGATCTGAGTGAAGGTGCCTTCAGAAGACACAGAGTCAATCACTTTTGTAACCAGAGTGGTCACCCTGAGAGACCTGAACTGCCCCCAGGGGTTCTAAGGTGGTGATCTTTACAAAGCCAACAGCCACAGCTCTCTCCTGGGGAATGCTCACCCTTAACCGCTGCACCGCAGGATCCTTTCCTGGTTCCAGGGCTCAGTGGTGTTGAGTCAATCCACAAGGACTGTAGAGACCTAGAGGGCAGCGCAGAACTGCCCTGTGGGTTCCCAAGACTCATCCCGAGAGAAGCCAACAGCCACGGCTTTCTCCTGAGAAGCAGCTGGTGGGTTTAAAGTCAGCAGGCAACACTTCACCCCCTGAGCCATGAGGGTGCTTCAAAACCACAGTGGTAGTTTGGATATTGGATACTCTCTGCCATGCAGTGTGGTCAGCGAGTCACAAACCGGGAGAGTATTTGCTGTGTCTGTCCCCTATTTCCACTTGTCTTCATTCTGGACTATGTTCTCAAGGGTGTTTCAAGGAAAATAGCCTGGAAAGATATGCATAAGTCCCCTACGGAGCAAAGAGCAAACACAGCCACTGTAATCAGTTCGCTGTCCAGTGTCATCAACATCTGCTGTCCATCTGCTAGTGTGTTTTGCTGTGGTGGCTTGTGTGTTGTAATGCTGGGAGCTGTGTCACTAGTATTTAAAATACCAACAAGATGAGTGACATTAGGCTTTCTGAGAATTCCAGGCTGAGTCAGAGTATGCACAGGGTCTGCTGTCTGACTTCCAGAAATGAGCCCAGGAAGCCCCGTGGATCATGGCAAAAAGTTGTCCAAGGCTTGACTGTTCTTCCTTTGGCTGTGGCCTTAGGGAGATCACTCCCAGGAGAGGAGGGGGTGAGGCTACCAGAGGTGAAAGTGACCGTAAAGGGGGAGGACGGACACACAGCCACCGCAGAGCACTTGGACGTGCCAACAATCACCGGGATGGTCCCAGCCAGGCAGTGATGGGCTCTGTCCTATGAAAGGGCTCCATAGGAGTAAGCCTGCCCCTTGGCCTCTACTAGCGACCACAGTGGACATAACGTGAACTGCTACAGCAAAGGGTGGGCATGGACACACTGTCCAGTCTAGAGATGCGCACGTTCCCCTGAATTCATAGCTTCCTGCAGGGCCACCCGCTCCATCCGAGCCCTCTTTGGGTTGTTGTTGTTAAATGCCGAGTAGGTTCTGATGCATGGTGACCCATGTACACTGCTGGATTCAGTACCATTCTCATAATCATGTCATGATTTGAGCCCATTGTTGTATACCCACTGTGTCAACCCCATGCCGTTTGAAAGTCTCGCTCATTTTCATGGACCTCTACTTTACCCTGTGTTTTTTTGCTGTCCCTCAAGGACTGGCCTTTCTGATAACAAAGTACAAGAACGGAGGCCTCGCGTTGATCGGGTCTAGGGAGCATTCTAACTGCATGTCTTCTGGCAGGTGCTTTGTGGACCCCTGCAGAGCCGAGCATGCTAATACTGCTCTCCAACACCACAGCTCAAAGAATGCCAGTTTTCCTCACGGTACAGTCAGCATTCTTCTCTTTATAAGACTTATCCTAGTGCACTAATTCCTCCTCTTTATTAATTTTCTGGGTTCTGCATGTGAGACAACAGGAAATACCCTTCCTGAATTATGTGCGCCTCCCTGCCTCCAACACACCTGCCCTCATCACCTCAGTTACTGCGTCAATCTGTCTCATCTGGGGTCTTCCTCCCCTGCACTGTCCCTCCACCCTTCTGAGCATGATGTCCTTCTCCAAGGACTGGTCTTTCCTGGCCACATGCCCAAAGTATGTCAGATGGAGCTGCAGAATCCTAGCCCCCAATGAGAAATTTGGTTTCATCCTCTCCAAGACAGACCTATCTGTTTTCTTTGCCATCTATGGTATGTTCAAGACTCTTCTCCAGCACATCAACTCAAAAGCATCGATTTTTCGTCTGTCATCCTTAGTCATTGTCCAGCTCTAGACTTGCCAAATGGAACTAGCGTAGGAAAATGAAGCTTTTTCGTGGACACTCTCCTTTACCGAGCAGGCTAGTCCTTCCTAATAACAACTCCAAACCCCCGAGACGGAGCTCCGCATCCTCACTTGTAGAGCATCTGACTGGCCGTCCCTCTGCTGGTCAACAGCACACTCAATACTCATTACAAACACATCCTAACCCAAGGCCACGAACCTTTCTTCAGTCTTTCATATTCGCTGTTTAGCTTCAACACACAAATGAGGTAAATAGAAGCAGCCCAGCTTGGACCAGATGCAGCCTCGTCTCCAATCTTTCTCTCTGCCAGGTTCCAGAGACTTTGCAGCAAACCCTCCCAATACGACTCTGCATCTTGAGTTCTGTTTCCATGGCCATTAGCTGTTGACCAAGTGAAATGAAATCCTTGACATCTTCAGAACCGACATCGTTGTTCATGATGTTCTTGCTGGTCCAGTCGTGACGGCGTTTTTCTTTCTGCTGAACTGTAATCTGTACTGAAGGTTGTCATCTTTAATCTTCATCAAAAAGTGCTTCAAGTCCTGTTCCTTTTTAGCAAAACCAAGGTTGTGTCAGCATATAATGTGCTAATCTGCTTCTTCCAGTCCTCACGCTGTGTTCTTCTTCGTATAATTCAGCTGCTCAAATTATTTGTTCAGCATACAGATTGAAAAAGCATGGTGATAAAAATGCCGCCATTTCCTGGTTTCAATCCCTGTGAGAGTGACTTATATGCAGGTTCCACATGAACACATATAATTATTCAGACATTCCTTTTAAAAACGCTCTCCATTTTTGTTAGAATCCACCCAGTTGAATATCTTTGCATATTCAGCTAACAAAGGTAAATATTTCTTTTTATTATCTTCTTTCAATTAATCTGATATCCACAATGATGTGACTCACTCCAGGCTCTTTCTTGAATCTGGCTTAAATTATTGGTAGCTCCTTGTTATTGCACTGCCGTAATAATTTTTTAACTGCACTAGGATTTAGAGATGTTGTTCCCTGGGGTGCTGTGAGCCAGTCAATGTGACAGCATCTCGCAGCAGCCGCCACAGGATTTTGCCTGTGTGTGATGTTAACGTTAAATTCCCACCTGTTGTTGGTCACCAGTCTTTGCCGCGAGCAGGTTTGTGCATCTGTTCCAGTTGATGTGATTGGTGGTGGTGGATGATGCTGAGTGAAGTATGACTCGTAGCCACCCTGTGAACCACAGCTCTGACCCTAGCCCTGCCCGCGCCATCCTCACATCCAGCTCTGACCCTAGCCCTGCCCGCGCCATCCTCACCATCCCTCACATCCAGCTCTGACCCGAGCCCTGCCCGCGCCATCCTCACCATCCCTGACGTACAGGTCTGACCTTTGCCCTGCCCGCGCCATCCTCACATCCAGCTCTGACCCGAGCCCTGCCCGCGCCATCCTCACCATCCCTGACGTACAGGTCTGACCTTTGCCCTGCCCGCGCCATCCTCACCATCCCTCACATCCAGCTCTGAC
>NW_006399754.1:37173965-37175949 GCF_000299155.1 Elephantulus edwardii
GCCCTGCCCGCGCCATCCTCACCATCCCTGACGTACAGCTCTGACCTTTGCCCTGTCTGCGCCATCCTCACCATCCCTGACGTACAGGTCTGACCTTTGCCCTGCCCGCGCCATCCTCACCATCCCTGACATGGTCGAGCCCACTGCAGGCACTGTGTCAATCCATCTCATCAAGGGGCTTCTTCTCGTCCACTATCATCTAGTTTTCCAAGCATGATGCTCCTCTCCAAAGGAATAGCCTCTTCTAACGGCCTACACAGAAATCAGATTGATAAGATATATGGGGAAAATCACTGGAGAAACTCAGTATCACCGTGAAAATTAGGCCAGGTGCTGATTGTGGATCAGATCAACTATTTGTATGCAAGTTCAAACTGAAGCTAAATAAAATAAAATAAAATCCACAAGAACCAAAGTTTGACCTTGAGTCCATCCCTTCTGAACTTAAAGACCACCAAAGGAACAGATTTGAGACCTTAAATACTAATGAGCAAAGAGCACAAGGGCTGAGGGAAGATATCAAGAATATCATCTAGGAAGAATGCAAAAGGTCATTACAAAAATGGAGGAAGAAGAAGAGACATAGATGTCAGAAGAGACTGAATATTGCACTAGAACGCCAAGAAGCCAAAGCAAAGGGAAGAAATCAAGAAGTTAAGAAGCTGAACAGAAGATTTCAAAGGGCAGCTCAGAAAGAAAAAGCAAAGGATTATAATGAAATGTGCAAAGACCTGGAGTTGGAAAATCAAAAGGGCCAAACTCTCTTGGCTTTTCTTAAACTGAAATAACTGAAGAACAAATTCAAAACTTAAGGATGCTTTGGGCAGAATGTTGAATGATCCAGGAAGCATCAAAAGAAAATGGAAGGAGTGTACAGAGCCACTGTATAAAAAAGAAGTGGTTGACACAGAAGAATTTCCTGAAGCAATATATTATTAAGAACCTGTGGTGATGAAGGAGGAAGTTCAAGCCACTCTGAAAGAATTGGCAAAAAAAACCAAGGCCCCAGGAATTGACGGCATGCCAACTGACATATTTCCACAAACACACTGACGTGGACATGCTCACTAAATTGTGCCAAGATCGGGAGGACAACCACCTGGCCACTGACTGGAAGACTCGCCTTTATACCCATTCCAAAGAAAGGTAATCTGACAGAGTGTGGAAATTATCAAACAATATCACATGAAAGTAAGATCCTGCTGAAAATTATCCAAAAACAAAATTATCCAAAGAACAGGACATCAACAGAGAACTGCCAAGTGTTCAGCCTGGATTTATTTAGAAGAGACCATGGTACTAGGGATATGTTGTTGCTGCTGTTGTGTGCCCTCGAGTTGCCTGTAGTCCATAGTGATCCCATGAAAGCCTTATTATAGCCAATGTTAAATGGATCTTAGCTGAAAGCAGAAAGTACCAGAGCAATGTCTATCTGTATTTCTTTGACCATGCAAAGGCAATTGACTTTGCGGATCACAACAAAATATGGCTAACTCTGAGAAGAATGGGGATCCCTGAACACTTGCTTGTGCTTATGTGAAACCTATGCTTGGACCAAGAGGCAGTCATCAGAACAAAGCAAGGAAACACTGCATTGTTTAAAATCAGGAAAGGGTACACTAGAGATGAATCCTATCTCCATATCTTTTCAATCTGTGTGTGAAATCGGTCTGGGAGGCTGCGGTATATGAGGAAGAATGTGGCATCAGAATTGGAGGAAGACTCATCAACAATCTGTTGTGCAAATGACACAACCTTGCTTACTGAAACTAAGGAGGACCTGAGGCATTTGCAGCAGAAGGTCAAGAACTGAAACCTTCAACATGGATTGAAGCTCAATTTCAAAAAAACAAAGAGTCTCATCACTAGGCTAATTGACAGCATCATGATAGATAGTGAAGAAGTTGAGATTGTTAACAGCTTCAGCTTGCTTGGCTCCACAATCAACACTCTTGATAACAGCAGCTAGTTGTTGTTGTTGTTG
>NW_006399754.1:37177924-37202021 GCF_000299155.1 Elephantulus edwardii
TGTTAATCTGCGTGTGTTCTGTTGTGCATAGGGTTTTCAGAGGCCTGCTATTTCAGAAGTGGGTGGCCAATCCTTCTTCCTAGTCTGTCTTGATCTGAATGTTCAGATTTAGAGGAGTATCTGACAGACAGCAATTTGTGGAGCTAGGAAATAAAAAAATAAATTGTGTTGAGAATATCTGCTGTCAGAAACGTCTCCACAGTACTGACGAGTAACCATGTCAGTTTGGAGACTAAGGTGCTCTTGATCCAGGCCATGGTCTTTGCGATTACTTCCTACGCATTAGAGAGCTGGATTATGACTAAGGATGATAGAAGAATTGATGCCCTTGACTTGTGGTGCTGGAGAAGTGTATTGAATATACCATGGACTGCTAGGAGGACAGACAAATTTGTCTTAGCGAAAGTGAAAGCAGGCTTCTCCTTGGAAGCAAGGATTCTACAGGTCTATAGACATACTTCGGACATATTGCAAGGAAGGACCAGTCCCTGGAGAGGGACATAATGCTTAGAAGGTTGGAGGAACAGTACAGGAGAGGAAGACCCTTGATGTGATGGACTGACTCAGTGATTGAGCTAAAGGGGGTAGATTTATTAAAGACAATGAGGTTGGCTCAAGATACAGTAGGGTTCAGAGCTGTTATACATGGAGATGCTTTGAGTCACAAGCAACTCAACGACACATAACAACAACAACAACAACAACAAAATATGCTCAAAATATGGGAGACAAAGCTTTGTCATCTCTACCCCCAGCGAACATTTGGGCTGCACCTTCTCCCAGACACATCTCTTTGTTCTTGTCATCATCCTTAGTCATTATCCAGATCCCAGAGGAATAAGAAATAATGGAAAAGACCATCCTTGAATCAGGTCCACCTTAGTCTTTACACTGACACTGTTGCTCTTCAGTCTTTTGGGAAAGTCTCTGACAGCAGACTTGCCCGAAGTAATGTGTCATCTTATGCTCTGACTGCTGGTGGCAAGGGTGTTGATTATAGATCCAAGTTAAGATAAAACCAATGATCTTCCAACTTTCTTGGCATAGACAGGCAAGTGTGCTAGCCTTGCACACACTTGTTGAAATAGCTCAGCTATTATTTAATTCTTGGATTTTGCTGGTGTCTTTACTGTTTCTGATTTCCTTCTTTGGTCCTATCACATTGACCCTCCTTGAATGATGACCATTGACTGATTCTGGTGCTGACAGTGACGGTTCTCCTTCCCTTTTCTTTGCACGCTTTCCACGTCATTCAGCATTTTGCCATTGTGACACTTCAGTATTGCAATTCAAGGCTTGAATGAATCTTTTCTTCAATTCTTTCTGCTTGAGACATGTGGTGAGTACTCTTACTTTAAGGTTTTCTAAACATAAGTATTGTGTATACCGTTATTGTACTTTACTTTGTCTTTTTGATGTAGCATTTGAAATTCCTGCTCAGCTCTTTTGTCTCAGAATTTCTTCCCTTAGATTTTGTTGTTGTTATTGTTATGTGCTGTTGAGTTGCTTGTGACTCATAGCAACACTTTATACAACAGCTGAGCCCTGCTGTATCCTGTGCCAACCTCATTGTCCCTGACACACCTACTCCCACTACCCCAGTCACTGAATCGATCCATCTCATGGAGGGTCTTCCTATTTTGCGATGACCCTCCACCTTCCCAAGCATGATGTCCCTCCCTAATGACTGGTCATTTTTTGCAACATGCCCAAAGTATGTCAGACAAAGCCTCAGAATCCTTGCCTCCAAGGAACAGCCTGGTTTCACCCTTTCTAGGACTAACCTGTTTGTTCTCCTAGCAGTCCATGGTATATTCAATACTCTTCTCCAGCACCACAGCTCAAAGGCATCAATCCTCCTATCATCCCAAGTCATTGTCCAGATTTCTGACTCATAATAAATAATTGCAAAGGCTATGCCCTGGATCAGGTGCACCTTAGTCTCCAGACTGACATTGCTCTTCAGTACTTTGGAGATGTCCCAGAGAGCAGACTTCCCCCAATGCAATTTGTCTTTTGATTTCCTGGCTGCTGGTGCCAAGAGTGTTGATTGTGGAGCCGAGCAAACTAAAGGTATGAACAATCTCAATCTCTTCACCATCCATCCTGATGCTGCCAATTGGCCCAGTGGTGAGAAATTTTGTTTTCTTGATGTTAAGTTTCAATCCATATTGAAGGCTGCAGTCTTTGACCTTGTGCAGCAAGCACTTCAGGTCTTCCTCAGTTCAGCAAACAGTGTTATGTCATCTGCAAAACACAGGTTGTTGATGAATCTTCTCCTAATCTTGATGCCACATTCCTGATGCCACATTCCTCCTCACAGAGACCAGCCTCCCAGATGATCTGTTCTGCGTACAGATTGAAAGCTGCTCTGAAGGAATTGACAAAAAGCAAGGCCTCAGGAATTGAGCAAGCCAATTGACATATTTCAAGAAACAGAAGCTGTCCTGGATGTGCTCACGAAGTTGTGCCAAGAAATCTGAAGGACGACCACCTACCGGCCAACTGACTGAAAGAGATATATGTTTGTTCCCATTCCAAAGAGAAGTGAACTGCCAGTGTGGAAATTATCGAACGATGTCATTTATATCAGATGCAAGCAAGATACTGCTGAAAATTATCCAAAAACGTTTGGAACAGTATGTCAACAGAGAACTGCCAGATGTGCAGGTTGGACTTAGAAGAAACCATGGTACTATGGATATTGTTGCTGATGTTAGATGGATCTTAGCTGAAAGCAGGGAATACCAGAGGAAGGTCTATCTGTGTTTCATTGATTATGCAAAGGCATTTGACTGTGTGGATCATAACAAACTGTGTCTGACTCTGAGAAGAATGGGAATCCCAAAACATTTTATGGTGCTTATGTGAAACCTATACTATGACCAGGAGGCAGTCATCAGAACAGAGCATGGAAACACTGCATAGTTCAAAATTGGAAAGAGTGTACACCAGGGATGTGTCCTGTCTCCATACTTTTTCCATTTCTTTATACTTCTTTTTTTACAACATTCTTACTTCAAATCCCAGTAATTATAATGCATCTTGTTTGCATTTTTAAAAATCAGCTTGAGGCTGTAGAAGTTGGTTTTAAGAAACAATCGTTCAATTTATCATTTGATCTTAGTTGTAGCAGCAGTTAGTGCTTTGATGTAAATAATGGTGATATTAATTGACCTTCCTGATTGGTTGTATGGCTATTGTGCCATCAGTAACAGCATTGAGCTTCAGAATAAATCTGGAAATATTCTTTTTGACGATAAATGCTACACTATTTCTCTACAATCTGTCATTGATATCACAGTAGACCAGGTGGATGTCGGATTAGAATTACTCACACCAGTGTGTTCCAGCTCAGTAATCCCAGGATATCTATTTTCAAACATTTCCCTTTTGTAATTCCAAATTTTCCTAGAATAACACTTCATGCATTCCCTGTTTCAATTACCAGTAGATGTTGGCTCTCACTGTTTTTCTCATTTTGAATTGTGTCACATCAGTAAGTGTAGGTCCCAAAGCATTAGTGCACCCATGTCATGAAGCCCGGGTGCACCGTGTGCAGATGGTTCATCCTTAGTCATATTTCGGGAGTCTAACAACCTGATTCATTGATTATGCAAAGCGTTTGACTGTGTGGATCACAGCAAGCTATGGCTGACTCTAAGAAGAATGGGAATCCCAGAACATTTGATCATTCTAATGTGAAATCTATACTTGGACCAAGAGGCAGTCATCAGAGCAGAGGAAGGAAACACTGCATGGTTCAAAATTGGGAAAGGCGTATACCAGGGATGTGTCCTGTCTCCATACCTTTTCAACCTGTATGCAGAACAGATTATCTGAGAGGCTGGGCTCTATGAGGAGAAGTGTGGCATCAGGATTGGTGAAAGAGTTATTAACAATCTGCGATATGCAGATGACACAACCCTGCTTGCTGAAACTGAGGAGGACCTGAAATGCTTGCTGCAGAGGGTCAAAGACTGCAGCCTTCAATATGAATTGAGGCTCAATGTCAAGAAGACAAAGATTCTCACCATTGGACCAATTGGCAGCATCAGGATGGATGGTGAAGAGATTGAGATTGTTAACAATTTTAGTCCTCTTGGCTCCACGGTCAACACTCTTGGCACTAGCAGCCAGGAAATCAAAAGACAAATTGCACTGGGGGAAGTCTGCTGTCTGGGACATCTCCAAAGTACTGAAGAACAATGGTGTCTCTCTGGAGACTAAGGTTCGTCTGATACAGGCTATGGTCTTTGCAATCACTTGTTATGCATCAGAGAGTTGGACAATGACTAAGGATAGAAGGGGAATTGATGCCTTTGAGCTATGGTGCTAGAGAAGAGTATTGAATGTACCCTGGACTGCTAAGAAAACAAACAGATTCATCCTGGAAAGGGTTAAACCAGGCTGCTCCTTGGAGGCACGGATTCGGGGACTTCGTCTGACATACCTTGGACATGTTGTAAGGAGGGAGAGGTCCTTGGAGAGGGACATCATGCTTGGGAGGGTGGAGGGATGGCACAGAAGGGGAAGACCCTCTATGAGGTGGATTGATTGAGTGACTGGGGTAATCAGGATAAGTGTGTCAGAGGCAGTGAGATTGGCACAGGATAGAGCAGGGTTTAGAGCTGTTGTACATAGGGTTGCTATGAGTCGCAAGAGACTCAACGGCACGTAACAACAACAACCTGAGGGGCCCATCTTCGGTTGTCATATCAGACAATATTCCACTACTACCCCTGAGATTTTCTCTGGCCAGAGAAAGGTGTCTGCCTGGAATGTATTTTGTCTCCATACCTTTTCAATCTATATGCAGAACAGATCATCTGGGATGCTGGGCTGTATGAGGAGGAATGTGGCATCAGGATTGGTGGAAGATCCATCAACAACCTGTGTTATGCAGATGACACAACCCTGCTTGCTGAAACTGAGAAGTAACTGAAGAGCTTGCTGCAGAAGGTCAAGGACTGCAGCCTTAAACACGATTGAAGCTCAACATCAAGAAAACAAAGAGTCTCGCCAGTAGGCCAATTGGCAACATCAGTATGGATGGTGAAGAGGTTGAAATAGTTAACAGTTTCAGTTTGCTTGGCTCCGCAGTCAACACTTTTGGCACCAGCAGCCAGAAAATTAAAAAAAAAAAAAGCTCATTGCATTGGGAAAGTCAGCTGTGAGGGACCTCTCCAGAGTACTGAAGAGCAACAACATCAGGCTGGAGGCTAAGGTGCACCTGATTCTGGCTATCATCTTCACAATTGCACGCTGTGCATCGGAGAACTGGACAGTGACTAGGGATGATAGAACGATAATTGATGCCTTCGGGCTGTGGTGCTGGAGAAGTGTATTGAATATACCATGGAAGGTTAGAACAAACAGGTTTGTCCTGGAGAGGGTGAAGCCAGGCTGCTACTTGGAGTCAAGGATTCTGAGGCTCCGTCTGACATATTTTGGACTTGTTGCAAGGAGGGACCAGTCCTTGGACAAAGACATCATGTTTGGGAGGGTGGAGGGGCGGGGCAGGAGAGGAAGACCCTCGATGAGATGGATTGATTCAGTGATTGGGGTTGTGGGAGTAGGTGTGTCAGAGAGAGTGAGGTTGGCACAGGATGGAGCAGGGTTAGGCCTCTTGTACACAGAGTCACTGAGTTGCACCTACTCGACAGCACATAACAACAACAACAACAACAATGCATGATAATTTTCATTTGTAACTAATCGTGAGCTCAAATAGAAAAGGGTGAAAAAATCCCAAACGCGCCAGCAGCAACAGTAACAACAAAGCTGTGCCCGCTGCCATCAAGCCGACGCTGCCTTGTCAGTGTGAGGTGACACCCTGCAGGCTTGTCCCCTACTGCACAACAGCACTGCTGGCCGCATCCACAGTCACGGCTCTGTCTGAGCCTGGGTTTTTGGAACTGGGTCAGTCCATCCTGTTGAGGGTCTTTTGCTGTGTTAGCAGGTATGATGTCCTTTTTGAGAGGCTACAGTCTGGATGCAAAACAAAATATCTTTTCTCTGGCATAGGTAATCATATGTATTTTTTTATTTATTCTAGAATTTAGTAACAGAAAGCCATATTTACCTAACACTTCCATGTATTGAAACCATCCAGGCCAAGCAAAGGTTCTTGCTTAAAGAAATTATAATCACCCAGTAGCACCACATTTGTAAGCAGAGCTTACTTTAACCAATGTGAGACTTCCCCTGATGCTGTCATTTATCTTAGGTTGCATTTCTTCCTTTTGCCATCTGAGTTGTGCTGTTAACCCAGTGGCAGAACTTCTCTGCTAGTTCAAATCCACAAGCCACTCTACATTCTTCTCTCTTGTGATTTATAGTCTCTGACAATCTGCTCGAGGGACAGCTATGGAGCATTTCGGACTCCACAGCAGTGACTTTGACTTTGAGAGTTGATATTTGTATGTGTACATCTAGATCTCCAGCAACAGACATGTAACACTTTTGGAAAAGAATAAAGAAAGAGAAATCATATGCCTGTGTGTGACTCTATTGAATTTTCCTTTTCATTAATTAATTCAGAGTCATCAGGAGTGATATGTCTTTCATTGTGAGAACATTCCTTAATAAAACAGTGAAACTGCTTGTCTTGGTAGACAGGTGAAGTGTTTCCCAAAGTCATGTCTGTTGAAATTTTGACTAGTTTAATGAACTTAGAGGAAAGCAGAGATGCCCTCTGACGAGCACTGGAGTTCTTTTCTCTGCCACAGTGTTTGAATCAGTGACTTAGCTGATTTCCTGAACTTTAAAAATGGTGCTTCAAACGGCTGCACTCCTGGATTCCTGGTTAGTCCTGACATCTCACCACCATGAAGAGTATAGCCTCCAGCGTGGTTAACAGAGAGGCTAGCCTCCAGTACCAGTTGCCTTGGAGTCCAGTGGTTTTAGGGTCACCAGGAAGGGCCTTTGTGTTGTTATTGTTGTTGGGTGCTAAGTCCTTTCCCACTCATATCCCTGTGGAGTAGAATAAAGTCCCGTCTCATCCAGCTTCAGTCTCACAGCTGCTGCCATGATGGAGCCCATAGGTGCAGCCACAGTGCCAGCCCATCTCCTGGACAGCCTTCCTCTTCTCACTGACCACCTCCTGTCAGCATGGTGTCCTCCTCCAAGGATTATCTCCACCGGACAATATGCTCAATGTCTGTGAAACCCAACCTGGCCATTGTCCATTCTAAGGAGTGATCTGGATGCATCCATTCTAAGAGAGAAGCCTCTGAGGTGCTGTGAACACGTTATACTCCAGGCTGACCTTCAAGCCAGTGATGTGGTCCACAGCTGAAGGCCGCAGTTACGTGTCCACAGCCAAGGGCCCTGCATCTCTGTGGGTCACAGTCATCAGTGTCATGAGAGAAGGAGGAGCCTTCTCTTCCCATTAAAGGTTGAATAAAGAGGGTCTCTGAGAGGTGAAACCAGCTCAGGGGCAGTGAGGTGGGTGCCATGAGCCTTGAGCCTTAATTAGTTACTCATAGACACAGTATAAAAGTCAATTATAATGTACGGATTCATTAATTCATAGCAATAATCAATTGCAATTTATAGATATTGAAATTCATAAATTCATCACAACATATTGTTTCATTAATAATGGGGAACACTCCCTCACCCCTGGAATCCCAGCTTATCTCCTTTTTTTGCCTCTCACGGCCACTGGTGTGATGGGGTCCTCGGCTAGTTCAGCAGTTCAGTCACTGGTGTGCCCAGAGTCTTCAGCTCTGAAAAGAGCCCTTGGGTCTTCAGAGTTCAGCTCATTGTCTTCCGCAGAAATGAAGTTTTAGTTGGGATCCCAGAGTTTACATATTTTGGGGGGTATTACATTGTATTCCACCAATAACATTATGAATAATAATATTTAAACTTGGATCTTACCAACCATATTAGTTTCAAAACAAGGTGTATGACCAATCACATTAGTCCCAAAGCAACATGAGTTTGACCTATCATGTTCTATACTAATTGTGTTTCCTTAGCAACATTGGCAGCAGCAAGAGATATTATGAGAGGTTCACACCTGTTGTGGCCAGTGGGATCCTAAAGGCATTAAGAGCCTGTTTGGCTTTGTTCAGGCATATAAAACTGTTTAGTTTATTTTAGTATATTTTAGCAGATTCCTAACATATTTCTTACTCTTATTTCTAACACACAACATAGCCATTTTTTAACCTATTTCTTATTCAAACTTCTTATAGCAAACGCATACTATTTTTCTATACTTAAACTACTCATATCATATAAGTTTATAATGTTTCATAGTAAATTTACTATGGTTCACAATAAATTTATTATATTCTCTAGAATATGTTTTATAACAAGTTATATTATTTTCTTATACTTAAACTGCTCATGACAGGTGGTCTGTGGGTTCTTGGGGTTTTTGTAGTGGTTCCATGTAAAAAAGACCTTGTGACCTGGCCAGTGACAATTACAGGCCAGACAGTTTGAGAGCCCAGGTCAGCTCTACCCTGTGGGGCCAGCTGGAGGCAATGCGGATTGGTTTTCATTTTCACATGTCTGGGCCTTCCTTCTGAATGCTTCTGGTGGAGTCAAACCCCCAACCTCCAGTTACTAATTAAACATTGGACCCACACTCAGTCATAGTCATCACTTACTGTCACTGAGTTGGAAACCTTCCATTGCTTGTCCTCCACGCGGCTCCTGAGGCTCTAAATTGCATAGAGAAGCCTGTCCGTTTCCCTCTGTGTAGCTACTGGGAGATCTGACCCCTGAGAGGCACAGCAGTTGGGTTAGCAGGGAAACTCTGTTGAAGTGCCACCAGGATGTCCAGCCAGCAGTGACAGGAGAGAGTGGTCACCTCCCGACCTTTCATGATGTGTTCAGGGGCCATGGGCAGCCTTACTTTTAATTATTGGTGAATATTCCTTGTGAGAGCACAGAGAAAGAGAATAGGGAAGACAAGGTAAATTGGTGAAAGCAATTATTTGCCCTCCCACCAGCAGTGTAAGAGGAAGGGTGCTCAGTAACAGAAGAGTCAGAGAGAACCTTGTTCCTAGTGATCTGTGAATAAGTAACACTGCCTCCCTTCAGTGCTGCTGTGACAGGGACTCCACAGGTGGGTGTGTCTCAGGTCTCTGGTGCTGCAGTGACAGGGACTCCACAGGTGGGTGTGTCTCAGGTCTCTGGTGCTGCAGTGACAGGGACACCACAGGTGGGTGTGTCTCAGGTCTCTAGAGCTGCTGTGACAGGGACACCACAGGTGGGTGTGTCTCAGGTCTCTAGAGCTGCTGTGACAGGGACACCACAGGTGGGTGTGTCTCAGGTCTCTGGTACTGCTGTGACAGAAACACTATGAGTGGAGGACTCTGAGAAATAAATTTACTCTTATCCAGTTTGGGTGGTTGTTATTAGGTGTCATAGAGTCAAATACAACTCACAGCAAGGCTGTGAACAGCACATCTGAACACCGTCCTATCCTGTGACATCCTCACAATCTCCAAAACTCTCAAAACTATTGCAGCAGTCACTATGTCACTCCACCTGGTTGAGGGTCTTCCCTTCTTTTGCCGTCTCTCTGCTTTCCCAAGCATGTTGCCCAATGAATAGCCTCTCCAGCAACCTGCCCAAAGCATGTGAGATGAAACGTAATCTTCTTGACCTCCAAGAAGCGTTCTGGCTACACCTTCCCTAAGACACACTTACCTGTTCTTTTGGCAGTTCATGGGATATTCAGTACACTTTCCAACACCATAATCAAAAGGCATCAATTCTTCTTCTGTCAGCCCTATTCATTGTTCAGCTCTCAGATGCATAGAAAGTGACTGAAAAGACCATGGCCTGAATCAGATGCACCTTAGTATGCAAACTGACATCAGAGTTCCTTAATAATTTGGAGAGGTCCCTGACTATGACTTTCCTGATGCAGTACATCTCCTGATGTATCCTTTATCCATACCTCTTCAATCTATATGCTGAGAAAATATTTGAGAAGCTGGACTCTGAAGAATAATGTGGCATCAGGATTGGAAGACGACTCATCAATAACCTGCATTATGCAGATGGCACAACCTTTCTTGCTGAAAGTGAAGAGAATTTGAAGTCCTCATTGCAGAAGATCAAGGAATGCAGCCTTCAATATACATTGCATCTCAATTTGAAGAAATCAATGATTCTTATCACTGGACTGATAGGCAGTGTCATGATAGATGGAGAGATTGAAACTGTCAACAACTTTGTTTTACTTGAAGTTACAGTCAGCACATTTGGTACAAGCATCAGAAGATCAGGAGATGGTGGTTGGCTGGAAGATTGCACTCAGGGTGCTGGCTCTGGGGAAGACTTTTTTTTGTTCTGTCTTTGAGGGAAGGTCTTGTGTCCTTTAGCATCTGAGCACTGTGTTTCTTGGACACCTCCATGTGTCTTGGCATTTGTCTTCCTCTGGGTCTAGAAGGTTCTCTGCATGAGGACCTCAGGTTCAATGAAAGCAATCTAGTCCTGGATCTTCTTGTTCGTGGTCACAAGGTCATTATGTGTCATAGTTGACATGATGTCAAATAATTACAACAGAACAAAACCCTGCCCAGTCTTGTGCCATCTGCACATTTTCTGTTGTGCTAAGCTCGTTCTTGAAGTCACTGTGTCAATCCAGTTCACTAAGAGCCTTCCTCTCTTTGATGGATTCTATACTTTTCCAAATTCCAATTTCCTACTTGTCTTCTGCAAGATCTCCACATTCTCTTTTGTCAAAGAGTGTTTATACGCACGAGCCCTGTGAGTTTGAAATGTTATACACGAAAAGGCATTGCTGATCTTGATGACTTTTAGTATTGACACCTATGTAGTTCTCAAGACAAGTACTTTGAAATCTGGAAGAACACATCTTAATACATTGTCAAAAAGTAGCCATCTTTTGACTTGCTTTATGCTCCAGTGAAAAAAAGACTTCGTCAACAAAGTCTAATTTATCCTTTCAATAGTTTTATTAGTTATTTCTTGGATACTCTCCAAAATAAATTTATTTACATACAAAGCATATTAAAGACCTTCACTTACTTTGGACATAGCATTGGATGGACAGTTCCTGGGAGTAGGACAAAATGCTCAGCAAAACACAAGATCAGCCAGAAAGAGGCAGGTGCCTGGGTGGTGAGGTGACAGAGGGCTGCAACTGTGAACTCAGCACCGTGAAGTGGGTGTCAGTGGGGCCGGGTTCCTTCTGAGCACAGGGTTACCTGGAGTTGGAGCTGATTTAAGGGCCACTAAAAATAACCACATTAGATTAAAGGCATTCATTCTTGGCCTGAGCGCAAGTTAATGAGGCTTCTGGTAAACCATCCTCTCTACAGCTCTTTGTCCCTCCACTTCCCTTTCAACAAAACACTCTGATCCTCTTATCGTGTCTCAGCAGTGCAGGACCCAAATCTGCCTTCCAAGCGAGCATCTTCCTGATTTCAGACTCTTCTGGGTAACTTATTCATTGATTGTATCTTGCGCGTTTTGCCTTGGTTCAAAAGAAATGTGATTTTCGCAGGCACATTTACACATGTATTTCCTTCAGAGGATGTTGGCTTACACAGCAGGAAAGGACCCTGCCAGAGTCTCCGAAGCAGGGAAGGACACCTTTCAGTCTCCATTGCTGCCATCAGACCAACCCACTGTAGCCTCCCTCTGTCAATGCGGCCCATCCCACATTGTGACGCTTCAAAGGGCACTTTTAGGATTCTGCTCTTCATGGTAATTGGATTTGTTAAAACCGCTTCTCCCATGAACTCAGTGAGCAAAGCCGCTGTCGTCTAGTGAGTGTGGTTTTCTGTGAGCACAGCCGGTGATGAGAGTGTGCATGGTTTGTGGGTGTGTCTGAGTGCATGTGCTTTGTGGGTGTGTCTGAGTGCATGTGGTTTTTGGTGTATGTCTGTGTGCACATGGCTTGTGGGGTCCGTGTGTGTGTGTGTGTGTGTGTGTGTGTGTGTGTGGTTTGTGCGGTTTGTGGTATATATCTGTGTGTGTGTGTGGTTTTTAGTGTAAGTCTGTGTGTATGGCTTGTGGTGCATGTGTGTGTGTGTTTGGTGTATGTGTGTGTGGTGTGTGGTGTATGTCTGTGTGTATGGTCTGAGGTATGTGTGGTTTTTAGTGTATGTCTGTGTGTGTATGGTTTGTGGTATATGTCTGTGTGTGTTTTGGTGTACATCTCTGTGTGTGTGTGGTTTGTGGTGTATGTCTATGTGTGTGTTTTAGTGTAAGTCTGTGTGTGTGTGATTTGTGGTACGTGTGTGTGTGGTTTGTGGTGTATGTCTGTGTGTGGTCTGAGGTGTGTGTGGTTTTTGGTGTACGTCTGTGTGTGTGTGTGTGATTTTTGGTGTGTGTGTGTGTGTGTGTGTGTGTGTGTATGGTTTATATGTGCCTGTCTGTCTGTGTCTATGTATGATTTGTGGGGAGTGGGTGGGTGTGCACATCTGTGTCTGTAAACATGGGCGTGTGTCTGGATTGTTTGTTTGTGTCTGTATCTCTACAATGATATCTGCCAGTGGTTCTGGTTTTGGCTTCCTGCTGGTCAAATCTCTTTGAGGATTTAAGTTTTACTAATAAGATCTGTGTGCTCATGGTTGCTTTTGTGCCAGTTCACCGACTGGCGAGTGTGCACACGCATGTCTTAGTCACAGCACACACCGTGAGGCCTGAGTGCTCTGTGCCTCCTGGGTGGGAGTTTCCACAGGCCCGGGTTCTCGAAGGTTCTTCTCTTACGCATTGCAGACAGAGGCCACATGCATATTGATAAGGCTGCTGGCACCAACGCTGCAGTTTCCCAGCAGCCCGTCTTAGCACAGCATGCACAGATCATCTGCCTGTCAGCCTGTCAGCCAGCCTTCCTCCGCCCTCGGGCTGCAGGCTGATTAGAAGGAGCTGTTCTCCCCACCCTCCAGCGGAAGTGCTAATAAGGGATGAAATGGCCCACTTGGGGCCAGGGATGGGTGCCCAGCTACGTGTATCCAAACCACAGAGACCTGAACCTCATGTGGGATCAGACCTGCTTGCTGGGGGGCAGCCCCTAGCCCCCTCCCACGTGTGGAGGGCAGCAGGTGGACTGCGCCCCCCACGCCCCGCGCCCCGGCCCAGGCGCTGCTGGAGGGCTGTGATAAGGGGGCCAATCAAAGGCTGACTCGCAATCCTGCTAGTCAGAGCTGCAGCGCCTGCTCACAGCAGCTATCTTTAAAACACATCTCCATGGCAACCAGCCTCCAAAGCTTTGTGCCCTGGAACCTCTTTTGATGGGGGAGCCAGGAAAAACCCAGCAGCCTTGCTCTGTTGGAGCACAGCTCAATGAGGGCAGCACATACATGGGAGACCATGGGGTCCGCGAAGCCTTCAGCCGGGCCTTGAACCACGCAGCCCCCGTTCCATGTGCCCCCTGCCCAGCCATCAGCAGGGCCACACCCTGTGTCTCTGAGTCAGTTTCATTCCCTATTGCATTCCACTGCCTCCTTCCTGAGCCCTCCCCGATCTGTGGTGCTGAAAGTCTTGCTCCTCCCCACTCAGAGTGCTCCTTCCCGTGAAGTCACAGCAGCACAAGGCTCTGCTGCGAATGGAAAAGTCGTGGGTTCAAACCCATCCAATGACCCCGAAGGAGAACAAACTCGTCTGTCTGATGTGGTGGTGGTTGTGAGGTGAGATCCAAGTCATCCGATCTGGTTTCAAACACCCACACGCTGCCTTGAGATGGTCCCACTGAAGGTCACCGTGCAGCCAGGGTGAGCCTGGCCCTGGGCTTCAGAGTCTGGAGGCCACCATCCCTCCCCAACAGAGCTGCTGCCCTGTTCCACCGTTCATCTTTCTGTTAGCAGCAGAATGTTTAACCCACAGCGCCAACAGCACTCCTCTGTCACACCAGTTCCCAGGAATCAGAATTGAACTGCGAGCACCCCACATCAAGGGTGGTAACTCCCACCCGGACAGCTGGCCTCCAGAAGCAGCCACACTGCTTACCACCTGGCTACTATGTGAAAGGAAGGTGAGCCCCAAGCCTCAGCCATTTTGAGGGAAAAGATAGCGAGATCAGCTTTGGTAAAGATGGCAAGCTCCCTGCAGAGTCCCTGTGAATAAGAATCAGCCAGACAGCCTCTGACACAGGACCCACTGAATGGTCCAGCTCAGCTGCAGGCCTGAGCGCTGCTTGGTGCATGGAATGAATAATAAGGGACTGGGTTTTGTTGTTGTTGTTGTTGTTCTTGTTGTTGTTGTTACGTATCTTCGAGTTGCTTGCAACTCATAGCAACCCTATGTACAAGAGCCCTAAACCCTGCTCTACCCTGTGCCAACCTCACTGTCTCTGACACACCTACTCCCATACTCCAATCACTGAATTGATCCATCTCATCAAGGGGCTTCCTCTCCTGCGCTGTCCCTCCACCCTCCCAAACATGATGTCCCTCTCCAAGGGCTGGTCCCTCCTTGCAACATGCCCAGAGTATGTCGGACAGAGCTTTAGAATCTTTGCCTCCAAGGAGCAGCAGCTCAGTTTCACTCTCCCCAGGACAAGCATGTTTGTTCTCTTAGCATTCCATGGTATGTTCAACACTCTTCTCCAGCACCACAGCTCAAAGGCATCAATTCTCTTTCATCCCTAGTCACTGTCCAGCTCTCCAATGCATAGCAAGCAATTGCAAAGACTATGGCCTGAATCAGTTGTACCTTAGTCTACACCCTGACATCGGTGTTCTTCAGTACTCTGGAGAAGTTTCTGACAGCTGACTTTCCAAATGCAATTAGTCTCTTGATTTCCTGGCTGCTAGTACTGCAGTCTCCTATATGGATTGGAGCTCAACATAAAAAAAAAAAAACACAAAGATTCTCACCACTGGGCCAATTGGCAGCATCACTGTGGTTGGTGAAGAGATTGAGATAATTAAAAGTTTTCGTTTACTTGGCTCCACAGTCAACAGTCTTGGTAACACCAGCAAGGAAATCAAGAGATGAATTGCATTGGGAAAGTCATCTGTAAGAGACCTCTCAAGAGTACTGAAGAGCAACGATGTCAAGCTGGAGACTAAGGTGTGCCTGATACGGGCTATAGTCTTCACAATTACGTGTTATGCATCAGAGAGTTGGACAGTGAATAGGGATGATAGAAAGAGCATTGGTGCCTTTGAGCTGTGGTGCTAGAGAAGAGTGTTGAATATACCATGGACTGCTAGGAGTACAAACAGGTTTGTCCTGGAGAAGGTGAAGCTGGAATGTTCCTTGGAGTCAAGGATTCTGAAGCTTTGTCATACTTTGGGCATGTTGCAAGGAGGGACTGGTCCTTGGAGAGGGCCATCATATTTGGCAGAGTGGAGGTGCAGCGAAGGAGAGGAAGACCTTCAATGAGATGGATCGATTCTGTAAGTGGAGTGGTGAGAATGAGTGTGTTTGAGATGGCTAGGTTGGCACAGGATAGAACGGCGTTTAGAGCTCTTGTACATAGGGTCGCTATGAGTCTCAAGTGACTCGATGGCACATAACAACAGTACCAAGGGTGTTGTCTGCAGAGCCAAGGAAACTAAAACTGTTAACTATCTCAATCTCTTCACCATCCATAATGATGCTGCCAACTGGCCCAGTGGTGAGAATATTTGTTTTCTTGATGTTGAGCTTCAGTCCATATTGAAGGCTGCAGTCCTTGACCTTCTGCAGCAAGCGCTTCATGTCCTCCTCAGTTTCAGCAAGCAGGGTTGTGTCATCTGCATAACACAGGTTGTTGATGAGTCTTTGTCCAATCCTGATGCCACACTCCTCCTCATAGAGCCCAGTCTCCCTGATGATCTGTTTTGCATACAGATTGAAAAGGTATGGAGACAGAATACACCCCTGGCAGACATCCTTCCTGATTCTGAACCATGCAATGTCTTTTTGCTCTGTTCTGACAACTGCCTCTTTGTTCATGTATAATTTTCACTTACATACATACACTCAAATGTTCTGTGATTCCCATTCTTCTCAGAGTCAGCCACAGTTTGTTGTGATCCATACAGTCAAAGGCCTTTGAATAGTCAATGAAACACAGACATTCTTCTGGTGTTCTCTGCTTTCAACCAAGAGCTATCAAACACTAACTGTAATATACCTGGTAACACGACCTCTTCTAAACACAGCCTTCACATCTGGCAGTTCTCTGTTGACGTGTTGCTCCAGTTGCTTTTTGGATAATTTTCAGCAGAATCTTGCTTGCAAGCGATATTAATCATATACAATAATTTCCACCCTCTGTCAGGTCACCTTTCTTGGGAATGGGAACAAATATAGATCAGTTGGCCAGGTAGCTGCCCTCCAGATTTCTTGGCACAATTTGATGAGCACGTCCAGGGCAGCGTCTGTTTGTTGAAATATGTCCATTAGAATACCATCAACTACTGGACCCTTGTTTTTTGCCAATTCTTTCAGAGAAACTTGAACTTCTTCCTTCATCACAACAGGCTCTTGCTCATATGTTGTTTAACGAAATTCTTCTGTGTCAGCCAATTCCTTGTGGTACAGTGACTCTGTATACTCCTTCCATCTTCTTTTAATGCTTCTTGGACAACTTAACATTCTTATCCAAACCATCATTAAGTATTGCCACCCATGGTTTGAATTTGTTTTTCAATTCCTTCAGCTTAAGAAACGCTGAGTGAATTCAGCCCTTTTGATTTTCTGACTACAGCTTTGCACATTTCATTATAATACCTTGCTTTGTTATCCAGAACTGCCCTTGGAAATTTTCTCTTCAGCTCTTTAATTTCTTGATTTCTTCCTTTAGCTTTAGCTTCTCAGCACTCTCATGCAATATTCATGGTCTCATCTGACATCCATCTTGGTCTTTTCTTCCTCTTCTGCCTTTTTTAATGATCTTTCGCGTTCCACTTCTGGCTAATTGAGTGTGAGCACTCCGTACACAGCGGTGGCCCTCAGCATCGATGGTCCAGGTTCAGATCCTGGTTCATGCACCTCATGGCAGCTCCTTTCTCTCGGGGGAGGTTTGCTTGTTATGATGCTATCTGAGAAACTTCTAGAATAAGACAAACTAGAAAGCAGGGTCTGCAGATCTACATAGGCCTATGAAAACCCTGGAGCAACAAAAAGGGAAGAAAACTCATGCAGAGGACTTAGGCCTATGGGAAGCACAGCACCAAGACCGCAGGGTCTGGGAACTAGATGGTGTCCAGTTACCCTGCTGGCCACTCTGAAGAGATCCAAGTAGGAGGTTCAAAACTAACAGGGCAGCTGACTGGAGGAGCAAAGAGAGGCAGAGCCCTGGAGCCTGTGCCTGAACTGAGCCCATTGACTGTTAGCTAATCCACAGACGGACTTTACAGAGTAACCAATGACAATCATTCAATGAATCATATTAGCACAGAAAAGAAGTGTTTTCCCCAGGAGCAATTTCAGAAGAGGAGAGTGGATAGGAAAGAGGGCGAATGGAAAGAAAACAGGGAAGAGAGGAGGAGGGACAGGCTGTTCTGTTGTGGAAATTGTCTTCAGGGTCACCAATCAATCAGCTCTTGTCCTGAATGGTTGAATGGAAGACTATAAAATTCCTGTAAGTCACACAAAATAGTTTAAAGGCAAAAGTCAATGAAAGGCCCCTTAGCGCCTGTGAACCATGGCAGTCTGTTATACGTGGGCTGCCCTGGGCGGGGGAACAACTTCGTGGCAGGTAATGACATCTACAGACCTGGCCATGCAGCCATACCGGCTCAGGTTAGGGCTGTATTCAGGTGTCCTCTCATTCCTGAAATGTGGACCTATTAGTGAGCGAAATCGAGAATTTTCCAGACAGTGTGCATCATGGATGAAATTGTTTCCCAGAAACATTAACTCGGCTGAGGCATTGTTCCCAGGAGTTCAGCGTGTATGTGATGATGTAACTTGGCCACTACCCACTGGTGCAATCTTCTCTCATAATGTGCTCTGATGTGAACAGTCAGTCAGTGGTAAAGGGATTCAGGCGGGCACCCCTGCTCAGGTCAGAGCTCTACACTAATGTAGGAGAAGTTTCCTTTGGAAAGTAGAGGGTCACTGAATGAGGGAAGACACTTAATTAGATGGATAGAAAGGGTGGCTGCAGCAATAGGCCCCAGCAGAGGAATGGATGTATGGACGGTGTCAAGGTTGAGGAGAAAAGCCTTGAGTGGTGAATGGAAGTGCTGTGGAAGCCAACTGGAAGGCTCCCGCTGTGGTTGCTAGGTGCCGCTGGGTTGAGTATGACTCAGCGACCCTGTGGACAACAGATTTGAATGCTGTCCTGTCCTGAACCATCCTCACCATCTGCGACACACTCAAGCCCATTGCTGCTGGCACTGTGTCAGCACACTTGGTTGAGGGTCTTTCTTTCACTGACCCTCCACCTTTCCAAGCGTGAAATCTCTTTCCAAGGAATAGTCTTTCCTAGCAACATGCCCCAAGTATGAAGGTATCTAGTAATAAAAACAAAAATATATCAGAGCATGATAACAGAGTTTCACTGAAGGGCACAATGGATAGAATGATCTACAACCAAACAGACTAAGCCCTCATTGAGTTGCTGTGGGCCAGTTACATCAGCATTGGGAAGACAGTCCGAGGAGAGCTGTGTGTGAGCTCTGCCTTCCCAACCCACTGAAGGCTAGATCCTCTTCAGTTTAGACCTTATTGATGGGCAGCTGCTATCCATTTCAGCTCTCTCCAGGACAACCACTACATTGATCACCACTATATACACTTATTCAGAAACTATCATTGATCACTAAGTGGCTGGAATGAATAATCAGTTGAAGGCCCTTTCAATTAACGCACATAGACCCTTAGTGAAAGCTAAGCCTTCAGCTGCCCACCATGGCACCATGCTCCAGCACTCCTGTGGAAGGGACAGTTCCAAGAATGACATCACCCGGGGTTTTGACATTCCCAGATGACAGTGACCTCTCTGTCAGTCACATAGATGAGGCTCTTCTGATTTAGTGAATGCTGCTATCAAGGATGTTATTGTGGTTCAAGGGAGATGAAATTGTTGACATCTTCAGTCATTTCTCCATCTCTCATGATGTTGCCAATTGGCCAAATTGTGTGGGTTTTACTTTCCTTGATTTTTAGATATAATTAATATCATAGAATATAGTCTTTTCTCTTCTGCAGCAAGTTTTCTTTATCTTCAAGTCCTCACTTTCAATAAGTAGGGTTATGTCATCTGCATAACACAAATTGTTGAAACTTCCTCCAACACAGATGCTACATTCTTCTTCATAAAGTCCAGCTTTTTGATGATTTTCTCAGCACAGTTGATAGAACAAGTGTGGTAAAAAGGATAAAGCCCTGATGCACACCTTTCCTGATTGAAATCCATGCAGTATTCCCTTGTTTTGCTTGCAAATAGCCTCTTGGGCTAGGTTTGGCACCAGCATTATTAAATGCTCTGGGATTCTCATTCTGCTCAATTTTAGCCACAATTTACTATGATCTACATAGTTAAATGACTTTGTACAGTCAATAAAATACAAATAGACATTCTTCTGGTATTTCCTGCTTTCAACCAGTATCAATCAGACATCAACACTATTCCTTGAGATGTGAGATCTTCTAAAACTAATTTTAATTTCTGGTAGTTCTCTGTCAATGTATTGTTCTAGCCATTTTTTAATAATATTCAGCAAAAATTCACTTGAATAATATTGTTAGATAATTTCCACCTTCTGTTGGACAACTTTTCTTGAGAATGAGAAAAAATGTGGATCTTTTCTAGTCAATTGGCCAGGTAACTGTCTTCTACATCTCTTGTCACAAAATTGTAAGCACATCCAGGGTCGTATCAGTTTGTGGAAACATGTTGATTGGTTCCTGAGGCTTTAATTTTTGCTAATTTCTTCAGTGCAGCTTGAAATTCTTTCGTCATTACCACCTGGCTCTTGATCATTTGTTCCTTCCTGAAATGGTTCCATGTCAGTCAGTTCTTTCTGGTAAAGTGACTCAGCATATTCCCTCTTTCTTCTTCTTCCCCCACCCCCACCTTCTTTTGATGCTTCTTGGATCATTGAAGACTTTGCCCACAGCACCTGTAAGTAATGCAACTCATGCTTGAACTTCCTTCTCAGTTCTTTCCCTTTCGATGTGCCACGTGTGTTCTCCCCCTTCTGTTGTCTGCTCAGGTTGCCCTCTGAAGTCTTCTGTTTATCTCTTTTACTTCAGTATTTCTTCCTTTTGTTTTGGCTTCACAAAGCTCTAGTGCCATTTTTAGAGTATCTTCTCATATTCATTGCTATTTTTACTTTCTCTTCTATCTTTACAATGACCTTTTGATTTCTTCATGGATGATATTCATGGTATTATCCCACAACTAATTTTGTTTTGATCTTTAAGATCCATTGCTTAAAATCTATTTCTGACAGGATTTTTAAATGCCTTTGGAATATACTTGAAGTTATATTTTGGTTCCTGTGGATTTTAGGGGTAGGGATTGTATGACAATGAAAGAATTTTTCTTTTACTTTTCAAAGTGAAGAGTGAACTAGGGTGGAGGTTGGGCAGGGAGAAAAGTGCAACAATGAATGAATGGAAATCCAAAGTCTCTGTAAACTTTCATTAAAAGGAATTTAAAAGCAAATCTAAAAAAGAATAAAAAATGAAATAAAAAATTTCATTAGCATCAATTTGAACTTGCACATGAGTAATTTCTGGTCTGTTCCACAGTCAGCACCTGACTTCATTTTACCTGCTGACATTGAGCTTCTCTGACTTTTTCTAAAACTGTAGTCAGTCTGATTCCTATGCATGCCATCAGGTGAGGTCTATGTGTATAATTGCTGTCTCAAGCTGGTTTGGGATTTTTAAAAAGATACTTGCAATGAATAAATAATTGCACAAAATTAAATCATTTGATTTCCTGTCCTATCTCTGTCACCAAGTCCATATTTTCCAACAACCAGTACTTCTTCTTTGTTTCCAGTTTTTGTATTCTCTTGTTGTTGTGTACCATTGAGTCGGACCTGACCACACCTAACCCTCAGGTGGGTTTTCAGAGGCAGTTTAATCACACAGGAGGAGCTGGTAGACTTGAACGAGGTGCCTTCAAGATTACAGCCCAGCTTTTTGCCAGTGGACCACCCACCAATTATTGTTAGTGCATCTTGATTACATGTTCAGTTAATTTCAAACTGTAAAAGTTGGTAGAATTCCTCACATCCCTCCTCTTTTGTTTTAGTTGTTGGTGTGTGTCTTGGAATACTAGTTGTCTCCTTGTATGTGTATGAACAGTAATGATTGAGCATTAGAAAGCCTTTGGGTCAGGTCCACTCTATTCTGTAGATTTCTCATGTGGTAGAATTAGCTGGCAGCAGTGGGTCCAATTAATGAGAGAGGCATGAAAGGCAGAAGTCCCAAAAGCTTCAGGTAGGATGTTCTCGGTGCTACATGAGAAGGAGCAGTAACAGAAGGCAGGCTGGGGGGAGGTTTGGGTGTGGGGGAGTAAGAGTTTTCTTGAGGAGGAAGGATTTAAACTGGGAATTGTGAGAAAATGAACTTGAGCAACATTGAGGAGACAGTGTGTGGTTTAGAGTAAGCTGAGGAACTTTGTTGTTGCTAGTTGCCAATGAGTCACTTCAATCAGTCACTTTTCAATGAAAGTAGCAGAGCCAATCCCTGTGTAGCCCTGTGTCATTCCCATGAGCTTGCATCTATTGCTGCTGCTACCATGCATTTGAGGACCTCCCAACATAGCCCTGTGGCACAGTGATTCAAACTCTAAACTATACAATCAGCCAACTCTAACTTGTGGATGTGTTAAGAGGACTGCACCTAACTAAAACTCAATTCACTTTCTTCTCAAGTGTACACAGTACATTCTCCAGAATTGATAATATATCAGGACACAAAGGAAGCCTCAACAAAATTTAAAAAAAAACAACATATAAATAATACAAAGCATTTTCTCAGACCATAATGCCATAAAACTAGAAATTAACCATAGGAGAGTCAAGTTTACTAACCACTCATGTGGAAACTAACTAACTCTCTGTTAGAACATGATTGGGTTATAAAAGAAATTAAGAATGAAATAAAAAAAATTTCCTTGAAACAAATGATAATGAAAATACAACTTAGCAAAACCTCTGGGACACAGCTAAGGCAGTTCTCAGGGGACAGTTCATAGCAGTAGACACACACACATAAAAAAGAAAGAAAGAAGAAGAATCAATGAACTAACTCAACACCTTCAGCAAATAGAAAAAGATCAACAATCTAATCATACTACCTCTAGGAGAAAATAAATTATAAGGACAAGAGCTGAAATCAATGAGATAGAAAACAGAAAACCGTTGAAACCATCAATAAGACCAGGAGATGGTTTTTCAGAAGGGTCAATTAAAATTGACAAACCACTGGTAACTTTAACAAAAGGGAAAAAAAGACACAGATAACTCAATTAAGAAATCACAGAGGTGACATCACAACAGAACCAGAGGAAATTAAATCGATGATATAAGAATGCTATGAAAAGCTAAACTCTGATAAATTGGAAAGCCTAAAGAAAATGGTCAAATTCCTGGAAACGCATCCCCTGTCCAGATTGACAAGGACAGATATAGAACACTTGAACTCATCACAAGAGAAGAAATTGAAAAGGTCATAAAAAAGACTTCCCCATAAGAAAAGTCTTGGACCAGATGGCTTCACAGCTGAATTCTACCAAACATTCAGAGAGGATTTAGCTAAAACCCTGGTAAAGAGAATTCTCACATATTTAGCCTCCTTTTTTCTCTATGAACAGTACACCTTGATAACCACATTGTAGAAGGGAGACAAGCCCCTTTACAGAAATAGTCAAACTAAGAAAATGAAATGAATGAAGGTTTATCCTCCAAAACAGAAAATACACATTTGAATTATGGTGTTGGCCAATAATTCTGACTATATTAATTCTATGGACTGAGAAAGGAATAACCAAATGTGTTTTGGAAGATGTTTAGTTAGAATGGTCCTTAGCAGCAGGGGTGGTGTGACTTCATGTCACGTTTGAAATGCTGTCAGGAGGGACGAGTCCCTGAGGAGTGACAGCATGATGGAGATGTAGAAGGTTAACAGAAGACCCTCAGTGACAAGGATTAATGCAGTGGCCGCAGGAGTGGTGCCACACGGCCAGACAGGGTCCCCTTCTATCACAACAGAAGAGAACCTGGGCTCAGAGAGCATTAATACCAGCCTCTTGACACCTCGCAACATCCAAGTGCCTTCACACACATGTACTGACAGAACAATTGGCGGGAGCTCAAGGCGAGAAGCGTCCAAATTCCTAAATCATGGTCTGTACATACAACAGGGCATCATTCAGCCTAACAAGGAGGCCAGTCGGATACATGCTGCAGCATGTTGAACCTTGAACTTGTTACATGGAAGAAGCTCAAGTGTAGTATGACTCTATTGATATGACATTCCTAGAGGAGATAATGTTGTAGTGACAGCACGCAGACTGTGGGTACCAGAAGGGTAGAGTGAGAGGCGGAGATGCAGGCGAAGGGAGTCCTGGGGGAAACCTGAGCACTTCCCTGTCAACCTCAAGGTCAGTGGTTAAACCCATCAGCTGCTCCACTGGAGGAGAGATGCATTATCTGCTTCTGTAAAGATGATGGTGTTCATTGGGATTTGCTCGACTGCCCTAAAGACTGTGCCTCTCAGGCAGCTCAGACCCACCAGCTGTTCTGTGGGAAAAAAGATAGACAATCCCTCTTCCTTCTGAGGATTTACATCCCCAGGAACCCTCTGGAGAGTTAATTTGCACAATGCTTAGCTAGCGGGTAAAGGTGACAGAATTTACAACAATTCATTCTTATTTGACAGCAATTAGTGAGGAGGCGAGGAAACCTTGAATTCAGTTTATTGCTCCAGGTTGGGAACAACTTGATGAGAACTAACAGTAGCAATCATTTTACATTGGAGTGGTGGAAGAGTTTCGGAAGCAGACTGAATCAGCGGCTGCACACATAACAAATATACTGAATGTCCACATTTGATAGTTAATTTTATGTTACATGAACAGCAAGCAACAAATGCTGGCGAGGCTGTGGAGAAACTGGAACCCTGATTCACTGTTGGTGGGAGTGTAAAATGGTGCAACCCCTGTGGAAAGCAGTATGGCGCTTTCTCAAAA
>NW_006399754.1:37203026-37213783 GCF_000299155.1 Elephantulus edwardii
AAAAAAAACCACCAAAAAAATGAATGTCATCTTAACCAACATTTAAAAGAATTAAACAGAAAACCAACATTCTGGCAACATTTAAGGAACTAATGGATCTAAATTATTTAAATGGACCCAAAAAGAGAGAGAATGGTCATTGTGTGCCTCAGGTTGCTAGAACGTAAGAGCATCAGCACGTTCTTACACTTTATTATACCTTGTGGATACTGCAAATGTTACACATGAAAGGAGTCTGACACCTCTGTGTCCAGAAAGCCCATTCTCTAATCCCTTTCCCCAGCAACATTGTGCACCCTTTGTACCACATTTTGGTCATTATTACAAATATTTTGTTTTTTCCATAATGCTATTGCAATGACTAGAGAACTGTGGAGTTTAAACATAATTCTTACAGAGGCACCAAACAATTTGTGAGATCCACTTTACTACAAGATTCTCTTTATGAGGAGGTCTGGAATTGAACCCACAACGTCTCCAAGGTGTGTCTGTGTAAACTTGCCAGTGATTGTTGACTGTGAACTACTAGGAAGGCATGCTGTTGTCAGAGGCATGAGGCATGAAATTAGGATTTGGGGTTAGAATTATGCTAATAGCTGAGATCTTCTCCATTGGGTTCCCTAAGAGAATTAAACCCTGAGCCACTCAAAATATGCAAAGAATTAATTTCAATCCTTTGAATCCAGAGAGGTGTTAGTTATGCAATCTCCTGAAAGGACTGGGGAACCAGTCATTAGAATAATTCACACTGCTCTGCAGATCAGAGGAGGAGATGAAGCTGAGAATGAATGCAGGGTGTGGCTATGGAAATAACCGGCTGAGGGGTGTGACAAGGCCTTTTTAAAAATGCAAGGACGAGAAAGCACAGATGGGTGGGACACTGGGCACCTCAGGGTTGTGAGACTGATAGGTGACACGGTGATGGCAGACAGGTGACAATGCATTCCTCAAAATGTGTGGAACTCTGCAAGGGGCGCTAGCGAGCGAGCGAGCAAGCGGCTTAGTGTGTAGTGAACTGCGCTGTCAACCAAACTGTACACTTACAGCTTCAAACAGAGCTGTGCTGAAGACAAGTAACCCAGCACCCAAAGTTAGCATATCATCCTGTAAATGAAATAGCAAGCTAGAGCAGAACAGAGAACGCCGTGCTGGAGAAATTATCCCATGTCACCAATGGGCAAGCTCACCAACTGCCATCAAGTCACTTCTGACAGAGCCCACCTTCCAGGACAGAGTAGAGCTGCCCGTCAGGCCCCCAAGGCCGTGCTCTCTGCAGAACAGGCTGCCACAACTTTCTTGTGCAAAGAGCCCAGTGGATTTAGACTAGTAGCCTCCAGATTAACAACTAAATGCTTTATCCATTTAAACAAACAACAGTTTCACCAAAGCAGAGATGACAAATTTGGTGGGCAGTGAAACTTTACCAAAGGGGCGGGTCTAGAAGGTAAAAGGCATGGCTGTTAGCACAAGTTGGAGAGTGAAGCCAGAGCCTCTGCACGCTGGCGGGGAAATTGGTGCCCAGGACCCTGTTTTGTAATGTGTGCTGTTATTGGGAGCACTGGTGGCCTAGTGGCAAGAAGTCTCACTGCAATCCCAACGATATTCAGTTCGAATCCACCAGGGAGAAGGATGGGCAATCTCCTCCCATGCAATTAACTGCCTCTGAAAACCCGCTGAAGGGTCAGCTGTGGGTTGATTTTGACTCGATGGTACACAACAACAACAACAACCTGCTATTATCAAGCACTAAGAAGCAGATCAAATGAGCTGTGGGAGAGAATCGTCTATGAAGGATGCAAAAGTCACTACAAAGATAGGAGGAAGACAAGACCAAGACGGATGTCAGAAGAGACTCCGAATATCATTCTACAGCACCGAGAAGCCAAAGCAAAGGGAAAAAATCAAGAAGTTAAGGAGCTGAACAGAGGATTTCAAAGGGCAGCTCAGGAAGACAAAGCAAAGTACAATGAAATGCTCAAGGAGCTGGAGTCAGAAAATCTAAAGGATGAACTCGCTCAACATTTCTTAGGCTGAAGGAACAAATTTAAGCCTCAAGTTATAATACTTAAGGATACTAAAGGCAGAATGTTGAATAACTTAGGAAGAATCAAAAGAAGAGGGAAGGAGTACACTGAGTCATTATACCAAAAAGAATAGGCAGACACAGAAGAATTTCACGAAACAATGTATGACCAAGAGGCAATGGTGATGAAGGAGGAAGTTCAGGCTTTTCTAAAGGAATTGCGTGGCTGGGGGTGGGGTGGGGGAATAGGCCTCAGGAATTGATCGCATGCCAATTGACCTATTTCAGCAAGCAGATGCTGCTCTGGACGTGCTCACCAGGTTGTGCTAAGAAATCTGGAGGACAACCACCTGGCCAACTGACTGAAAGAGACCCATATTTCTTCTCATTCCAAAAAAGGTGACCCAAGAGAGTGTGGAAATTATCAAACATTATCACTAATACTACATGCAAGCAATATCCTGTTGAAGATTATCCAAAAGCAACTGGAAGAGTTTCTCAGCAGAGAGCTGCCAAATGTTCAGGCTGCATTTAGAAGAGGTAGTGGCACTAGGGTCATGGCACTAGCCAATGTCAGATGTATCTTGGCCAAAGCAGAGTGTACCAGAGACATGTCTGTCTGTTTCATTGACTATGCAAAGGGATTTGACTGTGTGGATCACAAGAAACTGAGGCTAACCTTAAGAAGAATGGGGATCCCAGAACACTTAATTGTGCTCATGCAAAACTTATGCTTGAACCAGGAAGCCCTACTCAGAAGAAAGCAGGGAAACACTGCATGGTTCAGGATCAGGAAAGATGTTCACCAGGGATGTATCCTGTCTCCATATATTTTCAGTCTATATGTGGAACAGATCACAAAGGAGACTGAGCTCTATGAAGAGGAATGTGGCATCAGGATTGGAAGAAGATTCATCAACAACCTACATTATGTAGATGACACATCTTTGCTTACTGAGGACCTGAAGTGCTTGCTGCAAAAGGTCAAGGACTGTAGTCTTCAATATGGATTGAGGCTCAACATCAAGAAACAAGGATTCTCACCAGTGGGCCAAATGGCAGCTTCATGATAGGTGGAGAAAAGATTGAGATTGTTAATAACTGCAGCTTGCTTGGTTCCACAGTGAACACCCTTGTCACCAGCAGTTAGGAAATCAAAAGATAAATTCTTGGGAAAATTTGCTGTCAGGAACCCCTTTAGAGTACTGAAGAGCAACAGTATTAGTCTGGAGACTAAGGCACATCTGACCCAGGCCATAGTCTTTGTAATTACTTGCTATGCATCAGAGAGCTGGACAATGACTAAAGATGATAGAAGAAGGATCAATGCCTTTGTGCCGTGGTGCTGGAGAAGAGTGTTGAATATACCATGGACTACTAGGAGAACAAACAGGTTTGACCTAGAGAGGGTGAGACCAGCTTGCTCCTGGGAGGCAAGGATTTTGAAGCTCTATCTCACATACTTAGGGCACGTAGCCAAAGAGGGACCTAGAGGGACCAGCCCTTGGAGAAGGACATCATGTTTGGGAGGAGGGGAAGGAAAACACGGAAAAGGAGGACCCAGAATGAGATAAATTGACTCAGTGACTGGAGAAATGCATTTAAGTCTGCCAGAGACGATGAGATCGGGTCTGGAACGGGCAGAGTCCAGAGCTGATGTACATAGGGTCGCCATGAGCAGCAGGTAAAGCGATGGCACACAACATTGCTGCTGTTCGCACAGCCCAGCGGGTCCAGCGTCCTTGTTTGTCAGAGCTGGAACGCTCTGCGAAGGCAGGTAAGCAGAACAGAGGAATGGAAGAGAAGGCATTGTTTCAGTGACTTCCCTGTGAGAGGACTTGCTTCACACACTTCAGAAGCGAAATGAAAGCGCTGAAACCAGCACATCTCTCAGGCGTCAGTGTCACTAGGCGCCCCTAGCAAGGTCTTTCTCCTAGTGGACCTCGCATCCAAGCAGTGCCCAGTCCACTGCCGTGCTCACAGTTGCTGCCAAGCTCCAGCCCAGCATCACAGCCACTATCAGCTGGCTCAGCAAGTTAACACCAACGTGGGAGGATGTGACAGTCTGGGACATGCTGTGGACAGTTCTGCCCTGTCTCCCAGGCTTCTTCAGGTTAGAATCTACCCGATGGTGTGGGCTTGGCTTTGGTTACGATTGTGGTGAGTGAGCCTGGTGATGGTGGTTTCAAGCATGGCTGCTGAGGGAAGGGCAGAGTCTGCACCTCCCAGCTGCTCTGAGGGAGGAAGGTGAAGCCGACAGCCTCATCCTACAGGGTGGTAGTGGGTCACAGCGACGCCACCAAGTGCAGGGACACCTGCTTAACAGGAGGGGACGTTTTTTAGTTAATCAGTGAAATGACAAATCACATTGATTTTGTACTTTCAATATAAAATGAAGTCACACTTAAATCCCATAAACTACAAAAGCTGCACAGTTCCCGCCGCACGGAGTGACTCAGTTTTCCCATGACGTGATGGATGATTGCTTCCTAATTGGAACAAATCTAATTTCGATCTCTCCTAAGGTGTGGAGGTTGGAGAGGCCTTTTATTTGTCAGGATGATAAACTTTGTATGCAAAAGGTTACAAAGGAAGAAGCAAATTGATGGACTGACATTTCCATATAATTTAGACCAACATAATTACAGGTATAAAATTCTAAAATGGAAATAAATGAGAATTATGTTCTACCATTTTTGATAGAGCTTCTTTGGGGAGCAGGAACATGAATCCATGGCACCGGAGCAGGGGCTGTGATTAGAGTCCAGTAAGATGAAGAGAGGCTTTGAGACACACTTACCCGAATGCTCTGGTAGTGCAGCACTTAAGCGCTTGACTGCCGGCTGAGAGGACAGTGCTTTGAACACACTGAGTGTAGAGCTCATTGACAGTGTGGCTGCCGCTTCTGCAAATGCTCATTGGTGGTGTGTCCATCCTGTCAGAACTGGCTCAGAGCTGACCCTCTAGCCGGTCTGCAGAGGCCGTAAGTCACAGGTGGACATTGGCCTTCTTTCTCCCTCAGAACAGCTGGTGGATTTGAACCGTGTGTCTGTGGGTTGGCAGCACAGCTGCTTCCCAATGAGCCACCAGAGCTCCTTCTATGAACTGCAGCCTTGGAGGCCCTGAAGGTCCTGCCCCCACCTGCAACCCTGAGAATCTTCTATGCACTGCAGCCTTGGAGGCCCTGGAGGGCATAACCCTATCCTCAGCCCTGAGAATCTTCTATGCACTACAGCCTCAGAGGTTCTGGAGGTCCTGTCCCCACCCACAGCCTGAGAATGCTGTGAGCAAAGATCCATTCGGTGACAATGGCGACAGTGTGGTTATGAATGTGCTTAGGGAGCACTGAGGCAGAGCGACACCCTATGGCCACTGACCAAAGGCCAGGGCCTTTAACCACCAGCCACTCCAGAAGAGGACGCGGCATGTTCTTCAGTGAGGATTTACGGAGCCCTGTCTACTCTGGCCTGTGGGGTCACTAAGCAACTTGCGGGCGATGGGTCACGTCTGTGAAATACAGACTTCCTCTTCTTCTTCTTAGTGGGTTCAAACCAGCAACGTTTCCATCAGCAACTCAATACTCAGCCCACTGCACTTTTAGGGCTCCTGATGTAGCTCTAGACTTGCAGGTCTCCACACTCTGACTGATTTAAGTAAGAAGTACTAATGAAACCTTCTGTCTTCCTCCTTCTGGGTATATTTAGTTGGTTAGATCCATGTGTTGTTCAGAACGACCCCAGGTCGTGTGCACGGAGCTTCTTGGCCTTTGGCACTACCAGTCTGTCGTGTAAATTCCAGATCGACATGGGAAATTTGTCAGAGAAGTCAGAGGGGAACTGCTGTGGAATGGTTCCTCTTCTGGTGACATCTGTGCCTCTTCCTAGGAGAGCAGGCTTCAATCTCAAGGTCGATAGCCTAGATTTCCTCTATCAAAATCCTGTGCATCCAGACAATCATGGCTCAGGGAAGACCAAAACCTCCACATTACAGACAGAGACATGGATGTCAGTGGGAGACGCAGTCACCATGTTTTAACACACCATCGGTCTGACTCGGGCCATGGAGTTCTCAATGACCTCACATGAATGTGAGAGCTGGATAAATAGGAAGAAGGAAGGGTTTCTGTCTTTGAATGATGGCATTGGCAGAGACTAGACGGTGCGGTGGACTGCAGGGGGCTGAAGAGATCTGTCCTGGAGGAAGCCCAGCAAGACCACAGAAGACAGGGGGCCAGGCCTTCTCTTAGATGTGGGCCACATTCCCAGGAGGGACCAGTCCACAGAGAAAAGCATTACCTTGGAGAGGGCCACAGAAAAAGAGCAGCTCCACAGGGGGAGGGGTGGAAGCAGTGGCTGCAAGAGTGGCCTCCAAGATGGCCAGGACTGGGGCGATGGGACAAGGTGGTGTGATAGTGGCCTCCAAGATGGCCAGGACTGAGGCAATGGGACAAGTTGGTGTGACAGTGGGCTCCAAGATGGCCAGGACTGGGCGATGGGACAAGGCGGTGTGACAGTGGGCTCCAAGATGGCCAGGACTGGGGCGATGGGATGGGGTGGGGAACAGTGGGTTGTAACATAGCCAGGATGGGGTGATGGGATGGGGTGGGGAACAGTGTTACACTCTGCTATAAATAGAGTCACTGTGACTCACAAATGACGTGAAGCCACCTTGCTACAGTAACGAGTGTCAAACACTTTGCTATGCTATTGATATTGCTCAGTTCCTGGTGGCGCAACTGTTAGGCGTTCAGCTGTTTAGTGAAATACGGGCGGTTCAGACTCTTCCACAGAGTTTCTGAAACACCTAGTGATGTCCTCCCACAGAGACCACAGTCTGGAGGAGCTTTTGGGCAGGTCTTCTCTGTCACACAGCGCACTCTGAGTCAAAATCAAGCTGTCATCGCCTAACAAAGCTGGTACTAGACAGTCTTGTGAAGAAGATGTGCTTTGTACATTTTCCACAGAAGAGCTTGAAGTTCTTTTTAAAGCTAACTATTGTCCTTGTTGTTAAACGTCATCCAGTTGGCAGTGACCATAGTGACCCTCATGGTGACAGAATGGAAGACTGCCCAGGCCTGCACCCCTGGGAGTGAATAGAATAGTCATGGACGCTGGCCAGGCCCCTGGGCTTGAATGCCTTGCATTATCAGTTAGACAACATCAGACGAGGGGTTGCACGCACCTTCCCATCAGATAAGCATTTACTCGTCGTTCACATTGTAAGATGGAGCTAGAGGAGCTCGGTGCCACAATCTCGAAGGCACGTGGTTCGAATCTGCCAGCCACTCCGTGGGGAGAAGATGGACAATCTCCTCTCATGCGATTTACTGTCTCTGAAAACCCGCTGGAGGGTCAGCTATGGGTTGGTTCCGACTCGATGATACACAACAGGTAAGAAACTGAATTGCAATCCCCAAGGCCTACAGTTCGAATGCACCAGTTGCCCCACGGCAGAACAATAGACAGTCTCCTCCTGAGCTGCTTACAGCCTCTGACAGCCCACTGAGTGTCAGCTGTGGGTTGGTTCCCACGTAGCAGTACACAACACAACAAAAACAACAGTGCACAATTTTCACATGTTCTGCTACTAATGGAAAGGTCATTGATTCACACGCACCAACTCCTCCTGGGGCAGAGACCTGGTGTCGCGCTCCCTTAAAGCTTGCTGGTTGAGCTGTCTTTGAGTAGTTTCAGTTCTGTCCCAACACAGCGGAGGGAAAACACGCCCTGAGCTCCGCTGTTACAAGTACTGCTGAGCAGACCCGCTGTTACAGACTCTGCCTTCTCTCCCCAAGCTCCTCCTCCCTCTGATGACTCACAGCCAACCATCTGTTTATCAACAGAACATCTCCACAGACTAGTCCCTCCTGAAAATACAGCCAAATTAACGCGAGGCCACCCTCACTTCTAAGAAGCGTCAGTGCTGCACTTCTTGAGGCCTGACTTGTTCGTTCTTTGGCCGTTCCTGGTACAGTGTTCTTCAAAAACACGACTGTTCAAAGGCATCAATTCTTCTGAGGTCTTCCTGTTCATTGTCCAAATATCAGGTGCGATGAGGCAGTTCAAAACCATCATGGCTGAGTCAGGCACGCCTTAGTCTTTCAAATGAGTCCTTGTTCTTCAGCACTTTGAAGAGGCCTTTGAAAGCAGCTTTGCTCCATGCAGTATGTTTTTTCATGTCTTACTGCTGCCACCATGGGTGTTGCTTATAAAGTAAAAGGCAATCCTGGGCAGATTCAACCTTTTCTCAGTTATTGTAGATTGACTGTTGCTCTGTTATCATTCAGTTTCTTAGAAATGTACCATTCTTGCATCTGCTTTGGGACAACCGCTCTAGCTTTGCACAGGTGGGCTTCACGGCCCTAGTGACAGGGCAGCAGAGCTCGGGAGGTGGGTGGTTCTCTGGGCTGGAGGTGTGGGGGGCCTCCCTGAAGCCTGGGAGCGTGCGTTGGAATGTGTTTACTGAGTCCCACCCTTGGTAGCAGTGATGGACATTACACTGTAACCTCACAGGTGATCATTATTATTACTTTGATTGCTGTGCAACGTGGGACTGACTGGTGTGGGTGTTACTGGGGCACGCCAGGGAGGGGGCTCAGCTTCAAACCCTTTGCTCTTTGTCCCTAGACCCCTCCCCTTTGGCCCCTCACCTTGCTGTTTTGTAGCTCGAGTCTCTGTATTTTCCAAACCACAAACATCATCTCAGCAAAGCATGAAGACTGTGCAGATGCCCAGGCAAACGGGCAATGGGACCGTTAAACAAAAATCCTGTTAGGTCATTTAATTGTTCATGTTAATCTAATTTGTAATTGTTAATGTTAATTGACATAAAAGTGTATGAAAGCATGGTTTATAAATGAGGAGGAGGGACTAGAGCAACCAGGAAGGAAAAAAGGTTCCAAAGAAGCAAAATCTAAACGTTCAGATTCATCATCCCTCTCACTGTGCATCGCCATGGAGCTGGGCCAGCAGCGTGCTCACGCAACGTTGAAGCACAGTTCAGATTAGAGCCGACTTGCCATAAAACAAACGTCCTGGTCTGACCTTTCTGTTGTTAAAAGGGCTTTAAAAGATCACAGCGTCCAGGTGATAACATCTTCTAACAATTTAGCTAGACTTTTGTAGCACATCGACATTAACTATGGAGAAAGTAAGAGTTCATGAAAATACAGAGAAGAGAGAAGTTAGAGGATAATCTGAACTTTGCTTGTCAAAGCGAACAGAAGAAATGATGACGTGAAAGATTTGAACAGAAGATTTCAAAGGGCAACCTGCAAAGACAAAAAAATATTTTACAACAAAATTTTCAAAGAACAGAGCTAGAAAATCAAAAGAAAGGAAAAGCTCAAGTGGCAATATTGGAGGATTTTATGGAGGAAAATAGAGAATAAAGCAGGAAACATGAAAAGAAGACAGAAACAGCACAAAGTCACTGTAGCAGAGAAGACTGGCATGTTCAGGAAGCATCATGTGGTCAACAACCTATCGGAACGGAAGAAGTCAAAGCAGCTTTGAAGGCATTGTCAGAAAAATTACTTATAGAATGGATGACATACAAATTAAGATGCTTTTAAAAACAAAAGTTAATGCAGTGCTGAAAGTACTTAGTCATGTATGTGAACACGTTTGGAATACAGCTACTTAGCTAATACAAAGAGATTTCCATTTTTGTCCATTCCAAATAAAGTTGATGGAACAGAATGCAGACATTATTATGTAACGTCATCGATGGCACATGTAGTTAAACTTTTAATATCATTCGAAGTCTTTTCTAGGAGCATGCCGGCAGGGAATGTCCAGAAATCTGGTCAGACTGGAAGATGGCCAGGAGCAGAGTGATCCCTGTTATGCAGGAGGGACCTCGGCTGAGAGTGGGGAGTGTTCCTGGGGCTCTTGCATGTGTCTGCACTTTACTGACTATGCAAAGGTGTGAGACGACAAGGACCACAGAAATCAAGGAGAACATTGCAAAAGCGGTCATTCACAAACATGGACTTGTGCTCACGTGGGGCATTTACAGAGGCCAAGAGGTAGTTACTCAAACAGAACAAAGGAGTGAGTGCCACGTGTGTCAGAATCAGGAAACACGTGTGTCAGGGTTGTATCCTTTCTCCATACTCTGTAACTACGTGCTGAGCTAACAATCTAAGAAGCGTGGCTATGTGAAGAAGAGCATGGGGTCAGGATTGGAGGGAGACTCAATAACCTTCATTATGTTTGCTTGGTTAAAGCCAAGAGGATTCTTGCTGACGGATGAAAATTAAAGACTTAACTGAAGACAACAATACAACATGAAGACAACAACAGTCCTCCCAACTGGACCAGTAAGCGCTATTGTGATAAAAGGAAGCATGACTAAGTTGTGAAAGACTTCATTGTACTTGGATCTGCAATCGATACTCGGGGAAGCAGTGGTCAAGGAATCAAAAGACATTTTGCTTTGGACAAATCTGCTGCTGAAAAAAAAAAATCAGTGTTTTAAAGTGTTAAAGAGCAAAGATGACATTTTCAAGACTGAGTTACGCAGGCTGAAGCCTTGATATTTTCACGTGGAAGCATGGATGTTGTATCTCCGCCTGACATCCTTTGAGCATGTTGTCAGGAGGACCAGTCATTGGAGAAGGACATCGTCCTTGGAAGGCTAGACATCACTGCATTAGAACAGATGAAGGAAAGAACTGTTTATAAACAATATATGTTGTTGTTATTGTTGTTATGTGCCATCGAGTCGTTTG
>NW_006399754.1:37214348-37246015 GCF_000299155.1 Elephantulus edwardii
AAGATCTTGCCAATTTTAAAGGAGCTTCTATGGAGGGTTATACTTTCTATATTTTCTGGTAGGAATGGTTTTGTTTCTGGATGTAACTAGAACACAAATACCACAGGTGGACAGCTGTATCAAATTGAAACTTAGAATCTTATAACTGTTGCTCTTCGATGCTGTCCAGCGACTCTGACTCATAGTGGCCGTAAGTACAACAGATGGAAGCTTTGCCCGGTCCCTTCACTGTCCTCACGGCGGCCACTGTATGTCCATCTCTGCAGTCACTGTGTCAGTCCGTCCTGTTGAGGATCTTCTCCTTCACTGATACTTTACTTTTCCAAGCACGATAGCTTTTCCCAAGGATTATCCTCTCCTGGTAGCGTGCCCAAAGTATGTGAGATGAAGGTGCTTGTTGTTGTTATGTGCCGTAAAGTCGCCTGGGACTCACAGAGACCATATGGACAGCAGCTCTGAAGCCTATCCTGTTCTCAGCCAGTCTCACTGATTCTGACACACCAATCCCACTTGCCCCAGTTGCTGTATCAATCATCAATCCATCTCATCCAGGTCTTTCTTTCCTGTACCGTCCCTCTACCTTTCCAAGTATGATGTCCTTCTCCAAATACTAGTTTCTCCTGGCCATGTGCCTAAAGTATGTGAGATGGAGCTTCAAAATCCTTGCCTCCAAGGAGAAACTTGGTTTCATCCTCTCCAAGATAGACCTGTTTGTTTTCTTGGCAGTGCATGGTATGTTCAAGAATTTTGATCAACTCAAAGACATCAGTTCTTCTTCTGTCATCCTTAATCATTGCCCAGCTCTCCGATGCAAAGCAAGTAATGGTGATGACCATAGCCTGGTCTTGAGACTGGCATTGCTGCTTTTCAGTATTCTGGAGAGCTTGCTGATAGCAGATTTCCCCAATGCAATTCGTCTTTTGATTTCCTGACTGTTGGTGCCAAGACTGTTGATTGTGGAGCCGAGTAAGCTGTAATGTTAACAGCCTCAATCTCTTCTTCATCTATCATGGTGTTGTCAGTTGGCTCTGTGGTGAGAATCTTTGTCTTCTTGATGTTGTGTTCCAATCCATACTGAAGACTACAGTCCTTGACCTTCTGTACCAAGCGTTTCAGGTCCTCCTCAGTTTCAGCAAGCAAAATCGTGTCTTATGCATAATGTAGGTTGTTGGTGAGTCTTCCTCCAATCCTGATATCACATTTTTCCTCATAAACTCCAGCTTCCTGAATGGTCTGCTCTGCATATAGAGTGAAAAGGTATGGAGACAGGATGCATCCCTGATGCACTCCTTTCCTGATTTTGAACCTTTCCGTTTTCCTTTGCTCTGTTCTAAGAACTGCTTCCTTATTCAATTATAGGTTTTGCATAAGCTCAATCAAGTGTTCTAGAATTTCCATTTCCCTCAAGGTCAGCCACAATTTGTTATGATCCACATATTCTGCTATGGGCAGAATAAGAAATGATACAAGAAACATTAAAAGAGGATTGAAAGGGTACACAGAGTCCCTGTACCAAAAAGAATTGGCAGACACAGAAGAATTTCAAGAAACAAAATATGATTGAGCAGGAGGCAATGGTGATGAAGGAAGAAGTTCAGACTGCTCTGAAGGAATTGGCAAAAAATAAAACCCCAAGAATTGACGGAATACCAATTGACATATATGAACAAACAGAGGCTGCCCTGGATGTGCTCACCAGGTTGTGCCAAGAAATCTAGAGGACAACTATTTGACAAAAAAACTGGTAGAGATCCATATTTATTCCCATTAAAAAAAAAAGTGACCTGATAGGGTATAGAAATTCTGGAAACTATGAACTTGAAGAAATGATGAAAGTTATATAATTGTTCAATTCTTTCATTCATAGGATCGCTATGAGTTTTCTACAGCTCAACAGCACTTAACAACACCACCAACAAAGAGAGAGCTCCGTGGCCCGGTGGATAGGAAGTTATGCTACCAAGTCAAAGGTGGGTGATTTTAATCTGTGGCCCTCAGGCCTGGTTTTGATTGTTTTTGGTTAAACATTCTTCTAAGTGTTTAGCACTCTCTGTCCATCGGCTGTACAGAGGTAACTTGTGGTTGCTGTGATACTAAACCCTGTGACACTGATGCATCAAATGCGATAATGGTTACCCATGGTGCACATTGATGGACCTCCCGATTAAAAACAAGCTTGGAAGCAGGAGTGGTATCCACTTCCTAAATAGCTTGCCTCCAGAAACTCTATGAACTTGGAGAAATGATGAAAGTTATACAACTGTTCAGGTCTTTCATTTATAGGGTCGCTGAGTCATCTATGACTCGATCACACTTACCAACAACAACATCATTAATATCACATGCTAGCAAAATCCTGCTGAAGATTATCCCGAAACAACCGGAACCGTACATTGACAGAGAACTACCAGAGATACACATTGGGTTTAGAAGTTGTGACACTGAGACACTATTTTCAATGTCAGATGGATCTTGGCAAGAAGCAAAGAGTACCAGATGAATGTCTATCTGTGTTTCATTGACTATGCAAAGGCATTTGAGATGGAGGTACAAGGGTAGAAATCTGAAGACTTTTTTCTCCCTGTTGACTGTGGGTTCAGTTTCATTTCCCTGGTAATCATGAAGTGGCATGAATCTTGCCCACATTTTCTTCTCTTGCTTCTATTCCTAAACTGTTCCTTTTATATCTCAATAGTAATGGATTTACATGGACCCTATAATGACATGGTCTCATTGACATCATTCTATTGCAAAATGAGATCATATCCAGAAATATAGGGCCAAGGTTTTAAAACAGGTATTTGTTGTAAATTCCAAGTGTAAATTGAATCACAAGTGTCCTTACTAGAAAACCCAGAGGGAGATTTAACACAGAGAATGAAAAATGAAGTGAAGATGGAAGCAGAAATCTTAGGATGTTATCGACTGTGTGGTGGTCAATGTCAGCTTGGCTTTTCTATGGTTCTCAGTGGTTTACAGACAATAAATGGACTGTTCTTCTGTGACATGATATGATGTGATGTGATATGACATGATGTGACCTCATTTAAGCAGCCAAGCAGTGAAAGCGAGTTTCTGCGACAGCATGATCTCCCTCCAGGGTATGCAGGGATGTCCTAGAAAAGCTCATGAGCTCAATCTTGCAATCTCCCCCTCCCTGAACTCTGGTTCCTTGAAGTCAATCTGCAAAAGTTCCTAGCTCCCTAGCTTGTCACTTGACCTGGAGATTTTGGGTTTCCCAACCATTGAGACCCTGTGAGGCAAAAAAGACCTCCAGCCCACTGCCTGACCAAAGCTGGGACTTGATGGTCCTCACAGTACTAGAAATTATTTCCTTATAATAGTGTAAGTCATTTCCTGGAAACAAATATCTCTTATATTTATATATACTTTTTACTCCTTTTGTTCCTCTGTAGAATCAAATCTAAGATTGTCCATAAGCCAAGAAATAGAAATGAATGCCAGGAAAACCTCTAAGAGCTGAACGAGACAAGGGACTAGTCTCTCTTTGGGGTTTCAAGGAGGTTGTTGTTGGTGGTGGTGTTATGTGCCATTGAGTAGCTTGTGACCCATAGTGACATTATGTACAGCAGCTCTGAACTCTTCTGTATCCTGAGCCAGTCTCACTCATTCCGACACACCAACGCCCATTGCCCCCGTTACTGGTTCAGTCCATCTCATCCAGGGTCTTCAAGGAAATAATGCTCACTAAAACATTGTATTTGGACTTTTGGTTCTAGAACTATGAGACAAGGAATATGTTGTTTTAAGCCACCAAGTAATTTGTTATAGTAGCTACAGGAAAGGAATATAATCAGTTTGATTATCAAGACGGTGGAAGAAATTTCTTCAGAAAAAGCAGCTATCACACATCAAAATGGGGAAAAAAAGCCACTTCTGAGGATGGCAGGCTCTTAGAATGGTGGTAGCTGTAGAACAAGGCCACTGTTCAAACTTGAACTACCTCTATTTTATCGCTGTTGTTAAATGTCATCAAGAAAACTCCAACTCATAGAGGTGTCATGTAAAACAGCATGAAACATTGCATAATCCTGCACCATCCTCAAAATTGTTGCTACTTGTAAAAAGAATTATAGTAAAGTGGGGAAGGCTGAGTCAAGCATCTGTTAAGTCTACAAAGGGGAACTGTCCCCATCAATACCACCCATAGACCAAACAAATATCTACAAAGTCAGGCATGCCCCCATCCCCAGACCCTCTCATCTACTTCTACTAATCACTGGGTCCAATAGTCATTGCAAATTGACCCACAGACTTTCTTTTACTCGTAGTTGTGGAGTTTATTAGGAAAATAAATTTGGAGGTTGGAGGAGGCAAAGAATACCATACAGTGAAAACCCAGGTATAGAGAACAATTCCAAACCAGATACCAAGACATAATTCCTCAATTAGTTCAGACTTCTCAATCAACAAATGAGAGTCTGGGTTCAGTCCAGCACCGCAAACACAAGAAGCCTCTGGTTTCCTCAATTGTGCAGCAAGCTTTGTCTCACAGCAGTCACAGCTTAGCTCTTCCCTCAATTATCCCACAAGCGGAACCTGTAACTCTGGCTCAATATCCAGGACTCCAGCAGGCTTCATCTTGCTACAGTCTCTTCACTGTGGGGTTAACACTTTCTTTTATGTTGAACTTGCAGCTGTTGATGATGTTGAAGACATTGATCAGTGGGTGAACCGTTGGTCTGTAGTTGCATCTACTGGATACTACACCCCTGCAGAGGATAAGGCAATGGATACAACATCCATTTTCAAAAGTCCTAACCACTTATTACCTTTGAGCCCGTTAAGTGCTTCTGGAAGGAAAAAAGCTTTGTTGATTCTTCTTCTAATGTAAATGTGACTTCTGAAGATATTTCTCCTAATACATCAATTCATTGATAAATTCAATAGAATGTTTTAGGCAAAGATCAAAGAACAATGAGGGAGACATATTTCCTCAATGCCACAGGATTAGAGCTATCACAGTGTGCTGCCTTCTTACTGAAGCTGCAGGTAACCTGGAGTTGTCAGCAGTTCTCAAAGCCCACCTCACTGTGGTGAAGGAGACTATTTTTGTCATTCCTTAAAAGGTTTACTGAGAAGAATGAGGTTAAATGTAACCACCACTAAACTGAAATATGCTTTGGTGATTCATATGCAGAAATAGCACCAAATCAACAATAGGAAGATATTACTGTTGCGTTTCTTAGGTAAGGTTGACAAAGGCAGCAGCTGACCGGGAGTATTAGGACTGAAGTCAGCGGAAATGCCAGAAATTTCTAGCCCTAACAACACATCTCAAGTAAGATGTAAGACGATTACATCCCGCGGCTGATGCTGTTGTTATCAGATGCCGTCGAGTTGCTTACAGTTCGTGGTGACCCTGTGAACAACAGATCTGAACTCAGTCCTGTCCTGTGCCAACCTCATCATCGCTGGCATTCCTGAGCCCATTGCTGCAGTCACTGTGTCAGGCTCTCTAGTTGAAGGTCTTCCTCTCTTTTGCTGACTCTACACCTTTACCAGACATGCTCCTCTTAACAATACACTGTGGCTTAATGATAAGAAGTTGGGCTGCCAATGCAAAGGTGGTTAATATTATGTGCCATTAAGTCGCCTGCGACTCATAGCGACCCTGTGTACAGCAGCCCTAAGCCCTGTTCTGTCCACAATCAACTCTTGGTACCAGCAGTCAGGAAATCAAGAGACTAATTGGGAAAGTCAGTTGTCAGGCACCTCTCCAGAGCACTGAAGAGCAACAACGTCAGGCTGGAGACTAAGATGTGCCTGATTCAGGCCATGGTCTTTGCAATTATTTGCTATGTGTCAGAGAGCTGAACAATGAATAAGGATGATAGGAGAGGAATCAATGCCTTTGAATTGTGGTGCTGGAAAAAAGTATTGACTATGTCATGGACTACTAAGAGAATAAACTTCATTCTGGAGAGGGTGAAACCAGGCATTTGGAGTCAAGGATTCTAAACCTTTGTCTAACAAACTTTGGGCATGTTGCAAATAGGGACAAGTCCTTGGAGAGGGTCATCATGCGTGGAAGAGTGGAGGGACAGCACAAGAGAGGAAGTCCCTAGATGGGATGGATTAACTTAGGGACTGGGATAATGAGGGTAAGTGTGACAGAGACAGTAAGATTGGCTCAGGATAGAGAAAAGTTCAGAGCTGGTGTGCACAGGATCACTATGAGTTGCAAATGACTTGAAGGCAAAACAAAAACCCACTTTTGCAGCCTGAAATTGATCAGGCTTGTAATTAAGATCCATTAATAATAATTAGTGACTAGAAAGTAAGTTGGTGACAGAAATGAGGCTACAGATTTAATGAATAAAATTTATACAATTAATAGTTTATTCATTGCAAATACCTTTTTTATAAAAATATTAACAGCAACTTTACACATGGACCTCCCCTAATGAGCCACACAGGAATTAGATTGATTTCATGTATGAAAATAAAACCCCCAGAGAAGCTCAATATATGCAGTTCAAATCAGACAAGTCACTGACTGTGGAACAGACTATCAGTTACTCCGGTGCAAGTTCAAATCGAAGCTGAAGACAATGAAAACAAGAACTAGAATATGACCTTGGGTCTATCCTGCTTGAATTTAAAAATAATCTCAAGAATAGGTTTGAAGCATTGAACACTAATAACTGAAGAGAGATGTGGTAGTCTGTCTGTATAGATCTGGCTTTAAGACACCGGGACAGGGCTCTCACGTCCTGTAGTGTCATTGTGAATTGGAGTTGGCTCAATAGAAAGGTATTTCAGTCTCAGATGGTCAAAGAGGATGTGACTTTTTATCTTAAACCTTTTCTCATGACTTAATTGTTTCATGTATCCTTGATTTTGAAGGTTCAAATCTTTGCAACTTCTTCAGTGGATAAAAAGCTGTTGCCTCTATAAAGCTTCACAGAAAGCCCCATGGGGGAGTTCTAGGCATTAAAGTCAACCCCACAGCACCCACCAGCAGCAGGACCAAGATGGTTGAGATTGTGGGTCAGCTCAGCTCCCTGCACTTGTGGGTTTGGCAGATAAGAGGTCTGATGAGATGTGCCCTGATTCAAACAATGACGTTCGAATGCTGGGATACACCTCACACCATCTTCAGTGCCTAGTCCCAGCTGTCTTCACATCACACTTAGGGTGAGTTGTTGATAATATGCACATTCCTGGATTTCACTGTCAGCTTCACTATCTTTGAGCCAAGTAACACTGTGAAAACAATGCTATTGCCTTCAAGTAGATTCCCAGAGCAGATCTTCTAGAAGCAGCCTGCCACTTACTGAAGAATGAAACCAACGTCATCAATGTCAAAATTGTTGAAACATATCCTTTATTGTATGTGTTTCCACACAATTAAAGAATAATGCAGTAGTGGTCTTTATTTCCGAACAATGAACTTGAATGAGTCTTATCCACATTAATGCTTCAAGAGAAATGTTGTTACCTGGTCACCCTGGAGTCCTGTTGGCTTGGTCAGTTAATGATTAGGCTGCCATCCAAAAGGTCAATGGGTTGAATTCACCAGCTGCTCCCTGGAGGAAGATGAAGTAGTCAGTCCCCATGAACACTCGGTTTGGTTGTTAAATACCATCAAATCAGAACCAACACACAGCTAATAACCTTCCAGCAGATTTTCAGACAGTATAATCACACGGGAGTAGATTTCACATCTTTCTCCCATGGAGCAACTGGTGGATTCAAATTGCATGCATCTGGGTTCACAATGCAGCTTCCTGTCGCTGGGTCACCGGAAGTCCCATAAGATTTGAGTCACGGGCACCCTATGGGGCAGTGCTATTCTGTCCCCTAGGCTCAGTACAAATTGGAGGCTCCTTGATGACACTGGGAAAGTAAGGGACTCTTTCTCCTCCATCTTTACATCCATGGAGGCCAGAGACTGGGGTAGGGCACAGAGAAGACACCACTGTGCTCAGTGATGTTATGCAGCAGGGGACAATAATAGCTAAATACCAGCCCGGAGGTCCACAGTCCTTGAATATTTGGGAGATAGTGTGATTTAGTATTAAAGCAAACGTAGGTGTAAAATAGCAGTAAAGAATGATTTCTACAACCTTTCAAAACCTTAAAATATTAACAGATTCGAAAGCTTCCTGTCCCAGCCGCAGATGGAAGCCTGTCTGCGTCTCTGCCTGTGCTGCGCTTTGGTGGAGTTGGGCTGCTGTTGTGTGTTCGTAGGTGTGTCACACTGCATTCTAGCTCAGAGTGACCCTGTACAGCCACTCAGCGGCACAGATAGAAATCGCTGAAGGGTGTATCTTATTGTCACACAAGAACAGTGCAGTCACTCAACCTTAGCCTTTCTTAGTTTGAGCCCATTACAGCAGTCACTGTGCTCCTTCATCTCAGGGACCTTCCTTTTTAGCCGACTCTCCACTCTATCAGGAATACTGTCTTCCATGTGATGCTTTTCCTGAGGACGTGCCGAATCACCCGAGATAAGGCCTCGTTGCCTCCTCTTCTAAGAGACATTGCAGCTGCACTTTCAAGAGGGATTTGCCCGAGGCGAGCTCCGTCTCGTGTGTACCCACCTTCCAGGTGCATGCCAGGGGACTTTGAGGACTGTTAGCAGATTGTGATGCGGGCGAGTAGACAACTTCCTGGTTTCACAGTGGGTCATCACTAAGCACATCAGTGGTCCGAATAATTAATTTCTTCAGGATGCGCTATAAACAGTTTTTTCAGGAACTATTAAAAAGATTTTATATGGCTGACAGTGTGCCAGACACATAAACCCTATAAGAAAGCGAAAGTGCTTGAGCATCAGAAAGGGCGGGGAAGCAGAAGCCTTGCCAAGTGCACCGCAGTCAGTGAGTCATGGCAATGACCGCTAGCATCTTGGAAATGGCGCACGGGCACCAATCCCCTTCTGTTTTCTGGGAGCGTGGCTTTCCAGTGTTTCAGGGAACCCGGCTCCCGGGATCCAATCATGTGAAGTTACACCACCACTCAGACTGGTACACGCAAGACCAGCCACAGAGGCAAAGAGCTGAAGGCGGTCTAGAAGAGAAGACAGAGAGGTTGAAATGCCCACCTCTCCTGCCCTGTGGACCTGTTCTCAGGAGTGACCATCCCAGGGAGGCCAGCATGCCCGTAAATGTGGGCGGTCAGAGAGAAAGAGGAAACTGCCTAGCCTCACAAAATGGGGCTGCAGCAACTGGGCCTGACAGCTGTGCGGTGGCCCAGGCTGGGCAGGGCTCAGTCTGAGGTATGCAGGGCCACTGAGCTGCAACTGACTCAACAGCCCTTAACAACATAGAAATGGAAGCAGTGCCAGCAGAGGACCAAGGCCGAGTGAGAAGAAGCTAGCCTTGGGCTTCACTTCAGACTGAGGGGGAGACTGTGAGCCCAGGTCTCGTTCTGGAAACCCTGTGGTAAGACAGCATCCAGTCAGATCTCAGTGGTTATCGTCCACCCTCCTCCAGACCTCAATGGTTACTGTTCACCCACCTCCAGGCCTCAGTGGTTAACGTCCACTGCACCACCTCCAAGCCTCAGGGATTAGCGTCCACCCTCCTCCAGGCCTCAGTGTTTAATGTCCACCCTCCTTCAGGCCTCAGTGTTTAATGTCCACCCTCCTCCAGGCCTCAGTAGTTAACTGTTCACCCTCTTCCAGGCCTCAGTGGTAACCATCCACCCACCTCCAGACCTCAGTGGTTAACATCCACTGCACCACCTCCAAGCCTCAGGGATTAGCATCCACCGTCCTCCAAGCCTCAGTGGTTACAGTTCACCCTCCTCCAGGCCTCAGTGTTTGACGTCCACCCACCTGCAGGCCTCCAGCCTCAGTAGTCAATGTCCACCCACCTCCAGGCCTCAGTGGTTAACGTCTATCCACCTCCAAGCATCAGTGGTTAACATCCACCCACCTTCAGGCCTCAGTAGTTAACATCTACTGCACCTCCAAGCCTCAGGGATTAGCGTCCACCCCTCCTCCAGGCCTCGTGGTTAACGTCCACCCTCCTCCAGGCTTCAGTGGTTACTGTCCACCCTCCTCCAGGCTCGTGGTTAATGTCCACCCCCTCCAGACCTCAGTGGTTAATATCCACTGCACCTCCAAGCCTCAGGGATTAGCATCCACCCCTCCTCCAGGCCTCGTGGTTAATGTCCACCCCCTCCAGGCCTCGTAGTTAATGTCCACCCACCTCCAATCCTGTGCTGTGGCTCCCAGCCCTTCCACAATGTCACTTGCTGTTCCTTTGCTCAGTTATATGGAGCAGGTGGTACTTCCACGGACTGGAAGAAGAATCAGACGCCAGTCCAGCTTGTCCACCTGCCTGAACATCTGAAGATTCCTCCCTCAGCTCCCATCATTCCTCGATGTGACGCAGAACGTCCCTCAATGTGGTCTTTCTGGCCACAGTCCTTCACGTGGTGATGGGTTTTAAGTCCTAGTCTCTACAGGTTTTGGTGAAGAGTACTGGATACACAACAACAACAATAAATCTTTTCACATTCCAGGCTGTGTCTGCACAAGCTGTGGCGATTTAGAAGTTTGGAAGTATAATAACTTCCCTGTCAACCCCAAGGCCTGTGGGTCGGATCCACCAGCGGCTCCTCAGGAACACGATGGCCATCTCCTGCATCACTGACCGTTTCTGAAAACCCACTGGAGGGTCAGCTCTGGGTCGGTTCTGACTTGATGGTACGCAGCAACAACGGGCAGCCTGCTTCTGAACGGAGAGGGTTTTCAAGGCGCCGCCTGGTCTCGGGAGGTTACGGTTTGTTGTTGGGCCCTTGTAGAGGCTCCAACTAATAGTGACCCAGCAGAGCAAAGCCACTCACACATCTCACACACACTACACTGCTCAACTCCTTTGCTGGCATAGTGTAAAATGTATCAGGCTGTTAATCCTGAGGTCAGAGGTTTGAATCCATCAGGCAGTCCTTGGAAGAAAGATAGGCAATCTCCTTCTGAAAAAAACTTACAGCCTTGGAAATTCAATCTAGAGTCACTATGAGTGTTGTTGTTGTGTACCATTGAGTCAAGGATACCCTACAGTGACCCTGTGACCTCAGACCTGAACCCTGCCCTCTCCTGTGCCATCCTCCTCATCTCTGACACACTCAAGTCCATTGTTACAGACACTGCCCATCTGGCTCATTCAAATCTTCCCTCCACTTTTCTGAGCATGTTGTCTTTTTCCCAGGACTGGCTCCTCCCCGTGACGGAGGATGTGAGAGGAAGGGGGTCGCTGATGAGGACTGGCCCCTCCTAATGCCATGCCCAACGTGAGAGGAAGTGGGGTCGCTGATAATGACTGGACCAACCGTCCTAACCACGTGCCCCAGGACGTGAGAGGAGGTGGGGTCCCTGATTTTTCTCTCCCTGACACTGACTTGGAAGGCGGTCACACTGATCTTAAATGGGATTTGGATTTTTCAAGGTTGTAAGTCACATGGGAAAAGATTTCCCCTTTTTCTCCTGTTGTGTCGCTGGTGGATTCGAACCCCTAGGGAGGCGCTGTCCTTGGGTGAACCGTGCCACTCCCTAAAGCCTGCATCACCAGAGCCGCCTGAGATAGCGAACAGGCATTACAAATTACACACACAGAGTACAGCACATGGGCGGCTAACATTTAATTAGATAAACTGCAGAGTCATGAGAGAGACAGCTCAATTTTCAGGAAAGAAAACATGCTTTGGTTCCCAGCTCACATTCTCAGCCTTCCTGAGCTGTCATGTCAATGGTGGCTGTGACCTGGCTGTGTCCTTTTGCATTAAAATGTCTGCAGTGTATTTATTTAAGCTGACTTACTATTTTTATATAACTTAATCCTAAATAATCTTTTAATGTGGTATTTGTATGTTTTTACTAACGTGTCTTCGAGTATAGGAACCTTCACAAACCTTCTCTGTGTCCTCTTATGCCCCAGGAACTGTCCGTCGACCCACAGAGCGTGGGGACATGCTCTTTGACACGTTGCCGTCTGAGGTGGGCCCCACGGTCAAGGCAGCTCCTCACGGGCGACTGTGACGACAGAGGAAGGAAACCTTCGGTCCTGCACACCTCCAAGGCCACCGCATGCTGCGGTCCACCCTTACGGCTTTTGTGTCCATCTTCCTCAAGGAGGGTCTTCCTCCTTCTCACTAGGCCCCTGCTTCACCATATGCAATGTCTTCCCTCAGCATTTAATCCTTCTGGACAAGGTGTTCAATCAAGTGAACCAAAGACTACTTTCTTCTGTTTTACTGGGTTTGTGTTAAGCACTCTTCAGAAGCCGAGGGCTGTCTTTCCTCTGTCATCTCTGTGTGTTGGGAAGCTCTGCTCAAACACGCCCACCGCAGGGACCCTGCTGTGTGAGAAACAACACTGACACAGCTCCAGCACCACAGTGCACTTCGCCACAGTGCAGAAGCAGTAGGATGCACCAGCACGTGCCTTTGTAGACTACAGCTCACAGAGACCCTGCGACCTACCAATCAGAAGCTTGGCCAGCCCTGGACCACCATCACAGCATCCAAGAGATGTTGCCCAGAGGGCACCACTATGAACTAGCAGATGGGTGTGTCTAAATACCCGAAAGGTACATTGAGAGCTTGAGTGCATTTATGTTGGCTTTCAAATTTCAGAGCTGCCCTCTTTATATGACTAACCAATACTTTAAAAATCTCAGAAAAAGAGCAAACAACAAACTGGATGCCATCCAACTGAGTCAGATTCAGAAGCCCTCCCTCTGGGGTTCCCAGGATGTAAATACTTAGGAGAGAAAACAGCCTCACCTTTCCCCCACAGGGCAACTCATGGATTTGAACTGCTGAACCAACATCTACAGCACTCAAAACCCTTCAAAGTTCAAGACTCCTCTCCAACTTACAGCAGCCCCATCCTGGGTCTGGGGCTCGTTCAAGCCTACTGGCAAAGACTGCTCGTCTTTCTCCCTTAGGGCAGCTGGTGGATTCGAACCACAGGAGACAAAGGGCCTGTTAGTTAGTGCGCTGTGTAGAACGCTGAGCCATCAAAAGTCTGCAACCAGAACGTAGCCTCAACTGTCAACTGCAATTCTGACTTTCAGACTGGGCTGAGAATGAAGTGTGTGAGGTAAATAGAGTCCTTTCGCAGGGGGATTCTAAGATTAAACTTGACATTTACGCACTGAGAGGCAGCGCCCAGCCCGCCCACGAGTGTGTCTGAGGACCAGGGCACCATCTCACTACTGCAGAGGTAAGCAGAGTGTCCCATATGTTGGATGTAAAATTGGCATGTCTGTGAAAGTACTTATCACTCTATTAATCTGGAAACTTGATACAAACACGACTCCGCTGAGGCATCGAGTATGTCGCCAAAGTGGAAACAGGCCTTCGCTGCTTCTCACCAAGGCAGCACAGGGCTCCTTAAAGGTTAATTCAATTAAATGGGAAGAGCTAAGTGGTGCGTGTTAGAGCGCAAATAGTCGTAATTATTAGTATTACCTCTGTGTTTGACAGCAAATGAACAGATGTTTTGACATATTAAATGATCTATCACAGTTCAAATCAGCCAGACTCACAGTGACCTGATACATCCATTTATTTGTATTTTTTTTCTGAAATAGCATCTTGTTGAGAAGCCCTGGTGGTGCAGTGGAATAAACATTGTGCTGCCAAGAGAAAAATTTGAAGCCACCAGCTGTTCTCACATGCTAGTTGTCCTCTAAACATCACAGCCTTAGATACTGGGGGGGGGGGTGCTTGGGCCTACAAAGTCACGGGGATCAGAATCTGTGTGACATGGGTACAGAAAACATGCAGGTTCAAAGTTTTCCAGCAAACCTGAAAACACTGCATTGATCACAGGAATGAAACACTGTGCTTCAACTGGGCTATTTGATTTTTCTAACAATCTATCTCTTCTACAAATATTTTTGTATTGTTTTATGTAGAACCCTTTGTTTATGTATTAAATGGTCAAAGAGCAGGTCTTAAATAGATTTGATTTTTAGGGTGGAAATTTGAATTAAAATATCAAGAAAACCAACTTTCAATTGGACAAATTTTGGATTTCTGAGTGGTATGTGGTGTAAAGGCAAAAAGGCTTATCCACATTTAAACCAAACCCAGTGGTGTGGAGTCAGGTTCTGACTCACAGCAGAGCTGTTCAGCTGTGCCCTGAGGCAGCTGCCTTCATAGATGCTCCCTGCTTCATCTTCTTCACAGAGCAGCTAGTGTGTTCTAACCATCAACCTTCCAGTTGGCAGTTAAATGCTCTAACCAGCACATCTCCAGAGCTCTTTCAAAGGTTTATGTTTTGTAAAACAGGCATGGGAACTGAAAGTAAGCAATTAAGCTTTTATTGGGGGCTCTGGGACGAGGTTCATTGTCCCAGGCCGGTGAGGGGCAGGAGGGGTCAGAGAAGTCACACGTGGCTTAAAAGTGAACAGACTTTTAACAACTCGGTGGGAAGGGGCCTTCTCTTGGCAGAGGAAGTGGTCGTGTGCCTCACTGATTTGCTGTGGCTGCTGACGCTGTCAGGTGGGAACCAGCTGTTTTAAGCATGGTGGGTTGTGGCATCAGACAACCTGGGAAATCTTCTTTGCCTTTTATGTGTCCTTGAGGCCATGCCACAGGATTCAGTGGGTGAGTCAGCCCTGCAGGTCTATCAGCTTATAGATAATCTAAAAGAATTGCTGTCATTAGGTGACTTTGAGTTGGCTATCAATCATCAAAACCCTGTGAACAACAGATCTAAGCCCTGCCTGAACCTGTGCCGTTCTCATTGTCTCTGATAAGCTCCAGACCATTGGTACAGTCACTGTATCAATCCATCTCTCTGAGAGTATTCCTTTCTGTCATTGACCCTCCACCTTTCTCAGCATGATGTCCTTCTCCAAGGACTGGTTTTTCCTGGCAGCACGTCCAGAGTTTCACCATTCTTGTCTCTCAGGAACAACCTGGTTGCAAGTCCCAAATTCAAACCCATTACCATCAAGCCAGTTTTTACTCATAGCTCCTGGAAGTACAGAACAAAACTCCCCCCAGGGCTCCTGAAGCCATCATCTCTGTGTTACAAGACTGTTCATCTTTCTTCCTCAGAGTGGCTGGTGAATTTGAACCACCAACCTTTTGCTTAGTATCCAAGAGCTTTAACTATTGTTGTGCTAGGTTTTCTTGAATCAAAGTTTCAGATGCAAAAGATTTGGTTGCTACGAAATGGGACTACAACCTTTTTTCCTATCAGCCATGATCAAGCTCTGCAGGACAGAACATCACCACTCCATGCAGATGACATAACCTTGCTTGCCTAAACTGAGGAGGACTTAAAGCATTTGCTGCAGAGGATCAAGGATGGCAGCTTTCAATTGGATCTCAATATCAAGAAAACAAAATTCCTCACCACCTGGATAATAGGAAGCATCATGATAGATGGAGAAAAGATTGAAGTTTTTACAATTTCATCTTGCTAGATCCACAATAAATACTCCTGGCACCAGCAGTTAAGAAATCAAAAGATGAACTGCTTTGAGAAATCTGCTTCCAAGAACTCCTGCAGAGTGCTGATGAACAATGATGTCAGTCTAGAGACTAAGGTGCATCTGATCCAGGCCATGGTCATCTCAATTGCTTGCTGTACATCTGAGAACTAGACAATAACTAAAGATGACAGAAGTGCTGGAGAAGAGTCTTGAACATGCCATAGGCTGCCAGGAGAACAAACAGGTCTGCCCTGGAGAGGTTGAAACAAGGTCATTCCTTGGAGGCTAGGATTTTGAAGCTCCATCTGACATACTTGGACATGTTTCCATGAGGGACCAGTCCTTAGAGAAGGGCATTGTGTTTAAAGGGTGGAGAGTCAGCACAGAAGAGGAAGACCTTGGATGAGATGGTGACTGTGGCATATTGGGCTCAGGTGTGTCAAAGATGTTGAGATTGGCTCAGGATAGGGCAAAGTTCAGAGTTGTTCTTTATAGGGTTGATTTGATAACACATAACAACAATAACAACAGGAAGTTTGATCAAACAAGAAAGTAGTCTTTGTGGAAGCAAATAGCCTCAGCTTTCTCTCACAGAGAAGCTGATGTTTCATACCACTGACCCTTTAGTTAGTAGCTAATTGTTTAACCACTGTGCCATCAGCACTACTTAGAAATGGAACAACCTGTCTAACCCAATCAGCTTCTGAATGGAGTGACAAAAATTACTCAGGGGGGAATTTTCCCAGTTACATAATCTCAGATGGAAGCACAGCTCTGAAGAAAGGACTGAAGAATTTTGAAATGCCCATGGATAAATCTAAGTTAAGATTGATGTTTTAAGATGCTGTCTCCTGAGTTTAATAGGTACAGAGTTAAACTGCACAGCCATAATGATAAATGTGGGATGGAGTTAAATAGGAGTTTAAGTATTCTAAGATCCTTGCACTATGCTGGAAAAACTCAAAGCAAAGATGCAATTTGTACAGAACTTTAAAACACAAAGATGCATGCCTTAATCTTACATAATAACTGAAGTAGTTAACATAAATTGTATAACTGAAAAATGTAATAGAACAGTAAAATGGAATAATAAAATACTTGATTAAGCAATAAAAACAAGTAACAAAGTAAAGCAAATAACATGTAACACATGATATATAAGTAGGTGAAGAATTATATAAAATATAAGCTGATTACGATCTCCAATTAAAATACGAAGAATATTGAACAGGATTAAAATGAATAAAAGGGAACAGGAGGAAACGGATAACATAAGCTTATATTTTACAAAAAGATTATATTAAAGAGTGAAAATTGAATTTTGACTTCATGCACTTTCTATTGTAGCCTTTCCCTGACCCCTCCTTCCATTTATCTTTGTCTCATTTCTTTAACTGTTACAGGAATTAATTTTTTATGCTTTTCCTAATTTCTTGAGATGAATACTTAGAATATTGATTTTTAGCCTATACTTTTTCTAAAATACATATTTGAGATGATCACCTTTTCTCCACATTTGACTTAGTGCAACACTACACATTTTAATATATGAAAGGTCCCTGACTGCATTCCTGGGGAGGCTGCTTTCTCAGGAAGTTCCCAGTTTCTGTTAAGACTCCGTTGGCTAAGGGAAAAGTAGCCCCACCCACCTAGCCCTTGGAGAAGACATAGGTGCACCTCTAGTCTGGACTCAGGGAAGGAAGGGTCCTGGGATGCATTCCATGAAACTTCCTAGCTCTCCACACACTCTGTTGGCTAAAGCAAGAGTGGCCCCTTCCATCTAGCTTCAGGAGAAGACACAGCACACTGTGAGCAGAGAGCACCATCACACAGCCACAGCCCAGACTTGGGAAGGGGCGGGTTCTGGGAAGAACAGCCCAGACTTGGGAAGGGGAGAGTTCTGGGAAGGATTCTTGTGAAGTTTCTATCTTCCCTCAGAAGCTTTGCTTGATCAGGAAGGAAACACTGATCCCCATCCATTTCACAGAATGTCAAGGAAGCAGGTACAAACATTATGCAAAAAACTATCTCCTAGAAAAGCAGACCAGCTCAAAGACCAAAGTAATCCCTCAGAGACAGGAAAGCAGAAGTAAGAACTGAAGAAGTTACAGATATTGGAAGAAAACGTTGAAGCCATAAACAAAGAGCAACAAGAAAGGGGTGAAAATTATCACGAGACAGAGAGGATATAGCCAACACAAGACTAGAAACAACAGAGAAGCAAGAAAAGACAGTCAAAATATCAAAACTGAAATGGCAGAAATTGTCAATATGCTAGAGGCACAGAAAAAGGCAGAACAGAAGACATGAAACAGAATCAACAATATAGAGAACAAGAATGTCTATAATAACTGAAGGGGGCGGGGGAAGTGACAAGACAAAAGGAAAATGGATAAAACATTAGAATTATGTGGGATGGTAAAAAACAAAATAACATATGGATGATTGGAATACCAGAACAGACGGGTAAAACTTTCTGGATATAATGAAAAACAAGAAATACACATTATAGAAGGTCAGTGAACGTCAAATAGGCTAGACCTAAAAAGAAAAACATTGAGATAGGTAACTGTCACATTTTCCCAAACCAAAGGCAAGGATAGAATACTAAAAACAGCACAAGAAAAACAGTCACTTACAAAGAATAAACAATTAGATTAAGCTCTGACTTCTCAGCAGAAACCATGTAAGAAAGAATACAAAATGGGATGGCATGTACAGAAGGATGAAAGAAAAAAGTTTCCAGTTAAGGACCCTGTACCCAGCAAAGCTGCCCATTGAACAAGTAGGAAAAACTAGACCATTTACAGAAAAGCAAGAATTTAAGGAATTCATGGGAAAAAATAATTTCTAAAAGAAATACTAGCAGAAGAAAGTGGATGGACCAAAGAAACCAGCAACAAGAGAAAAAAGAATGCAGCAAAATGTCCACAATAAAACCTAGCCTGTCAATAATCACATGTAAGGTAAATGACTTATATGCACCAATTAAGAGGGGGGAAAGTAGGAGAATGGATAAAAAAATCCCAACCAATCAGTGTGTTGCCTACAAGAGACACATTTAAGAAACAAAGGGAAAGACAAACTAAAAATCAAAGGGTACAAAAAAATATACCAAGCAACTGGCATCAATGAGAAAGCAGGAGCGAACATTGAGGTGCTGGCAAGGGAAGGAAGGGCCTGCAATTTCCCTGGAGAAAAGCTTCTGGGGGTGTGTGTGAGAAGGGATCTTGGCCATTGCAGTGCATCTCAGGGACCAGAGGACAAGAGAGTTTAAGGGAGAGGGATGCAATCAGGTGAGAGATTCACTTCCACTGGTACATTGAAGTGAACTCCCCTGGGCAGAAACTGTTTAAGTTTGGAAACTGGAATACAACAATTCCATTATGGTCTCATTAACAGGACAAAAGAAAATATGTTTCCAAACAGGGTTACATTCACAAATATAAGGATTAAAAATTCAGCATACAAAAAAAAAAAAAGTTTGGAAACTGGTTATGCCATTCTGCAGACAAAAGACATCAAGAGAGTTCAGGAGAGGGGGTCAATAATCCAGTGAGAGACTCCGTTCCAGAGCCAGCACGTTCTGGTGCTGAGGAGGGAGGGGACTGCAACTCCCGTGAGAAAAATTCCTCCAGTTCGGGATCCTAGCCACCACAGGGCCATCCTACAAACCAAAAATGATGATAGAATTGAAAAGATCTCGATGAGAATCTTCCACAGAGTGCAAGAGACGGAGCTGTCTGCAATACCCCCAGGCAGAAACTTTTTAAATGAGGAACCTGCTCGTGCCCTCCACAGACAAAAGAGATCAGCAGACTTTAGGAGAGAGGACTGCAATATGGTGAGATTTCTGCAGGGCTGCACTGCAGGCCAGAAAGGACCTGAAAGACTAAGCAAAGCAAACTTTCCCACCACACAGGTCCAGAAAGGATTTTCAGTAGAGTGAGCTGTCCACCCCCATTGGCTGAACACGTAACGCCTACACTAATCAATAACATCATAAAGATAATGAACTATTAACAACTGTGCAGACACAATAGACACAGCCTATCACATATGAAGGAAAAACATAATGTCAAGAAAGCAGCAGGCAGCTTCAAACATTGTGAAAAAGCAAATTTAGCTCCCCAAAAGCAGAGCATATTACAGATCTAATGAATATCCCAGAAACAGGGAGTCAGAGGAAATATATTGACACAGAATCATATGAACAGCTACTGAAGAAGGTACATGCTATGGAAGAAAGAATGGAAGCCAGCAATAAAGTGAGTACTTCAGAGACAGGGAAGAAGACGGAATATACTGTAGAGTTATACAAACAGCTATGGGAGAATGTGAAATGATGGAAAATGTAACAGAAGCCATAAAGTGAATACTCCAGAGACAGAGACAGAAGAAATATACCAACAAGGAGGAACTTAAACAACTATAGAAGAAGCTGTACATGATGGAAGAATTGAAACTATAGATAAAGAGATACAAGAACAACAACAACAATAATCATTACAAGACAAAAAGGTTACAGGCAACAGAATACTGGAAATAATGAAATGCATGAAAATGCAATCTATAATTATTGTTGATGTGTCATTGAGTCACCTGTAACTCATAGTGACCCTGTGCACAAAAGCCCTAAATCCTGCTCATTTCTGTGCCAATCTTATTGTCTCTGACACACCTACCCCCATTACCCCCGTCACTGAGTCAATCCATCTCATCAAGAGACTTCCTCTGTTGTGCTGTCCCTCCATCCTCCCAAGCATGATGTCCCTCTCCAAGGACTGATTCCTCCTTGCAACATGTCCAGAGTTTGTCAGATGAAGCTTCAGAATCATTGCCTCCAAGGGGCATCCTGGTCTCACCCTCTCTAGGATGAACTTGTTAGTTCTCTTAGCTGTCCATGGTATATTCAATACTCTTTTCCAGTACCACCGCTCAAAGGCATCAATTCTCCTATCATCCCTAGTCGTTATCCAGCTTTCTGATGCATACTAAGTAATTGCAAAGACTATGGCCTGTATTAGGTGCACCTCAGTCTCCAGACTGACATCATTGCTCTCCAGTACTTTATAGAGGTCTCTGACTGCAGACTTTCCCAATGCAATCTATTTTTTAATTCCCTGTATGTTGGTGCCAAGAGTGTTGGTTGTGGAGCCAAGAAAACTAAAGCTGTTAATAATCTCTTCACTGTATAACATGGTGCTGCCAATCAGCCCAGTGGTGAGAATCTTTATTTTCTTGTTATTGAGCTTCAATCCATATTGAAGCCTGCAGTCCATAATATTAAGACCAAAATGACAGAAGATTCCGAAATGCTGGAGGGACAAAAAGGCAGAACAGAAGAGATGGGACCGAGTCAATGAGCTGGAAGACAAGAACCTCAACGAGAACCTACTAGAAGAAAAATCAGAGAGGAGACACAGGAATTGCTCATGTATGCACTTCAGTAGTAGGGATCTATGTTTAGTTTTGATATAGGAGATACCATTAATCTAACCAATACTATCTACAAAAATAACTATGAACTGGCTTGAGGTTCAAGACAAAATATCTAATGTTTCCTTCCATAAGCTGCAAAACCAGAAAGGATGTCAACATTGTATGTGAGTGCCTAGCCAACGCAACAGATCAAGGAAAAGAAAGCAACATTGTGGAGACTGGACCAAACCAAAACTCAATGCCGCAGGCTCTCTCCATCTCAGTGGGTTCCTGGACCGTATGTAAATCTTTTCAGAGACTGCTCTGTCTTCTTCCTGTAGAACAGTTGTTGGGTTAGAACTGCCTCTTTTAGTGAGCAGCTCATGACGTTATACACTTATGCCACCAAGACTCCTGGAGATTGGAAAGGAGAAGAATAGGTAATTATTCTCTGGTTATCTAATTATGTAAGTGAAAATCCAAAAGACTCTAAAATTAACTATGATAACTAACAAATGAATTAATAGTGTCAAAATGTAATGTCAGAATGTGAATAAAAAGTATGTTTTTGTTTCTTATTACAAAATATTTGAAAAATTAAGTTGACAAAAGTAAAGGAAAACATCTACACATTTAAAATCTCAAGAAAATCTAATGAAAACTACAAACTATTAAAGTACAAAAGACAGGAAATTGAGCAAAAGATCATGTTCAGATTTTCTAAAATTCATTATTTTAAGAAGTCAGTTCTTTCAGTATTGATCTTTAGATTAAATACAGTATGATTAAAATATGAGTAGTCTACTTTTGTGGAAGTTGTCAAGCCTCTTAAAGATATTTCCAAATATTAGTGGCCTAAGTGTGCCTAGGTATTCTATAAGAAAAAGACTAGAAGACATATTTAAATATAAAAACATAAACTAAATCTACAGTAATAAAAATCATTGTGGTATTTGGAACAAGAACAAATAGAAAACTGAAATAGAAAATGATGTGCATAAAGTGACTTTATATAACAAAGGTGCCATTGAAATACAATGAAGAAAGGTTGACGTTTTTGATAAACGACGCTGCATCATATTCTATGAGGAAAATAGATGCAACCTTAACCTCTCCTCACACTATATGCCAAAATTAATTTGAGATGCTAGATCTAAATATTTCAGTGCAACAGTGAAACATCTCAAAGAGAAGGAGAAACAATCTCCAAGATGGTGAGGTAGATATGCCTGGAGAAAGGAGCAGCCAAAATCAGAGTTTTGTGAACTCCAGAAATTGCTTGAGAAACTTTCACCTACTCTGTTATGAAAACAGCACTTTCATAAATAAAACCTTGCTATATTTAAAAAAAATGGTAAGTTATTAAATCGGACAAAAGAAGCACATATTTACAAAGCAGACTTCACTGAGGTTCATCAGTAGAAAACATTCAGCTAATAGAAAAATAAGTCACAGAATCAGAGAAGCAATACATATATGTAAAAAAGGGCTCATTTCCAGGCCATATCTTCAAAAATATAATTCAAATCAGGAGACGAATTGCATTGGGAAAGTCAGCTGTGAGGGACCTCTCAAGAGTACTGAAGAGCAGTGATGTCAGGTTGGAGACTAAAGTGCGTCTGATCCAGGCTATAGTCTTCTCAATTGTGTGCTATGCATCAGAGAGTTGGACAGTGAACCGGGGTGATAGAAAGAGAATTGATGCCTTTGAGTTGCGGTGCTGGAGAAGAGTGTTGAATATACCATGGTCTGCTAGGAGAACAAACAGGTTTGTCCTGGAAAGGGTGAAACCAGAATGTTCCCTGGAGTCAAGGATTCTGAAGCTTCGTCTGACATACTTTGGGCATGTTGCAAGGAGGGACTGGTCCTTGGAGAGGGACATCACATTTGGCAGAGTGGAGGAGCAGCGAAGGAGAGGAAGACCTTTGATGAGATGGATCGATTCGGTGACTGGAGTGGTTGGAATAAGTGCATTTGAGATGGCTAGGTAGGCACAGGACAGAACAGCATTTAGAGCTCTTGTACATAGGGTTGCTATGAGTTGCAAGCGGCTCGATGGCACATAACAACAACAACAACTATAGTTAATAAGTTTTTCATAAGATGCTGTCCAAATTATCAATAAGCATGGAAGAGGTGTCAGATCAACGCTGTTAAGTGCCCTGAGTCAGTTCAACTCCTTGGGATCTTAAACAACAGAACTAAAGCCTGCCCAGTCCTCACGTCTCTGCTGTGCTTAAGACAATTGTAATCACCACACAAATGCATCTCATTAAGGGGCTTCCTCTACTTCCCAAGGACTAGCACCACCTAACAATGTGCTCAGGGTAAATGAAATAAGGGTCACTGTCCTTGCCTCCAAACACAATCCTGGCTGCACTTGGTCCAACAAGTATTTGTTAATTTTTTAGACTTCCATGGATTATTCATTCTTCTTAAGTAACACTAGGACTCCATGTTAACTCCAATGTTGTTGTTATGTGCTGTCAGTTGGAACTGACTCATAGCTGATTCTCCAGCAGAGTTCCAGAGGCTGTAAATCATCCGGGAGGAACTGTCCATCTTTACCCACGTGAGCAACTGGTGGGTGCCACCACCTTCCTTAAATTTTAGCATAAGTCCTGACTACAAGGTCACCAGAGCCACCATCAATGGTCACTAGGAAAATGAGATCACAAAAAGATACCAACAGACACTACAAGGATGAATGAAGGGAAAGTCTTGCGATCCCGTGTTTCGTGGGGCATGCAGAGAGCAGCACTTTTCTAACTACTGCTGGGGCAGAACGGAGCCCGTGAGACACTGTGACAGGTCTACTGGTGGCCCAGTGGGTTAGGTTGGCTGATGACTGCAAAGGCAGCAGTTCACACTCACCAGGGCCTCTGCTGGAGAAAGACGAGGCAGTCTATTTCCGCAAAGGTTTACAGCAGGCTTAGAAACTTTGAGGGCACTTCTACTCTGTCTTGCAGGGTCACTGTGAGGTGGAATCAGCTCAGTGGCAGTGGGTTTACAACAGTCGTGTGTTCATATACCTCATGACTCAGAAATTATTTCCCTTGGTATTGTGATCACCAAAGTATAAATATTAAGGTTCTAAAAATACCCAAAAAGCAATTGCCATGGAACCAGTCCTACCTGGTGGTGATCCCACATGTATCAAACTAGAGCTATGCTTTAGGGCATTTTAAATAGATGAAGTCTTTGGGAGTAAATTTCCAGAACTTTCCCTTGGTACCTCTGGCTGTATTTGAACCTCCAAATGTTCAATTAGTAATCAAGTGTATTAAGCACTTGCACCACTGAGCTACTCAAATAAACCTACTCCTCAATCAGTATTTTTTTAGCCAACATTTAGATTTTTTATGATAGTAAAAATGCCTACTATCCAAATATTTTGTACATTAATGCTATACGCCTGGCAGTAACAAATGCTGAAGTGTGAGGTGAGAGTGAGCTGGCTGTGATGGTCAAGGTCATTTGTTCCTTTGGCTGGGTCATAAGTCTCACTAGTTTGGCAGTTATATGATGATGCAATTTGGTAGTTACATGATGATGTAATTCAGTAGTTACATAATGATGTAATTTGGTATTTGCTTGATGTAATGCTGTATTATGTAATGATATAATTTGATAGTTACATGATGATGTAATTCTGTAGTTATGTAATGGTGTAATTTGGTGGTTACGTGATGTAATTTGTAGTGCTGTAATCTGGCAGTTACTCAATGCTGTAATTCAGTAGTTAGGTAATGATGCAGTCACTTTCCATTTTGTGATCAAATGTGATCATTAGTTCTGATGTAAGTTGAACTAATATTTCATTAAATTATTAATGCTGCCTTTTATTATCAATATTGATGACTTCCATTTTGCTTTGCCTGTATGTTAGATTTTACATTATAAGCCAAAGACTACTTCCTTCCTGCTCAGTACTGGGTTAGTCCAATTTCAGAATATGTCAGTTCATAGTTAGGGATTAGGCGAAAAGCTACCAGTGGGTTTGTGGATGTGCTATTTCTATTTAAGCCCGATTTTAGCTACAATTCCAGTTTCTACCTGTTCACTATATGCTTTTATTTTTACCAGGCCACGATGTAGACTCGCGTGAACTTTGTGATAATTAGTAAGTATAACTGGTGAGTCTCCATTCCACCTTGGATATGTCATGAAAAGGACTCAGGCCCTGGAGAAGATCCTAATAATTATTAAAATAGAGAGCTAGTTAAAGACAAAGGTCTGCAACAAGACAGACGAAAACAGGAACTGCAGCAATGGGCTTCAGCAGAGTACAGATGGTGAGAACCGTGCAGGATCCGACTGGTTTCATCCTGTTGTCCTGGGGTCACCGAGTCAGAGCCAACGAGGTGGGACCTAACAGTGGCAGCCACACTCAGTCTTTAAGGAGTTTTGTATATGTATTTTATACAAGTATTTACCTTATGTAACTTTTAAAATGTCAAGAGTCAAGTCACATTCTGAATAATTCTACCTGGAGTGACAGAGCAGACTTGCTGTGAAGGATTTCTTAGGCTCTGACATTTTTTTTTAATAATTTTTTTTACTTTAATGAAAGTTTAGAGAAAAGTTTTATTTTCATTCATTCATTATTGCACATTTTCTCCATTCCCTCCCGTCCCCCTCCACCAGGTCCCTTTTTTTTTTAATATCCACTCACTGTTGCAGTTACCTCCCTCCTGTCCCCTCCCCGGCCCCCGTCCTCTCTGCTGCACATCTCTTATTCTGAGCTGTTGTCATACGTAGAATGCCAAATCATGTATTCCCTTTAAACAGTTCTTTCCCTCATCTGTTCCAACATGAAGGGACCTCCAGGTCTTCTGTGGAGCCTCCAGGTGACTTCTGAGAGATTTTTTCAGTTATCAGCTCAGTGCCCATCCACTAGCCTTCAAGGTTCTGTGAATTGTAAGCAACTTCAACATTTATTTACATTATTCAGAGAATCACCTCACAGCTCCCCAAACTCTCTGTATAATCTCTACAAGGTTTTCTCTTCACTCAGTGAAGTATCTAATCGCAACGACTGATTCCCAGATTACAATGTGCTTACAACTTGCAAAATTAGTAAGCAGTGGTTTCTGCGCCCACTGTTTTCCTTCTGTCCTGAGGACCAGGACTGGATGCATTGTTGAGGGTAACTGCCAGTGCTGAGGGCTGACTGCGGCAGGGGTGGGCAATCGAGGGAAGATGCTGAGACTGCAAGTCCTGCCATATAACGTCTGTCATTGCTAATGTGCTCTCAGTAAAATGCAGATCAGTAGCCTGGAGTATTTGCCAGAACAAAGCCCCGTTTTTGCCATTAAAAACCCAAAACCCAAACCAATCTGTTGCCGTGGACTCCATTCCAACTCCTTCGGTGCCCCCGCAGGATGGGGGTAGGGTGGGGGACTGCTGTTGTCTTCCTCAGAGGCTGGTGGGTTCCAACACTAAACGCCTCACTACTAGGCTCCTTCAACTAACCGTAAATTCAAAAAACAAACTCCAAACCACATCAGTGACTCTGGAGGTGTTCCTAACTCACAAGCCAGAGCAGAGCTGCCTCAGCATTTTCAAGGCTGCAGACCGTAGGAAGCAGCCTGAGACTTCTTCCTGAACAGCGCCAGCTGGGTTTGAACCACCAACCCTCTGGTTAGCAGCTGAATACTTCTCCTATGTGCTGTCAGGACTCCTTTTATTATTATGCTATTGTTGCTATTACTCTCAAGTCAGACAGGGCCAACTCATGGCTGACACTCCGGAGGTTTTCAGAGGCAGCAAACCCCATGAAGGAGATGGCCCATCTTTCTCTCTTGCAGCAGTTGGTGGATTGAAGCCCTGTGCCTTTGGGCTGGCAGTGAAATGCCTTACCACTAAGCTCTGGTGGCCTCGTGGCCAGAGGCTGCACTGCAATCCCAAAGGCGTGTGGTCTGAGGCCACCAGTCTCTCCACAGGAGGATGGGCTGTCTCCAACTGTGCAATTAACTGCCTCTGAAAACCCGCTGGAGGGTCAGCTATGGGTCGGTTCTGACTCGACAGTCCACAACAACAAGAAGCCATCAGAGCTCCCTCCATGGTCCTCCTAATATTCATCAGCTCTGACATCCACAGCTTGGAGTTTTATCTTTTGAAAGAAAAAGGTTTTAAATGGAGACATGAACTGTCTAGCGTGAAATTCACCATTGGTTAGGAAGTGAGTACAGTCTTGGAACTCAGCTACCCGAGTTCTGCCAAGTCTGGCCCTGAGCTCTCTAACTTTGTTCCTCAAGGTTCTCTCTTTTCTGCTAATGGTCCTTCTCTCCAAAGACAAATCAAGATGCACTCATCAAAGCAAGCGATTTCCACTCTTTAGAAAAATAGGAAATGAAGAGATATGGCATGTGATTGAGAATTTTCAACTGTGACCTTTGTATGAATGTTTTGAAAAGATGAGTTGTATAAAGCGTGAGTGGAAATGGAACGGACTGCTGCTGTCGTATAGTTGGAAGCAACTCAGAGCTGACCTGCCTTACAGAGCTACGGGCAGCAACTGCGCAGAAGGAGACTGCCCAGCCTCCTCCCTGGAGCAGCCGGTGGATTCAAACCGTGCGCCTTTGGATTGGCAGCACAACTCCCCACCACTAAGCCATCAGAGGTCCACCATAAATATTTAAAAATATTATTCGGACTCCTGGTGGTGTAGTGGATGACTAGCTGGGCTGCTAACCTAAAGGTCAGTGGTTCAAATCTACTAGTCCCTCTAAGGAGAAAGAGCTACAGCTTTGTAGACCCAATGAATGGTGGTTATGAGTCAGGCTGGACTCAACAGCCATGGATTTAGTTTGTTTGGTTTTTTTAATTTAAATTTAATATTAATTTCCATAAAAAATTTACAGAGACTTTGGATTTCCATTCATTCATTGTTGCACTTTTCTCCCCTCCCAACCCTCCCCCCTAGAACACTACCCTCTTGGAAAAGTAAGACAAATTCTTTCATTGTTTTACAAACCCTTCCCCCGGGTCCACTCCACCATGCAGCCTTTGCTCTAGACTCCTGTCATGACAAAAATACCTAATCACATACACCTTTTAAACAGTTTTCTCCCTCATCTGCTTCAGTGCAGTATACATTATTGAACCCATCTTTCTCAGTCTCTCCCCAACCCAAAGGTCAGTCATTTTCTACAATAGTGGCACCATGCAGTATTTGTCTTTTTGTGACTGAGATGCTTCACTCAGCATAATGTCCTCCAGAGTCACCCATTTTAAATAATATTGCATGAGTTCCTTGTTTTTCAATGCAGCATAGTATTCCATTGTGTGAATATACCACAGCTTCTCTATCCATTCATTTGTTGATGGACACTTGGGTCATTTCCAACTCCTTGCTATTGTGAACAAAGCCGCAATAAACACATGGGTGTGCATATATCTGTTTGGACGTCAGTTATGGTCTCTTAGGGGTATATTCCCAGTAGTGGAATTGCTGGGTCAAATGGTATCTCTATTTGCAACTTTTTGAGAAAGCACCATACTGCCTTCCATGGGTTTAGTTTTTCAACTTACCATTCATTTATTCAAATTTTACTTATGCCTATTAATAAGTATTCCATTAACAAAAATTCAAAAGTGAAAATAAAGAATGGAGTTGCTTCTGTCTGTCTTAAAAAAGATCTCAAAATCACAAAAATTATGTTAAAAGGAAAAGATTACTTTTATAAAGCTGTATATTGATGCAGCTATATTTTTTGAAATTGCATTTGCAAAGTTATCATGGAGTTAATAGTCCTAGGGCACAATTTTAGGGCAGGGTTTTTAGCAGGGCTTTGTTTTGTTTTCCTTCTGACTAAAGATGAAGGTGACAGGAGATGCACCCCACTTTAAGGGGAGAGGGGAGTTTTGAAGACGCTGCCAGGAGCCCCTGGGGCAGGCATCAGACATGTTTCCTGGCATTTGTTAAATGACCTGTAGCTTGGGGTCTGGCTCTGGTGCAAATAGTGTTGTGAAGACATTTATTTTCATCAGTAGAAGAGGGAAGAAAAAGTTAAGATGAAATTTAGTAATATTTTACAAAAAATTCCAAGGAGCCCTAGTGAAAACAACAAATAATTGCTCCATTACTGACCCCAAGACATAGTGATTTGAATGAAGCCAGTGGCTTCTCGGGAAGCTCTGGTGGCATAGGGTGCTATGTGTTGAACTGCTAACCAGAAGGTCAGTGGTTTGAATCAAGTACGCACATATTCCACAGGAGAAATACGAGAAACCACCTTCCATGAAGACATCCAGCCTCTGGAGCGTGATTGAGGGTCACTGAGAAGCCAGGCTCTATTTTATGTACTACTTCATTTGGGTAACAAAACCTCTGTGTGGAAAATGTTTGCCCGAGCCTTTAAGTTTTGTCTTAAACTGCTTCCCAAAACAGTAACTACTATGGCTTATAACCCAAGATGTAGATGTTTTGCACTCCATGTATCCTTGAATGTATCACTGTGCCCTTGAAATGTTTCAACAGCAGAATGTCGTAGTAAGTAGCCCAGCCCCTGGGTCAAGAAAAAGTATAAAACCTTCAAAACAGATACTAGGGGATGGGTGATCCTGCCACGCTGCGGGGACCCCGCTGAACAGACTGATAGAGGACCTCACCTGTAATCCTGAAGTGTGTGTCCCTTGTTTTCTTGGGCCTAACAGTTACCCAGAGCTGGAATCCGGTCAGGGGAGCTAGAATAAGTGGGTTAGTGGCCTGGGTAATGAGTTAGTGATGTGGGTAGTGGGTTAGTGATGTGGGTAGTGGGTTAGTGGCTTGGGTAATGAGTTAGTGATGTGGGTAGTGGGTTAGTGACGTGGGTAGTGGGTTAGTGATGTGGGTAGTGGGTTAATGGCTTGGGTAATGAGTTAGTGATGTGGGTAGTGGGTTAGTGGTTTGGATAGTGGGTTAGTGACTTAGGTAGTAGGTTAGTGGCCTGGTTAATGAGTTAGTGATGTGGGTAGTGAGTTAGTGGATTGGATAGTGGGTTAGTGGTTTGGATAGTGGGTTAACAGCTTAGTTAATAGTGGTTTGGTTAATGGTTTTGTGACTTGGGAAGTGGGTTAGTGGCTTGGTTAATGGATTAGTGGTTTGGTTAAGGGGTTAGAGACTTAGTTAATGGGTTAATGGGTTAGCAGCTTGGTTAATAAGTTAGTGGCTTGGTTAATGGGCTAGTGGCTTGATTAATGAGTTAGTAGCTTGGATAATGGGTTAATGGCTTGGATAATGGGTTAGTAGCTTAGTTAATGGTGTGGTTAATGGGTTAGTGGCTTGAGTAGTGGGTTATGACAAGAGTAATGTGTTAGTAGCTTCTTGAAAGAATGGTTTGGAGATCTGCTTTTGTAAAGATTGAAAATGAAACCAGTCTTGCTCTCACGGGGTTGGCTCTGATCGCCCTGGAGGACAGCAGAGCTGACCACATAGAGCTGTCTATGTAACCACCATCATCTGGCGGAACAGTAGCTAAAGGCCCAGCTGGCCCAGCTGTTAACTGAAAAGCTCTTGGTTTGAACTCTCCAGCTGTCCCATTTCTAAAAGTTACGGACTTGGAAACCACACGGTCCGCAGGACCACAAGTCAGAACTGACCCCATGACGATAGGCTGAGTGCTGGTACACCTGAGTGTTCCTGTTATGGTGAAGTGAGTGACTAAGTATGCCAATAACAGGTTAAAGTTCAAAAGATGGTACATAATGGAGAGTCAAACCACATTAACTGCTGTCAAGGTGACTCTGACTCAGTCACCCTGTAGGATAGAAGAGAACTGCCCCAGTGTGTAAAATGTCAGATTAACCCAAAGGTCAGCAGTGCGAACCCACCGACCACTCCATGGGAGAAAGATGTCCTCTCTCCTCCCTGTGAAAGTGGGGGAAGCCACGCTCTCTCCTCCCATAGATATTTTTGCAGCCTCAGGAACCCGATGGAACAGCAGTGAGTTTGTTTGGTGGGGTTTTGTCTCCACAGAAGCGCTAGCTCAACTTTCTCCCAAACCCTCCACCTTCTGTTTCATAGCTGAGAGGTTTTGTCGTGGTCTTTGTTCTTTTTTAAATAAAATGTCAATCTTTATTTTAAGCTAAGTGCAATAACAATTTAATACAATATACCTAAATACACACAAAACTTGTCTATCACAAACTACAGAAGCAGTTTCTACAGCCATATATGGTGTTAGTCAAGCATACATTTTCACAATGAACAAGTACTAATATGTTAATAAAACTTTATCCTAAATCTTTAACCCACCAGTCAGCTTTTAAGTAATCTCATTTCTGATAATGAAAGTATTTACTTTTAGAAGATTTAATCTTATTTGGAAAAATGAGTTCTCTTTTATTTTGACAAAAATACGTCCCACAATGGTTTTAAATAAAAAAGCCTCTCAATACTGAAACATTCAAATGAAATTCTCCCCCCTCAAAAAAAAAAAATAAATAAATCACTCTTAGTATCTGAAAACTATAGCACTATCTTTTAAGACAAACATTCTTACAAAGACTGCATTTTTAAGCACTGCACCACGAGGACCCCTCCCCTAAGGGTTATCGACCCCCCGACATGGTGGCTCCCACTGGGCCTCTGTCGGTTTCTGAGGTTGCAGGCCTTACGGGGGGAGGTGCCCAGCTCTGCACTGTGGAGTAGCTGGGGGGTTCACACCGCTGACCTTTGGGGTTAACATCTCCACATGTTCTGAAGTGTTTTGGGTGCACTATACCAGCAGGTTTAGTTTGCTTGGCTCCATAGTCAACAGTCTTGGCACCAGCAGCCAGGAAATTAAAAGGCGCATTGCCATGGGAAAGTCTGCTGTTAGGGACCTCTCC
>NW_006399754.1:37246415-37249550 GCF_000299155.1 Elephantulus edwardii
GATTGGCACAGGACAGAGTGGAGTTTAGGGCTGTTGTACATAGGGTCGCTATGAGTCGCAGGTGACTCGATGGCACATAACAACAACAACAAACATACCAGCAGGACTCTCGGTGGACATCCGAAGGCTCAGCTCCATTCTGTCCTCCACGGTGACTGCACCAGCAGCTGCTGAGACCCCGCAGACCACAAAGGCCACACGTGACTGCCCGCAGAGAGAGCCCATCTTGGCCCCAGGGCTGCTGGTCTCTCCTTAATAATGGCAGCCATTGCATGCCAGTCGGTGGTGAGCACACACACCTGGAAAGGTAATTTGACGGGGCTCGTGGGGGTTCCCCACCATAACTTCTTCTACGGGAAAAAGAAGGCATTTGGGAGGGCTCACGGTGGTTTTAATTTTTCTGTTGTATTTGAATTAGTAAAACTGTGAAACTAAGCCAAACACTCTTTCTCATAAATAGTGTCCCCAAAATTCACTGTGACTTTTTAAAGCTTTGTTTGCTAGTTCAGGATAATCAGGCTTCATAATGACAAAAGCTCTGTCAACTGGGAAGTGAACTCTAAGAAGGTGTCCCCCAAGGACATGCTTGGAGCCTCGTCTGCTCACTGGAGGTATTGAAGGCTGCGATAAATAGCTATCTCGTCCGTGTAGTGCTAGGATTAACAACATTCCTCACTGCGTTTTTTTAAAAATCATTATCGTTTTTGCTTCTGAAAGGCTGAATGGTATCGGGTGTGCCTGGGCAAACATGGCGTCTGACCCACTCACCTGTTCTCACCTGAGATGTGGTACTGGCTGCCCGCTGCCTGCAGTTCTTTGGACTTTGGCATGCTCAGTTACCTGGATACCTGGTGGTGCTGGGAGCTAAGCCCCGGGCTGCTAGTTGACAGGTCAGCTCTTCGAATCTGCCAGCCCTCCTTCCGAAGACGTGGCAGCCTGCGGCTGTGAAGACTACAGCCTTGGAGACCCAGTATGGCAGTTCTCTGTCCCATGAGGTCACCACAGGTCAGAGGCCAAGGGCAGTGTTTCTACTCTGTGTTTTAGATGGAGCTGTAGTGGTGCAGCGGGGAGATGCTGGGATACTGGCTGAAAGGTCAGTGTTTTGAACAGCACGCAGTGGCTAGACTGAGACAGGCCTTACCGTCTGTTCCTATAAAGGTGTGAGCCGAGGAAACCGTCTGGGCAGGTCCGCTATTGGATGGCCAGCTGTGGCTCTGAGTCACCGGTCAGCGCCCACACTCAGGACTGTCCTCTCAGATGGCCCGGCCCTCTCGTGACTTCAGGTCCTCTGCTGTGGGCATGCGAGGCTGTCACGTCAGTGCCATGGGTGGTGAGCTCAGGAGCCTTCCTCCAGTCCTGCTGCCAGGATCTTCTTCCTGAACAACACATAAGCAGGCACGCTGATGTTTCTAAGCTCTTCTGATGATGAATGCTTGTATCTCTGTGCTTGGAAGGCACACTAGAGGCTTACACTCCCAGGATCTGAGACCTCTGTGGGAACACCCAGAACACCTCCCCTTCTGACCCTGTCTGGATTGTGACCCCACCTTCAATCAGATGGCTGGTCTCCATTTCCAAGCATAACCAGAGGGACAGAAGGGCAGCCAGCATTTGGCATGGTGCCACCATAAAGTTGGCTTGGCACTGGGAACACCACTGAACGCCTTGGGACATTGTTGAACCACCCAGCATAGTGCTTCCTTCTGGAGCCAGATAATAGCCTCGGGCCAAGGGTCACATACACAGAGTCCCAGCTTCAACAGAGCGAGGCTGCCAACAACCACAGAGCTTCTGACACTGGGCCCCAAACATCTAGAGCGACAGGAAGTTTCCAGGAGCACACAGGGGTTCCTTGTCTATCGGAACAGATAACAGAATTCTCCCTGAGCTCTGGAGGCTCCTGGCATGGCCTCCAATAACCCTGCAGACAATCACACAAGCTTGAGCTTCTGGGATCTCACTCTTGGGTTTATTGCAACTGACACTTAAGTCAGCACTGGATACACAGTATCACCAGAGAGAGAGGTGTGTGGTGGGGGCCACATAGTGACCCTGTCAGAGGTGGTGACGCCAGAAGGGCTGTCTATACAATGTCTGTGTAAGTCACAGCAGGAAAGAATTACATTTTTTGTAGAAATATCACTGTATAACAAAATCCCATTTTTTGTAAGCCCAGGTTGTTGTTAGGTGCCACTGAGTCAAGAACTCACAGCAACTCCATGAACACGGTGTCTGTACCCTGTCCTATCCTGTGCCATCCTCCTCATCTCTGACACACCCAAGCCCACGGCTGCAGTCACCATATCAGTTCAACTCACTGAGGGTCTTCCTATCTTTCATCAACCTTCTACCTTCCTAAGCATGTTGCCCCTCCTTAAGAAATAGCTTCTCTTAACAACATGCTCAAAATATGTGAGATGAAGCTTTGGCATCCTTGCGTCCAAGGAGCACTCTGGCTGCACCTTCTCCAAGACAGATCTGTTCTCTTGGATGCCCATGAGATGTTCAGTGCTCTTCTCCAGCACCACAGCTCAAAAACGTCAGTTCTTCTGTCATCCTCATTCACTGCCTACTCTCAATCGTGTGAACCTGAGTCTTTAAACTGCTGTCATTGCTTTTCAGCACATTGGAGAGCTCCCTGGCTGCCCAGTTTATGAGGATCAATGCACCTACACGCCTACAGCTCTATGCTGCTCTACTTATTGAAGCTTCTAATATGCTCAAGTCGGAGCTGTTACTGTTACTTGATAACACAGTCATGTTTCCAATCATGTGATTTCTCCTGCCTGAGTTAGCCCATGCTGCTGGTTTTATTGTTGTCTTTGTTTTTATAGGCACTAGTTTTTGTCAGATTATCTGGTGCTTTAGCTATAACACTGTAGTGATTAGTATTTGTGAACCTGTCTCAACACCCTTTTTTGAGTGTGAAAATAAACAAAGCCAGGAAATGTCATCAATTCTCACTCATGTCTACCCTCCACCAGGGTCTCGAGCTTGTAAATCTTAATGGAGATTTTTGCTTATGTGTCTCCCAAATTGTTGCTAGTGGGGTCTAACTCCTGACCTTTCAAATAACAGACCAACACTTCACCCACTACACCATGTTGTTGTTGTTGTTGTTATGTGACGTCGAGT
>NW_006399754.1:37252195-37262492 GCF_000299155.1 Elephantulus edwardii
TTTCCTACATTCATGGTTCTCACATTCCATGTCCCAATCACCAGTGTCTGCTTACAACTGTTCCTCTTCCTTTGTATTTCCATGCTTGAAAACTCAACATCCTTTGCCATCTCTGTTATCTAAATGTTGTACATAGGGTTTTCAGAGGCCTGCTATTTCAGAAGTGGATGGCCAATCCTTCTTCCTAACTACACCATGTAGTCAGTCTTTAAAGAAAAGGAGATTAAAAAGAGACTTCTACTCGGTTAATAAAAATGTTGTTACTAGTAATGTACAGAGACTTTGCAGGAGTTCTCTTGTTAGGGTTCATAGAATTTTAGAAAAATTACATTTAAGCAATTTACACTGTTGGTCACATCTTATTCTATGATTAGGATTGATAATACACATTAACAAGTTCTGCATGCCTCCATAATTTCAATTGATTCATGTGCATGTGGAAGTTGGACAATGAATAGGGAAGCCTGGAGAAGAACTGGTGACAGAGAATTGAATGCATCACAGATTAGAAAATCACAAACAAAATAAAAGTCTTCTTGGAGGAAGTGCAACCAGGGTGCTTCTAAGGGACAAGGATGGTGATGCTTCACCCCACATCCTTCAGGCATGTGGTAGGAGGTGCCGGACCGTCGGGAAACACGGCACGCTGGGAGTAGAGGGTCTGAGGGGAAGACCCTCAGTGAGACGCAGGGTGGAGATCACAGGAGGATTCAGGACAGGGCAAGAGTGTTGCTCATAGGATTGTGATGAGTTATGGTTAACTCAAAGGTTTTGAACAACAAAAAGCAGAACTCTGTACGTTTTGGTGTGGAAGGAGGTTCACTTGCTCATTGGAGGAGGCAGCCAGGGAGCACCCACAGTCTTCTCGCCATCACTCCCTTGCCAAGATGGGAAAGTGGAGAGGAAGGTGTCCTCATCAGGACCTGCCCCCGGACTGGAGGAATAACAAAATTGATTGACTGATGGACACAGACGGCAACAGCTCAGGAGGGGCCAGGTGCGGGCGTGTTTGGGTCTTTACCCTGTGCCACTCTGGAGTCAGCTTGGCTGGACCTAAGAACACGAGGGCCCCTGGAGCCCCGTCTGCACAGTGATTAAACCCAGAAGGCTCGGTGGTAGAGGCCCACCAGCTGCTCCACGGGACACAGGTGTGGCAGTCAGCTCCTGGGGAACCTGTAGCCTGGGAAACCCAACGGGGCTGTTCTCTGACCTACAGGATCGTTTTAACAACATGATGTCTGACCAAGCCCTTATTGTGTATTGCTTCCCCTTCATCAAGCTTATCTCTTTCTTACTTTCTCCTCTCTCGTTTTAATAGAAACCTTGTGGTTGACTATTAGCACTTGGCCATTAACCAAAAAGTCCAGGCTCAAACTCACGTGTGGCTCCATGTGAGAAAGAAGTGGGCAATGCCACTGCTCCAGTCAGTTCTTACTCCCACCAGCCCTCTGCTGTGAGCCTTGGGGGGACCCACCCTCTGCTGTGAGGTTTGGGGGGATCCACCCTCTGCCATGACCCTTAGGGGGACCCACCCTCTGCCATAACCCTTAGGGGGACCTGCCCTCTGCTATGAGCCTGAGGGGCACCAGCTTGTTGCTTGGAGAGCCTGCTGGGCTTGATCTGCTGGCATTTGGCTCCCCCCTCATCCTCCAGCAGGTGTTCTGAGGCAGTAATCACACAGGAAGCTTGTCCCTCCTTTTGCAGTCAAGCACTTGGTGGATTTGAACTTGACATTGCAGGGCAGCTCCTGAGCTCCCCAGGCTTCTCGGTTTGCAGCAGGATCTGATCCACAGCAGGTTCCCACCAGGGCTCCCCTGTACACCCCATAGCCCAGAGAACTCCCAGGGCTGGTCGGCTCCACCCACGGCTGGCCCCTGGAGCTGAAGCAACACAAGGCACCTGGCTGCAGGGATTCCGTGGCCACACTGGCCAAAACTTAGGGGCCCCTACTTTAGACTGAAGGAGCCTTGGTGGACCGTGACTAGGAGTCTGACTATTAGCTGCAAGGTTACCAGTTCAGACCCACCACAGCTCCAATCGAAAGCCCTCCAATCAGCCCCTCAGAGCTGACGTGTCAGGAAGCTCGCAGAGCTCTGCTCTGTGCCCTCAGGGGAGGCCTCTGAGGGTGGGATTTGCCTGAGCCTGCAGACTCCCACCACAGACTCCCACCGCCACCCAGCACATCACACTGCCTTTGTTTTGTTTTCAAACAGACTTTTCAAAACTCTGCAGATTTTCTGGGTGGGAAAACACGATAGCTAAAACCAAAGAGGACTGCCTTTGTTAAGAAGTCCTCTGGATGACGTGGTCTGAGGCAGGGAGCTCGGTACAGGAGTCTCAGAAGTCCATGTCACCAAGATCATGCGGCTTTACTGCTGAGCCCCGGCCCAACCCCAAAACAGCATCAACAAGGAAAAGGCCCCCAAAGGCCCCCGCAGCTGCTGTGAGGAATGAGGGGTGTCCACAGTAAAGGGCAGGCTGCCAGCAGTCATTCCGCAGGGCAATCCCCACAGCTCTCTGTCCACTGCTCATGCAAATGCATCCGGTAGACCCTGCAGGCAAGGCCCTGCCAGGAAGCCTCTGTTCTTTCCCTGTGATGCAGCTGGCTTTCACATAGCCATGCTGGGGGTGGGGCGGGGGGAGGAGAGCCACAGCTTCTAGAATCTCCTCAGACCTGCAGCCAGCGAGGAGCTGGAAGCATTACATCATGAGGTTGTCAAGGTAACCAGCCAGGCTGCCTCTGGAAAAGTGGGGCCAGCAGGTCCTTGATGAGGACAGAGGCACAAGAGAAGCAGGTGACCTGCAGACGCGGAGCTCGGGCTCAGCTCTGGTAAAAGACCATCATTCCAGGCCAGTTGTTGTCTTTGTTGTTATAGTTTGGGCAAAAATGGCTATCAGCTTCCCCTTCCACATTTATAGACTTTCCTGGGGCATTGGCTGTACCCCTTCAGTGAACGCTCATGCACCCCCACTCTTCCTGCCTGGGTTCTCATTTCCTTTCTTTCTTCTTCCCTGCCCGTCCCTGTCTTCTGAGTCTGCTCACTTTTGGGCAAACGGGGAGTCCTCTGATGGAAGGGACCCCAGTGGCACAGTCCCCAGCAAAGGCCACATTGTCATCTGTTCAAATCCACCAGCTGCTTCACAGAAGGAAGATAGGCACTCTTTCCCCACAAAGACCTACAGCCTTGGAACCTGGTGGAGTGTGGCTGTGAGTGGGAACCGACTTGGTGGGCGGGAGTTCGGCTCCCTGATGGTCCTGATGGCTGGCTGTGGTGAGGAGCACACACTTCCATCCTGTTACCACTCTCTCGCTTGGCCTGTCTGTTGTTTGACTACAGCCTAACCCTGGACGTCTGGTCCAGTCCAGGTGTGAAGGGCATATAACGGCCACAGTCTCATAGTCCTTAATGAATTGTGCTGCTAGTCCAAAGGCTGCACTTCGCCAGTGGTTCAAATCTACCACCAACTCAGAGGGAGAAAGATGTTGCAACTCAGAGCCTAGGAAACCCGAGTGAAGGACAGTCACTACGTGCCAGACCACCTCAAAGGCAGTGCGTTCTCACAGGCTCACGAGTCTGGTCCTTCTGTGATTTGGAATTTGCTTCTTTGTTTTTCTCCATCTCTGTCCAGGACTGTCGGCTATGGTCCTGACTGAAGCAGTGGGCAGTGGAGGCTGTGGTCCGAGTGTCCTCTGATCTGTACTTCTCCACACTCTGGTTCTGATGAGTCCTCTGGACTGTTGGCTGTAGTCCTGACCAGAGCAGTGGGTAGTGGAGGCTATGGTCTGAGTATTTCAATCTGTACTTCTCCTCTCTGGTTCCCATGAGCCCTGTGCACATGTTGCTTCTTTGAATCCTTGACTCTCTCTACTCTTTTGCTCCAGACACTGTAGTCTACTCTCAATGGGGTGGAATCTTAATTTACAAATATAAATCAAATTAAACCAGAGGCAGCAGCAGTCCCTGTTTATCTGTAGCCACAATGGAGGAAAGAAAGAAGACAAGCCCAGCACTACCCAGCTGGTCCAGACTCAGAGTCACCCACCCTCATCAAAAGGGTAAAAAAACGAAAAGAACTTAAGATTCTCATGGACTACAGACTTTCTGAATCCTTGGAACTCTTTCCTTGGGATTATCTTTAAATCTTACATAAAATTTAACCCTGAAATCTGTAGTAAACCAAACTCATTTCGCTTAAAAAAAGGTTGACCTTGAGCATTGTATTCTTATAAGTTCTGTCTTCATGGAATCAGATTGACAGCTACATCTAAAAGAGATCATTCTGTTTCATGGGACCCAGCCTATGGGACTGACTGACAAGCCTGCGTTGGAAATGCTGGGTCTCCACACACAGCCAGGGTCTAGATTTTCACCTTTGTCCCTCCTAACTCAGCATCGGGAACCCCATAGATTTAATATCTGAGGCCACCCTATAATCTTTTTAATCAGGTAATGTTCATTCTCCCAGAAGTCCACTAGCTTCCTTAACATCAGGCTTTTGGGCCAGGACATTCAGTGCCAAACCTGTCGGGTTCTTGGGCCTTCAGCCCATGGGCTAAATAAACACCACCACCATATCAGATCTAGAAGAGACTTATCCAGACCTTGGAAATTATCACATTGTGTCAGAAGTGTACACAGAGACACTAAGTCACAAAACTTAGTAGAAGCTCAAGGACCTTTCCTCAGTATTGTCTCAGGAAAAGTCTTTCCCTGAAACTGGTACATGGGATTTGGACTTACATCCTCCTAAATGTGGGACAGACAACAGTGTGAGAGACCAGTAGTAATGTGTGGTGCAAGTCACAGAAGTGACTTGTGGACTAAGTTATAATATCAAGAGGTGGCTGGGGAAGGGAGGCCTTGACCAGGTAGGCAGGAGTGCAAGGAATGGGGATGTAGCAGGGAAAGAAAAGTGACAAGGGACACGTGCTGGGGGGTGAAGGGGAGGCAGGCAGTGAATGTACTGGTCATTTCTGTAAGGGAAGTGTCTTTCATCTGTTTGGTAAAATGCTTGTCTGTGAGATATTGTTCTAAAACTAAGCAACCAAACTAAGACAGACCAGGAAGAGGGATTGACCACCCACTTCTGAAATGTAACAGGCCATACTTATTCCCATTCCAAAAAAAGGTTACCCGACAGAGTGTGGAAATTATTGAACAATATCATTAATATCACACCCTAGCAAAATCCTGTTGAAGATTATCCAAAAATGACTGGAGTAGTACATTGACAGAGAGAACTGCCAGAAATACAAGCTGAGTTTAGATGAAGTCATGGTCCTAGAAGCATTATTGCCTATGCCAGATAGATTTTGGCAGGAAGCAAAGAGTACCAGATGAATGTCTATGTGTATTTCATTGACTATGCAAAGGCAATTGACTCTATGGATCATACAAATTGTAGCTAACTTTGAGGAAAATGGGAATCCCAGACCACATGATTGTGCTTATGTGAAACTTATACTTGGACCAGGAAGCAGTCCTCAGAACAGAGCAGAGAAACACTGCATGATTCAAAATCAGGAAAGGAGTGCATCAGGGATGTATCCTGTCTCCATAGCTTTTCACGCTGTAGAACAGATCATTTGAGAAGCAGGGCTTCACGAGGATGAATGTGACAGCAGGACTGAAGGAAGACTCATTGACAACCCACAATATGTAGATGACACAACCTTGCTTGCCCAAACTGAAGACAACCTGAAGCGCTTGCTAAAAAAGATCAAGGGCTGTAGTCTTCAGTGTGGATTGAAGCTCAGCATCCGGAAGATGAAGATTCTCTCCTCTGGGCCAACTGGCAGCACCATGATAGATGGAGAAGCACACTCTTGCTTGGCTCCACAATCAATGCTCTTAATACCAACAGTCAGGAAATCAAAAGATGAATTGCATTGGGAAAATCGGCTGTCAGGGCCCTCTCCAGAGTGCTGAGAAGCAACGATATCAGTCTAGAGACTAAGGTGCGCCTGATCTAGCCCATGGTCTTCACAATTACCTGCTATGCTTCAGAGCTCTGCATAGCAACTAAGGATGACAGAAGAAAAATTGATGCCTTCAAATTGTGGTGTAGGAGAAGAGTTCAGAACGTACCAGGAAAACAATATGTCTGTCTTGTAGATAGTGAAACCGGGTTTCTCCTTGGAGGCTAGTATTTTGAAGCTCCCTCTCATATATTTGGTCACATGGCCAGGAGAGACCAGTCCTTGGAGAACGACATCATGCTTGGAAGGGTGGAGGGACAGCACAGGAAAGGAAGATCCTGGATGAGATGGATTGATACAGTAACTGGGGCAATGGGGTTTGGTGTGTCGGTATTAGAGAGATTGGCTCAGGACAGGACAGGACAGATCTGCTGTGCATAGGGTTACTATGGGTCACAAGCGACCTGACGGCACATAACAGCAACAACAAGAAGCTTCTGGACAGGTTGGATAGGGACCTTAGGGGACAATGGATTTGCATTAATGGGAGAATCCAAGAAAGGAGGGTGAGAAAGGGTCATGCAACTCACAGAACGTCGTCGTGTCTCTAGTGTGCATTTGGGAAGGTGGGATCAGGGTGTGCTCAGCCGTGTACACTATCACCAACAGGGAAATAAAAGCCCTAGAGAAGAGTGAGCTTCTGCAATTCTACTCCAGCTTATTCTAAGTCAAACGATTTACAACCAGAAGGGTTCCATACAGCATTGCATTGAAGAGCAATTAAACCAATTACTGATTTACCCTAAAACATAGCTCTGCTCTGACCTGTAGAGCTTTTGGAAATTGCCCATAGATAAATCTATTAAACCAGCAAGTCCCTGAGGCAGAACTCTCCCTACTAATTAAAACCACGGCCGTGGAGTCGATTCCTCCTCATCGACCCTGCGGACAGGCCGGTCTGTCCATGCTCGGCATTCCAGAGGCCTGCACGTCCACAGACGCAGGCTGGCACTTCTCCCGTGGAGCAGATGCTGCATTCCAAGTCCTGATTTTTTTTTTTTTGGTTGGCAGCCAAGTGCCTCAACCACGGCACCACCAGAATTTTGAATATCTTTTCTTTCCCATTTAGGTTAGACTTAAGGGAAATTTTTAAGGAATCTATTTTCTCAAGTCTCAAGGTTTTCAAAGATCATCTCAGACTATTACCGTGGGCAGGTCCTCTCAGCCCACATGCAATCCAGAATCTAGATGAAAAATTCCACTCGTCACAGTGAGCAGGCCTCACCACCGCCCAGCATTCCGCGGAGTGCTTCCAGCCTGCTCCGCCCCTGTCATGTGAGGAAGGCTTGCAAAGGGGACTACAGCTTCCCACTCTCGGGGGACCACCCTCCCCTCTGTACTGATAAGCAAAGACAGGACACAGAGAGGCTCACGTTCATCAGGTCCAAACATCGCTGTCCAGCACACAAACCCCAAATCACAGGGAATATGGAAACAGTCAAGCTCTGAAAACAGAACCATTCACTCAAGACCACAGGGGAAAGTCAAGGTCAATGCTATGTATCAGAAAGCTGGACAATGACTAGGGATGATCGAAGAATTAATGGCTTTGAGCTGTGGTGCTGGGGAAGAGTACTCAATATACCACGGACTGTTAGAACAAACAGGTTCAGCCTAGAGAGGGTGAAACCAGGCTGCTCCCTGGAGGCAAGGATTCTGAAGCTTCATCTAACATACTTTGGACATGTTGCAAGGAGGGGCCAGTTGCTGGAGAGGGACATCATGCTTGGGAGGGAGAAGGGACAGTGCAGGAGAGGAAGCCCTGGATGGGATGGATTGATGCAGTGACTGGGGCAATAGGAGCAGGTGTGTCAGAGACAATAAGATTGGCACAGGACAGAGCAGGGTTCAAACTGTTGTACAAAGGGTTGTTATGAGTTGTAGGTAACTCAGAGACACATGCCAACAACAAAGAAAATATCCTTTGTCCTACTTTGGTGAATAATAGCTGGGGTCTTAAAAGCTTGCAAAACAAAGCTCTCAATCCCTCCCTGACTGGGTCAAAGAAGAAAAGAGAGAATTAGATACCCTCACAGGGGATTGCCCCAACGAGGGATGAGCTCGTGACCTAGAGTGCTGGGACCAGGATCTGGCGGAGGGCGCCGGCTGGCAGGAAGTGTCGGCTACCACCGCCACGGCTTCTGAAAGAGGTCACGATAGAAGGTCTTGGCTAGAGCGGGCGAAAATGTGGGACAAAGCTCAAAATTAGAGAAAAAACTAGACTTCAAGGCCTGACAGGGAGTGCTGGAACCGCTCAGATCACGGCCCTGAGCCGTCCTGCCTGCCCGGAAACAGAAACAAGCTTGTAGTTTGTCTCACAGTTCAGCCCCAGGAAGCCTGCAAGGCAAACAGTAACTCCAGGTAGGCATTCAGTCCTTAGAACTATCAACTAAGTGAGAACAAAAGGGCCACATTTTCCCGGGGAGAAAGCTCTCATGGCAGGATGGGAGAGGAAAGGAGGATGGGTGGAATGGGACGTACAAGGAGGAATCTGGAAAAGTGCTGTTACAATACGGAGATTACCATCAATGTCAGAGACCAAATGTGAGTCCCTGCCAGGGCTCCTCACGTACTGCTGCCACGTTTGTACCAACGGAAGCTTGTGTGGTGCTTCAGTGAAGAACTTCAAGAAGACAAAGATTCTCAGCATTGGACCGATTGGCAGCATCAGTATGGATGGTGAAGAGATTGAGATAGTTAACAGTTTTAGTTTACTTGGCTCCACAATCACCACCAGCAGTGACTTGGCACCAGCGGTTAGGAAATCAAAAGACAAGTTGCATTGGGAAAGTCTACTGTCAGGGACCTCTCCAGACAGCTGAAGAGCAACGATGTCAGTATAGAGATGAAGGTGTGTCAGATCCAGTCCGCGGTCTTCACAATTGCTTCCTATGCTTCAGGAGCGGGACAATGACAGAGAAGAATGCCTTTCATCTGTGGAGCTGGAGAAGAGTACTGAACATACCACGGACTGATAGGAGAACAAACAGATCTGGCCTGGAGAGGGTGAAACTAGGCTGTTCCATGGAGGCAAGGATTTTGAAATTCTCTCTCACATATGTTGGGCATGTTGCAGGAGGGACTAGTCCTTGGAGAAGGACACCATGCTCGGAAGGGTGAAGGGCTAGCACAGGAGAGGGAGACCCCAGATGACAGGGATTGACTCAGTGACTGGGTAAAAGGGGAAGATGTGTCAGAGACGCTGAGACTGGCTCAGGATGGGGCAGGCTTCGGGGCTACTGTTCACAGGGCTGTTATGAGGACAGTCAACTTGACGGCACATAACACCAGCAAGAGCACTGCTTCAATCAACTTTCAGGGTGTAAGAAGTAGAAATTAAAATTCAAATTATGAAAGACCACAGTCAATAACTACAATGCAAATGTAATATATTATTTGTAATGGTTCTCCAATTCTCCCAAAGAATGTAACATACTTTCAAAGAAATGGTTACAAACACTGTTTATTTTTTCATGTATACTTGAAGGGTGGCTGGTTTTCTTTGATTATGTATCCACAAATAGCTCTTAGCCTGTATGGGGGAAATAGAGATGAGAAACTTGATAACAGTGAGAGCATAAACGGAAATACACCAGTGTGAGGTGGGTCAGTTCTTGGTTAATGTGTAATTGGTGATGAGTGACATTAAATGACAAGGTAATTCCTGAAAGAGTCACTTCATATCATCTCAGTAAAGTAGCAGGGAGGGGAAGCTACTATCCATCGAATTCATGAAGATAAGGAACTCAAATGAATCCTCCAACCCCGTGCCATCTAGTGCCAGCACCCTCCAGGACAGAGCAGAACTGCCCCCTAAACCTTCCAGTCTCCACGGCTGCTGCTTTACGGAAGCAGACTGTCTCGCCTTTCACCCAACGAGTGCTAGTGGGTTAGAACCACTGACCTCCTGAGTTAGCTGGTGGATGCTTTAACTGCTGTGCCACCTGGGCTCCTTCTGGTTATGACAAGGCTTATAAAATAGTCATTACTAAAGAGCGCCTTCTAACAGTCCCAGAACATTCCCTGCTGCTGTCTAAGCCATGAAGCCTTGACCACAGGTTCCTCAGCAGCCTCCCTGCCCTGTTTGCATGACTCAGTACTTTGGGCATGTTACCAGGAGAGGGGCGGGGGTCAGTGGAAGAGAGGAAGACCTCCAATGAGATGGACGTACACAGACGGCGCCCAGCGAGTGTGTCAGAGATGAGGACGCACCAGGCAGGCCAGGCTTCAGACCTGCTGTTTACACGGTCGCTAGGAGTCGTCCTGGACTCAACAGCACCTAAAAGCAACTCCTACTTTACAAAACCAGGACGGCGT
>NW_006399754.1:37262637-37269141 GCF_000299155.1 Elephantulus edwardii
GAAAGAGTTTTTCTTTTACTTGTCAAAGGGAAAAGAGAACTGGGGGGAGCGGTGGGCAAGGAGGAAAGTGTGCAACAATGAATAAATGGAAAACCAGAGCACAGATAAAATAAGGTCTCCAGCTTCCCTGGTGCGAGCCACCGACGGCCCTGGAGGCTGGTTACCGGCGGTACTGCGCTGTGTGGCTCAGCGACTCTCCATTCCTACGGCCACCACAGGACGCTGCAAAGTGCCTGGCTGTGCCAACTGCCCGCTCGCTTTTCTGAGACAGGAGAAGGCACGCGCGACCCTCCATTCACTCCACAGAAAGCGAAGGCCAAGCTTGCCCTTTGGAGGAAATGAAGGGTCAGGACGCCCTGTCTTGCAGGGATGAGCAATTGAGAGAAGGCTTAGGGAGCGGCCTTCCTGGGAAACATGCAGGTAATGACCGCCCCTCAGAGCATCCTCCACCGCGCAGGCGCAGGGCGTCCAGCTCCAGTGCAGGGCGGTGATGAGGGGGGTGGGGTGGCGTGGGGGGGCAGGGGGGTGGGAGGGGTGTCCACTCCTGCCGAGCGATGGGCATTGTCCTCTCACTTGCCTGCTGGACCCACGGGTCAGTGAAACACTGCAGTCGGTGTCCTCATTCTGTGCACACAGGGCCGCCCTGAGCGCTACAACGCCTGGTAACAATAGAAGCCCACGTGTCACAGCTTCAGGCTTGAAAAAGTGAGGTTTGTAGGTTTGTATGTGTTTCCGTTTCTTCTCTTCCCCCCGCCCCTCCCCGTAGCAGCTCAATTCTGCACTGGTTAGAACTGAGTAATCACTAGTGCAAAGGCCGACGGCCAGCGCTCCGGACTGAGCTGTTAGGCTCCTGAACAGACTGGAGCCTGCGCCGTTTGCCAACCCATCATATGAGAGGCCTTCCTCTTCCTCGTTGGCCCACCTTGCCAAGCATTAAGTCCTTGTCTGGGGACTGAGCCCTCCTGCCAAGAAGCCCAAAGCTCACGTCCTGAACTCCGGCCATCCTGCCTTCTAAGACATACTCTGCATGTGCGCTTTGGTTACTTTTTTCTAAGCAGCAGCTCAGATGGCCTCTGCTGCCCACATGGAGGCGAGTAGCTGACCAGTCCCCCAGCTGCTCCGCAGGAGGTCGGGCAATCTCCTCCTGTGCATTTGTTGCGTGTTGTTGATTGCCTTCTAGTCGAGCACAACTCACAGCGAGCCTATGAACGGAAGTCCCTCTACAACTCTCGACATTTATCCTGTGCATTTACTCCCTCAGAAAACCCACTGCAGGCTCAGCGATGGGCCGGTTCCGACTGGATGCCTTGAAAACAGCAACGACCTTTTGCAAGAAAGACGCTCATTCTTCCGGGAACCCGTGGCTGTGTAGCCTTCCTCCCCACCGCTGCAACCCCGTATGAGACGTCTTCTCTTTGCACTGTCCACGTCTGTGACATTATCATAAACTGGTAACTTGGTACTTTCCAGACAGACGTGTGTATGAAACCCAGCCACCTGCTACGGACTGTCACCCAGTGTGTGAAACAGTCACCATGAGCCGACATGAGTGTCCACTTTCAGCCACATTTCTACCACCTGTGGGCCGCCTGTCACCGGGCATGGTGTGTGCATTGTCTTAGTGCCAGAAACTGTAGCCCTGGCATTTCAAACCCAGGAGAGTCACCGTGGTTCCAGTGCTGCTTCCCGCTCAGACGAAGGGAGACCTGGTGAGGACCTTCTGAAATCATCCGGTGAGCACTCTGTGAAGCTCGGCAGAAGACTGACAAGATGCTGGGATCCAGCAGCAATGTCGGAGTTCACACAAAATACACAGTGGCTGCAGAATAGATCGTCCTGTTCGATGACCACGAAAATGGGACGTAACAGCCCCTGTGTCCTCTGTGCATGAGGCCATCTTGAACGGAAGTCGGCCTCAGGGCAGCTGGCACCGCCACCATGCAGCGAAAGGGATGGGATGCATGACCAGCCAGAGCCACTTGACTGCAGGCTAACTCCAACACGGAGGTGCCCTTCCTCACACATGATTTACCGCGTTTATACTTCCCAAATAAAAGGACTCAGAGGTGGCACAAATGGACCCAATGTCATCTGTCTGTGTTATACAGCACTTCTGAAACAGAAACGCCGCAAGGACATTTCTTGGTGGAACGACAAGAGCTCACAACTCACATTACCAAGACTTTTCTTGCCAAACTGAATGGAAAAAGTAGCCCCCAAACTAAACCCCTGTCATTGCGTCAATCCTGACTCGTGAAAACATTCCTGTCACTCAGAACAGGTCACCAAGTGTGTTCTCTACAGAGCCACATGCTTTCTCCATGGGAGTGGCGGGCGAGTGGGTGAGTTTAAACCACAGACTTCCTGCTTAGCAGTGAAGTTTTTAACCCCTGGACTACCAGGGGCTTCATCAGGATGACAGTGGAGCTCAGGACAAGGGAACTCTGTTCTTGAAATCAACCCATGGCCTTTCCTTGTCCTCAGATCACTGCTTAGCTCACGCAGCCCATGATGGAGAAATTTGGCTTCGCATCACCGTGTTTCTCAGCTGTCCCCTCTGTCAGTGTAGACAGGCTATGGATTAACAGTGACAGCATTGTTGTGACCAAGGATTTGTTTACTCACTGAATAAATGATTAATTCAATGTTTATTGAAACACACAGGTGTCTGGCATGGCCGAGGCGTGAAAACAACTAATATGCAGAATGAACAATCCTCAGATCTTGAAGTGCAAACAAGGAGCCCTGGTGGTGCAGAGATAACATGTTGGTTACTTACAAAAAGTGAGCCCTGGACCCTCCCCGCTGCCCATGGGAGGAAGATGGCAGTCTCCTCCTATAAAGCTGTGCAGAGACTGGACACAGGGTGGCCAGGGTCAGAACTGATGTGACACCAGTGGTCTCACACTCTCTGGTTTCAAGCAGAAGTATAGATGGGCAGTCCTTTTGTGTGATGGGTGGTCCATTCATGTGATGGGCCATCCATTCTTGTGATAGGCGGTCCATTCATGTGATGGGTGGTCCATTCATGTGATGGGCGGTCCATTCCTGTGATGGGCGGTCCATTCATGTTGAGCTAATAGCTGAACAGTCAGTGTTCTGAGTCTGCCAGACACACCAAGGAGAAAATGTGGCATTCCGCTTCCTTAAAGATTTAGAGTCTTGGAAGCCCTGGGAAGCAGTTCTGTTCTGTCTTACAAGGTCACTATGAATGGGACAGCTCTAGTCCTCTAACTTTAATTGAGCCTCTATCCTAAGTCCTGAAGAGCAAGGGCGTCAATTTAAAAACTATGGTGTGATCCAAGCCATGATCTTTTCAGTTGCTTCCTATGAATGTGGAGAAACGAGGAAAGTTGTACAAGTGTTCAGGTCTTTCATTCATAGGTTTGTCTATGGCTTAACAGCACCTAACAACAGCAACCTATGCATCTGTTAGCTGAGCAAATAAAGACAACTGAAGAAGAAATTGATGCCTTTGAATGTGGTGTTGGAGAGGAGTATTTCCTATTGCATGGATTGCCTAAAGAACAAACAAATCTGTCATAAAGGAAATGTAGCCAGAGTCCTCTTTAAAGGCAAGAAGTGTCCCACTTACTTTTGGGGCTATTTTCAGGAGGACTCAGTCTCTGAGAGAGACATACAATTCTGGGAAAGGCAGAGGGTTAGTGAGAGAGAGGAAGAGCCTGCCGGAGGTGGACAGCCAGAGAGAGTGGACAACGGACTTGAGTGTATCAGAGAGGCTGAGGAAGGCAGGAGAGGAGGCAGGACAGGTCAGATCTAGTGTTCATCAGCTCGCTATGAGCCATTGGGGACTTGATGGCACCTAACAACAACAACCTGAGTGGGACTGACTCCAGAGCTGTGGCTTTTCAAGTACAGGTGTCCACTCATGTGTTAGTGCATCGTGCCATGGTGGGTCAGCCACAGTGGAAGGACAGCCTGGAATCTTACCTTCAGTAGTTCACTCACAACAGGACCACACGTGGGGGACTCATTTCGTCAGAGATTCCAGACGGAGGCAGGCTGGGAAGCAAGCTGTTCATCTATGCTGGGAAACTAGTGGAAAAGACCTTGTGGGCTTGGGTTTTCTTAGACTCAACAGAATATTGTCCTACAACTACAACAATGATTGCCTTGCAGGACAGAAGAAACCAGGAGCAAACAGCTGTGGTATAACAATGGCAATTTGCCTTGGCAATGGCTTTGGAAGTGTTCCCAGAAGCCTGGAATAGCAATAAGAGGTGAGTGTGGCCTAGACCACATGCAGTAAGGTTGACTGATGTGCTGATGCGAATGAGCCGCCCAGAAGAGCACTCATTAGTGAGTTCCATAGGATCTCTCCCAAAGGACGGACACACTGTCATCAAGTGTAAGCTGGAGAACGAGGGGCCAAAGCCCATGACTGTCGTCTCCATCCACTTTACTAGGCTGTAAATCTTAACAGAAGGGGAAACGCTTCAACTTTCTCCCAAGGAGGAGCTGGGGGCTTCAAACTGCTGATTTTTCAGTTAACAGCCTAGCATGGAACACACAATGTACTAGGGTTCTTTAAAATAGGGAGTGTTGGTTGTGGTTGTTACGTGTTGTCAAGTCAACTACAACTGATAGCGACTGTATGGACAATGGCTCTGACCTTGCCCTCTCCTGAGCCAACCTCCTCACCTCTGACACACTTGATCCTGTTGCAACAGTCACTGTGTCAATCCATCTCATCAAGGATCTGTTTCTCCTGTGCTGACCCTTTCCAAGCTTGACGCTCTTCGCCAAGGACTGACCCTTCCTGACAACATGCCCGAAGTATGTGAGACAGGGTTTCATCATTCTCGCCTGCAAGGAGCACTTTGGCTTCACTTTCTCTGTGACAGATTTTGGAAGCCCAGGGGCAGTCAGTACTCTTCTCCATCGCTGTCACTCAAAGGTATTCTCCTGTCATCGTTAGACATTGTCCAGATTTCCGATACATTGCAGCAATTGACAAGACCATGGCTTGGATCAGGTGCACGTTAGTCTTTAGACTGACAGTGTTACTCTTTAACACTATTGACAGGTCCTTTATAGGAGCAGGGCCCCCTTTAAAAAACTGTCTTCGTATTTTGTTATTTATCATGGACTGAGTGACTAGGGAAATGGGGGTAGGTGTGTGTGTTGGAGTCAGTGAGACTGGCTCAGGACAGCACAGGCTTCAGGGCTATTGAACACAGGGGCGCTGTGAGTCGCAGGCAACTCAGCGGCACATAACCACAATAACATCATCAAGAACTTCCAAAAGAACAGACTAATTTGTCTTGGAGGAAGTCTACACAGGATGCTTCTTGGGGAGAAGGAGAAGACTCTGTGCTGGGAAGGTGGAGGAGAGTCAGAGGAAGAGAGTCAGTGACTCTAATAGTGGGCTGAGCGCAGTGGAGACTGGAAGGCTCAGAGAGTTGCACGGCCACTGTTCACCACATTGGGCAAACGCATCACTTAATAATAAGGCAACATGTTGGTGGTGTTATGTGCCGTCAACTCCCAACTCAGCAACCCTGTGTACAGGAGCCCTAACCCCTGCTCTATCCTGAGCCAACCTCACTGTCTCCGACACAGCCACCCCCATTATCCAGTCAGTCCATCTCATCCAGGGTCTTCCTCTCCACCCTCCCAGCATGACGTCCCTCTCCCAGCACTGGACCCTCCTGACAACAGGCACACATGTAATAAAACCCACTCCTGCCTGTAGTACCTGCACAAACTGATGACCAACCATCCGGATTTATGACTCCACGCGCCACACCTGCTATATTTAGCACTATCCAGTCAGTTCCTTGTCACAGACCCTCTAGATGAGAGGGGACAGGCCTCCTGCCTAAGCCGCCACCACAGTCGCTGCCAGGATGACTCATGGCCGCAGCCACATGTCACTACGTCTCTTTGAGACTCTTCCTATTTGTCACCAACTCTGTCGTAGAAATCCCCACGTACAACGGGAATTGATCTGTGGGCTGCTCAGCACCCCCAGGGCTCAACAGCATGCCAAGGGCTAATTCTTAATAAAATTAAGAAAGCCCCTTGGGTTGAGTCATGATTGATTGAGATGTCCTGCAAAGGGATTTTCAGGGACTGTAAAGCGCAGAGATCATTCTCGCATGGAGGTGATGCTGTATTTGAACTGCCTGTCTTTGGGTTAGCAATGCAACACTCTACAATGATCCCACCAGAGCCCCCAAGCACAGGGAAGCCACGGCCTCTATAAGCCTCATGCTCGCACTACAATGCTCCCAATGGAGCTTCCACAAGAACCCCAGAACTCCCCAACCCAGCAGTGTGTGTGAATGACACTGGGGTCCTGCGTTGTTATAATATCCATGTGTGTACTGGACACGGCATCAGGAGGGGCCAGTACCTGGAGAAGGAACAGGGCACAGGGTAAAAGCAATAGGTAAGTGAGGAGGAGGAGGAGGAAGGCCTTCAGTGGGGTTGACGGGCAACCTGGCAGCACCGAGGAGTTCAAGCTCATCACTGTCCACG
>NW_006399754.1:37269241-37275994 GCF_000299155.1 Elephantulus edwardii
GGGCTGCCCTCATAATTCATTGCCTCTGCTTCAACAATGTGCAATTCATCCTTGGCACCAGCCCCTAAAGTGACCGTTCTTAAAGATAACCAGTGCTCATTCTCATCATTACCCACCTTAAAGTGATAATCTTTGTCAGCTTTCAGTTCACAGCTGAAAAGGTAGTTCTCAGGCCACAGGGGGCTCATATCCATATCCTTCGAATCCTCCATGGGTTGATAGCTCACGTTTATGCAGAAGAGGATGGCAATAAATCAGCACTGTTGCAGAGAAGAGCCGAGCAGGATGGATTCACAGCAGTATAAATGATTAATTCAATGTTTATTGAAACACACAGGTGTCTGGCATGGCCGAGGCGTGAAAACAACTAATATGCAGAATGAACAATCCTCAGATCTTGAAGTGCAAACAAGGAGCCCTGGTGGTGCAGAGATAACATGTTGGTTACTTACAAAAAGTGAGCCCTGGACCCTCCCCGCTGCCCATGGGAGGAAGATGGCAGTCTCCTCCTATAAAGCTGTGCAGAGACTGGACACAGGGTGGCCAGGGTCAGAACTGATGTGACACCAGTGGTCTCACACTCTCTGGTTTCAAGCAGAAGTATAGATGGGCAGTCCTTTTGTGTGATGGGTGGTCCATTCATGTGATGGGCCATCCATTCTTGTGATAGGCGGTCCATTCATGTGATGGGTGGTCCATTCATGTGATGGGCGGTCCATTCCTGTGATGGGCGGTCCATTCATGTTGAGCTAATAGCTGAACAGTCAGTGTTCTGAGTCTGCCAGACACACCAAGGAGAAAATGTGGCATTCCGCTTCCTTAAAGATTTAGAGTCTTGGAAGCCCTGGGAAGCAGTTCTGTTCTGTCTTACAAGGTCACTATGAATGGGACAGCTCTAGTCCTCTAACTTTAATTGAGCCTCTATCCTAAGTCCTGAAGAGCAAGGGCGTCAATTTAAAAACTATGGTGTGATCCAAGCCATGATCTTTTCAGTTGCTTCCTATGAATGTGGAGAAACGAGGAAAGTTGTACAAGTGTTCAGGTCTTTCATTCATAGGTTTGTCTATGGCTTAACAGCACCTAACAACAGCAACCTATGCATCTGTTAGCTGAGCAAATAAAGACAACTGAAGAAGAAATTGATGCCTTTGAATGTGGTGTTGGAGAGGAGTATTTCCTATTGCATGGATTGCCTAAAGAACAAACAAATCTGTCATAAAGGAAATGTAGCCAGAGTCCTCTTTAAAGGCAAGAAGTGTCCCACTTACTTTTGGGGCTATTTTCAGGAGGACTCAGTCTCTGAGAGAGACATACAATTCTGGGAAAGGCAGAGGGTTAGTGAGAGAGAGGAAGAGCCTGCCGGAGGTGGACAGCCAGAGAGAGTGGACAACGGACTTGAGTGTATCAGAGAGGCTGAGGAAGGCAGGAGAGGAGGCAGGACAGGTCAGATCTAGTGTTCATCAGCTCGCTATGAGCCATTGGGGACTTGATGGCACCTAACAACAACAACCTGAGTGGGACTGACTCCAGAGCTGTGGCTTTTCAAGTACAGGTGTCCACTCATGTGTTAGTGCATCGTGCCATGGTGGGTCAGCCACAGTGGAAGGACAGCCTGGAATCTTACCTTCAGTAGTTCACTCACAACAGGACCACACGTGGGGGACTCATTTCGTCAGAGATTCCAGACGGAGGCAGGCTGGGAAGCAAGCTGTTCATCTATGCTGGGAAACTAGTGGAAAAGACCTTGTGGGCTTGGGTTTTCTTAGACTCAACAGAATATTGTCCTACAACTACAACAATGATTGCCTTGCAGGACAGAAGAAACCAGGAGCAAACAGCTGTGGTATAACAATGGCAATTTGCCTTGGCAATGGCTTTGGAAGTGTTCCCAGAAGCCTGGAATAGCAATAAGAGGTGAGTGTGGCCTAGACCACATGCAGTAAGGTTGACTGATGTGCTGATGCGAATGAGCCGCCCAGAAGAGCACTCATTAGTGAGTTCCATAGGATCTCTCCCAAAGGACGGACACACTGTCATCAAGTGTAAGCTGGAGAACGAGGGGCCAAAGCCCATGACTGTCGTCTCCATCCACTTTACTAGGCTGTAAATCTTAACAGAAGGGGAAACGCTTCAACTTTCTCCCAAGGAGGAGCTGGGGGCTTCAAACTGCTGATTTTTCAGTTAACAGCCTAGCATGGAACACACAATGTACTAGGGTTCTTTAAAATAGGGAGTGTTGGTTGTGGTTGTTACGTGTTGTCAAGTCAACTACAACTGATAGCGACTGTATGGACAATGGCTCTGACCTTGCCCTCTCCTGAGCCAACCTCCTCACCTCTGACACACTTGATCCTGTTGCAACAGTCACTGTGTCAATCCATCTCATCAAGGATCTGTTTCTCCTGTGCTGACCCTTTCCAAGCTTGACGCTCTTCGCCAAGGACTGACCCTTCCTGACAACATGCCCGAAGTATGTGAGACAGGGTTTCATCATTCTCGCCTGCAAGGAGCACTTTGGCTTCACTTTCTCTGTGACAGATTTTGGAAGCCCAGGGGCAGTCAGTACTCTTCTCCATCGCTGTCACTCAAAGGTATTCTCCTGTCATCGTTAGACATTGTCCAGATTTCCGATACATTGCAGCAATTGACAAGACCATGGCTTGGATCAGGTGCACGTTAGTCTTTAGACTGACAGTGTTACTCTTTAACACTATTGACAGGTCCTTTATAGGAGCAGGGCCCCCTTTAAAAAACTGTCTTCGTATTTTGTTATTTATCATGGACTGAGTGACTAGGGAAATGGGGGTAGGTGTGTGTGTTGGAGTCAGTGAGACTGGCTCAGGACAGCACAGGCTTCAGGGCTATTGAACACAGGGGCGCTGTGAGTCGCAGGCAACTCAGCGGCACATAACCACAATAACATCATCAAGAACTTCCAAAAGAACAGACTAATTTGTCTTGGAGGAAGTCTACACAGGATGCTTCTTGGGGAGAAGGAGAAGACTCTGTGCTGGGAAGGTGGAGGAGAGTCAGAGGAAGAGAGTCAGTGACTCTAATAGTGGGCTGAGCGCAGTGGAGACTGGAAGGCTCAGAGAGTTGCACGGCCACTGTTCACCACATTGGGCAAACGCATCACTTAATAATAAGGCAACATGTTGGTGGTGTTATGTGCCGTCAACTCCCAACTCAGCAACCCTGTGTACAGGAGCCCTAACCCCTGCTCTATCCTGAGCCAACCTCACTGTCTCCGACACAGCCACCCCCATTATCCAGTCAGTCCATCTCATCCAGGGTCTTCCTCTCCACCCTCCCAGCATGACGTCCCTCTCCCAGCACTGGACCCTCCTGACAACAGGCACACATGTAATAAAACCCACTCCTGCCTGTAGTACCTGCACAAACTGATGACCAACCATCCGGATTTATGACTCCACGCGCCACACCTGCTATATTTAGCACTATCCAGTCAGTTCCTTGTCACAGACCCTCTAGATGAGAGGGGACAGGCCTCCTGCCTAAGCCGCCACCACAGTCGCTGCCAGGATGACTCATGGCCGCAGCCACATGTCACTACGTCTCTTTGAGACTCTTCCTATTTGTCACCAACTCTGTCGTAGAAATCCCCACGTACAACGGGAATTGATCTGTGGGCTGCTCAGCACCCCCAGGGCTCAACAGCATGCCAAGGGCTAATTCTTAATAAAATTAAGAAAGCCCCTTGGGTTGAGTCATGATTGATTGAGATGTCCTGCAAAGGGATTTTCAGGGACTGTAAAGCGCAGAGATCATTCTCGCATGGAGGTGATGCTGTATTTGAACTGCCTGTCTTTGGGTTAGCAATGCAACACTCTACAATGATCCCACCAGAGCCCCCAAGCACAGGGAAGCCACGGCCTCTATAAGCCTCATGCTCGCACTACAATGCTCCCAATGGAGCTTCCACAAGAACCCCAGAACTCCCCAACCCAGCAGTGTGTGTGAATGACACTGGGGTCCTGCGTTGTTATAATATCCATGTGTGTACTGGACACGGCATCAGGAGGGGCCAGTACCTGGAGAAGGAACAGGGCACAGGGTAAAAGCAATAGGTAAGTGAGGAGGAGGAGGAGGAAGGCCTTCAGTGGGGTTGACGGGCAACCTGGCAGCACCGAGGAGTTCAAGCTCATCACTGTCCACGCACCAATGCAGGGAGGCTGGGCACTCCCATCGCTGTCCATGCACCCATGCAGGGAGGCTGGGCACTCCCATCGCTGTCCATGCACCGATGCAGGGAGGCTGGGCACTCCCATCGCTGTCCATGCACCCATGCAGGGAGGCTGGGCACTCCCATCGCTGTCCATGCACGCACTCAGTGAGGCCGGGCACTCTCATCACTGTCCATGCACCCATGCAGGGAGGCTGGGCACTCCCATCGCTGTCCATGCACCGATGTAGGGAGGCTGGGCACTCCCATCGCTGTCCATGCACCGATATAGGGAGGCCGGGTACTCCCATCACTGTCCATGCACGCACACAGGGAGGTCGGGAATTCCCACCACTGTCCATGCACCCACGCAGGGAGGCCAGGCACTCACATCACTGTCCATGCACCCACACAGTGAGGTCAGGCACTAGTGCCAAACCAACAGGTTCCTAATGGATTTAACAACAGTTCTCTCAAAGACAGTTTCTATGAAAACCCTCCTGGAAGCCACTTAAGGAACGGTCTTTTCTATTAAAACCATTTCATCAGTGGCTATTAGACAAAGCCAGGTAGTTTCCCCTAAGAAATTTAAATGAGCTGCTAGTAAAGCATTAGGTCACTGCACAGAATACAAAGTGTCCAAGGCATGAACCACAGTCTCCATCAGACTTTGACGTTCTTCTGAAAAATAAAATTAGACTCTCCAAACAGAAAGAGCAGATCTATTGTTGTCTGGACCACGCTTTTAAAAGTCTTAATTTAACAGAGATACTTCACCCTAGAACCTGGTCTTTGAAAGTCATATATATTTTTTTCTGTAGGTATTCTCATCCCTCCGTGCGAGCAGAGCTGATGAATCAAGAGACAGAAGAGCATTTGCCGGAATGACCTCATCCCGCACTGTTCACATCACACCAGGAAGTGGAGTGGTGAGGAATTATGAATGAGTAACGTTTTTAACAGACTCCTACCAATTTTTTCCACAACTATATTGTTTCTTAAAAGTACAGTAAAAAAATACAAGAAGCTGCACTGCAACCCCAGAGGTGGGTGGTTCAAATCCACCAGATGCTCTGCTGAAGAAGGAGGGAAAATCTCCTCCTGTATCAGTCAGATCCAATTTGACAGTACAACACAAAAATAATAAAATTTTTTAAACATTTTTTTAAAGTACAGAAAATTATAAAAATAAAATAAAGGGCTGCCTCTGGAATGGAAATAAAATAAAAAAACATTGAAAGTGTAGCATCCTGGGAGGCCGCGTAAGTGGCAGAGGTGTTTTCTCAGAGGTAACGGGCTGTGTGGGGAGCTAAGGCCAGAACTGCCTGACGTGTTTATGCTCTGCTCAGGAACCAACAACCACTTCCACACTTCTCAACAACGCCCGGATCAAGATATGAAACTTGAAAGCAATGTAAAAAATTGGGAAACTATGTATTTCAATCAAATCTGCTAGTCTCTAGACTACCTTTATCTGTACAACTTTGGTACATTTACTCCACAATACGAGTCATTTGAGTAACATATATTTGAGTTTCAAGAACCTTTTCCTGGAAAGTAGCAAGGACATTGCGTGATGTGCACCCATTTCTCCCTTAGCAACACAGCGATAATCTGAAGACCAGCATGCAGTGCACCCTCACTTAGCAACACAGGATATTCTGAAGACCAGGTTGTGACGGGAGACAGAGGATGATTGCACAGCTAAGGAGGACTCCAGCATTCCATTACACAGGAAGCTCTGGAGGCCCAGAGGTTAGAAGTTGCGATGAAATCCCAAAGGCACGTGGTTTGAATCCATCAGCTGCTCTGTGGGATCATCTCCCGAGTGATTTACTGCCTCTGATAACCCACTGGCAAGTCAGCTATGGTTCAGTTCTGACTCAATGGCACAACAACAACAACATTATTATGAGCTGTCAAATTGCACCTCTATATAACCACCAAGTTACATTGTATGGTAAGTGCCAAATTGTGTTATTACATAATCAGAAGATGAGAAGAATTTCAAGAAATGACATATGAGCAAGAGCCTATGGTGATGAAGGAGGAAGTTCAAATTGCTCTAAAGCAATTGGCAAAAAACAGGGCTCCAGGAGTTGACAGCATACCAATTGACATATTTCAACAGACAGACACTGCCCTGGATGTGCTCACTAAGTTGTGCCAAGAAATATGAAGAATAGCCACCTGGCCCACTGACTGGAAGAGACTGATATTTGTTCCCATCCCAAAGAAAGGTGACCAAACGAAAGTGCCGAAATTATCGAGCAATATCATTAATATCACATGCAAGCAAGATTCTACTGAAAATTATCCAAAAACATTTGGAACAATATGTCAACAGAGAACTGCCAGATGTACTGGCTGGATTTAGAAGAGGTTGTGGTACTAGGGATATTATAGCCAATGAAAGATGGATCTTGGCAGAAAGCAGAGAATACCAGAAGAATGTCTATCTGTGCTTCATTGACTATGCAAAGACTTTTGACTGTGTAGATCGCAATAAGCTGTGGCTGATTCTGAGAAGAATGGGAATCCCAGAACATTTGATTGTGCTAATGCAAAAC
>NW_006399754.1:37276896-37311652 GCF_000299155.1 Elephantulus edwardii
GGTCGCTATGAGTCGCAAACGACTCAATGGCACATAACAAACAACAACAATCCTTACTCAGCAGACACATCCCATCTTCTCATAAGTGTCAAAGCACAGAGCATGAGGTCCAGTCAAGTTGACACTTTAAGCACATGGCCAGCACTACACAGCTCACAACTTAGCATTTGTTATTGCAAGATGTACATTGTTAATGTGCAAAGCAGTTCGATAGCAGATATTTTACAATTGGTATAAATGTGAAAGTTGGATAATGAGGAATCAGCAAGTTTGTGTGTGTGCATGTGTGTGGCGGGGGAAGGGGGGTAGGTTTTCTCTGATCTATAATCACTGGACTGTTTTTTCCTGAATTCGTAGTAAGTTTCTAACTTTGCAGGGCCGAGCACATTGCTTCCCTTGTTTTCTCTGTGGATGTTGTGATAACAACCACCTCCAACACTACTCAGTTCTCACTACGTGTACCCAGACATGGCATTAAGTGACGTCGCCGTTAACTCTCAGGACAGCTCTGCTGATGCCCTGAATGGGTCCTGAATCACAGTGACCCCAGGCCCATAGGCCTGCATCATCACCATGGGCAGATGAGGGTCAGTCCACTCTCACCTGTGCAGTTCTCAGTGAACGGTTTTCAGAAGCGGTTCTCCAGCCCTGTCTTCCTAGTCTGTGTAAATCCAGATGGTCGGCCGGATCCCGCCCTGCAATACAGCGGTAGGAGAGTCTCCAGTGACAGGTGGACAGTGGCTGTGGAGCGGGCAGACTGGCAGGGACCACACTCAGGTCTGCTGCCTAGGAGGTGACAGACAGTTCCACCGCTGAGTCCTACTGCTTTCTGTGCTGGGTTCTAACCAAAAAGCCTCAAGCTCCTGCCATTCCAGCCACACAGACATGGTCAGGCAGGGACACTGCTGGGCCGTGGGCACTGTTGGGTAGGGGACACTGTTGTGGAGGGGGCACAGCTGGGCAGGGGATTGAACCTCATTGGGGTCCCAAAGCTGCCATCTTTATGGGAGCAGACTGCCGTAGCCTTATCCAACGGAGCACTTGGTTAATGAACTTGCTGATGTTCCACCACACCAACAGGACTCCCTCATCAGTTCACAGACCTTGCTGCCCATGAGCATAGGGTGGATGCCGACATAGCCCTCTTCCCAGTGTCTGGGACTGTTCGGCTTAGCAAGAGAGACTGCTTCTTCTTTCTCCCACAGAGTGGCTGGCAGGTCTGAACCACTGGTCTTTCAGCTATCAACCCAGCACTTGATCCACTGCCCTACCAGGCTCCCTCTTAACTCTGTTGCCATTTTTATTAAGAGCAATCAAGTCCTTACTGGCTCACGGTGACTCTGTGAACAACAGCTTCAAGTCTTGTCCAGTAACAGTACCCTCTCCCATGTTCACTCACACACCGACCACTGTGTCAATCCGTCTCATTGAGGGTTTTCTCCTTCACTCACCTTCCACTTTTCCAAGCAATCATAAATCTACTCCTGTTGTTCGCGGTTGGCTCAGAGCTGACCCATAGCCAGGCGGTCAGTGGGTTTTCAGAAGCACTGCATTGAAAGGGCATAGACTGTCTTTCCTGTCATAACTCTAGGAATTGGTTATTATTTATGGATGAGGAAATTAAGACTAAAGAATATTTAAGCAAAGTACCTAAACAGCTTTATAATCAAACCTGACCGTTGAGCTTGTTCATGTCCATGTGGAGCTCTTAGCCAGTGTGCTGTTTACTCCGTGTGAGGAAATTCAATGTTTGGTGCCAAGAGAGACCTACCCTCTAATGAGACCAATGCCACCTTGTCACTCGCACACCATTCTGGTAAGAACAGGAAAGCTCTCCTTTTCTGACGTCTCACTGCCCTCGGAAGTGCGGTGGGAATTGCACTCACTTCCCCATCTTCCAGAGATTAGAGGTGAGATGTATCCCAGCAATACCCAGCACATAGATGCCACTCCGCACACCCAGGATCAGGGAAAATTGTGGGATGGTGGGAGGCGTGTTATTAGAAACATGTCCTTCAGGAAAGTACAGGAGATTTATAACACCCTTCTCCTTACAGGTGAAACTGGATAGAATTATATTGTTAATGTGCTGTCAAGGTGCTTCCAGCTCTCAGCAACTGTGTGACAGAGGACTGCTCCATTAGGTTTCCTCAGAATCCCTCCAAGACATCCTTATGCAGCAACCCTACTGGGGCAGTAAATAGGGTACATGTTGAGCAACGAAGAGACAGTTGTTAGTTCAAATCCAACATCTATTCTGGATAAAGATGAGACACCTCCCCCAATAAAGATTACAGACAGGAACACACAAAGGAGTTTATCATAGGCAGAGCTGACTCAACAGCAGGGGGGTTATCTGTCTTAGCTGTCTTATTCCAACTACTATTTAAAAAAGCAAGTCCAGGGTCAAAGGGAATGAAAGAAACACTGCATGAGATGGGCTGACACAACAACAAATTCAATTTCACCAAGGACCCTAAACATGGCAACGGGCCAGGCAGCATTTGGGTCTATAAGGTTAGGTTACCATGAGTTAGAATCAATTTTACAACAACCAACAACAGTTTAGAGATACAGTGACAGCTGTCCATGCCTGCATGTCATGGCAGCACGGACTGTAATGGGCTGGGGCGGTGATCGGCGGTGTAGCCCTTCCATAGTGCTGTCACAGCCTGGGACACAGGTATTCCACAGTGGTGCTGAACTACACCCTGACAGACATCCCTTCCATTGCTGTGTGCCTTCCAGCTGCAGCTGACTCATAGCTGACCCTCCAGCAGGTTTTCAAAGGTTGGAATCACCACGAGGAGCAGCTGGTGGATTTGAACCATGTGCCTTTGGTTTGGCAGCTTGCTCCTTACCGATAGGCTGCCAGGGCTCTGAGGAGGGTCATCAGCACCTGAGTGTGCAGCTCTCCAGCCCCGTGGACATCACCTCATGGACTGACCATCCTTCCGTTCGTGCGTGTTGTTATAGCCGAGATAGGCCCATGCAGACAAGTCACTCCACTCCGGCGAACTGATGGGAGATGTCATGGCTTGTGTAGTGGACGCCGGTCCCCATACCTGCAGGTGACCCCTGGTGATACAGTGATTAAGCAGTAGGCTGCCAATGTCCTCGATTCCACCCGCAGCTGCTCAGGAGAGGGCGAGGCTGCCACGTCGGGAAGCCTGCAGGGCATCTCTGCCCTGTTGTAGGGTCTCTATGTAGGATGCAGAGCAATTACCAGCAGCAGCGTTATATCTGTTCACTTTGCTTTGCTGGTTATGTAAGGTAGATGCCAAGTCCAACGACCTCAGAGCTACACAGAGAAGATGAGATGTGGCCACACACACAGGGTGGGACAGAAGGCGGCTGGTGGAGAGAGTGCAGCTGTGTCAGGACAGAGAGGGCAGGCAGGCCTCCTCTGCTCTCAAACTCCTGACCTCTCAAGCTGTGCGATAACAAATTCACTCACTTTACACTTCACCTGCTTATGATATTCGTGTTACGACAGCACTAGACAACAGAGACGGTGGGATCCAGAACCCTCCTCCCCTCAGCTCTGACAACAACCCCAGTGACCGAGTGGAACTGCCCACGGGGCCTGATCTGAAGACCTCTGAGGAAGCAGACTGCCACATTGTTCTTCCATTGAGCGCCTGGTGGTTTGAACCAGTAGCCTTTTGGTTAATAGCACTGCCATAGCCATTGTGCCATGTGGGCTCCTGCAGGTTGGAAGCAAAGGTTTCTCGGGGTCCTTCCCACCACACCTGCTGAAGCCAAGTCCTGTGCGGTGCCCTGGATGTGGCCAGCATTTCCTGCACCACATCCTCGAAGCCCACCACTGAGCACCTCGCCATGCGGCCACGCACCCCTGGAGTGTTGTTGCTGCTGCTGTCACCTTGCTGCCGACTCCTAGCTGACCTTCCGGCGAGCTTTCAGAGGCGGTAGATTACATGTGAGGAGACTGCCCGTCTTTTGCCCTCGGAGCCACTGTGGATTCGAATCATGGTCCTTTGGGCTGACAGTGCAGCTTCTTACCGCTGAGCCGCCGGAGCTCCTGCGTGTCCAGAACCCCCTGCAGCCAACAGCAGGCACAGTGTCCTCCCTGATACCTGTAGCGGGGATATTGACGCACAGATGCTTCACCATGGGCTGCCTCGCTTCACCTGAGCCACAGGCACCTTCTCGAGAGTAAACGTGGTTTCTCTCCTTACAGGTGAGCATCCAAGAGAGCAGAGCTGTGTTAGGTGTCGATGTTAACACGGTAATAAATACCCACAGAGCAGATGGAAGCATTTGCCTCCTGAATACAAACCTAAAGTTAGCAAAGCGGAAGTCGATGGAATGGATAATGATCCAGGGAAGATTTCAAACACTTAACAGATTTCAGCTAGAACAGTGGAACTACCACACTAAATCAAACACATTAAGCACACTTAACATATCACAAACATCGGAAGAATCGTCTCTTGAAAGCTACGCTTCTTTTAATCAGCCTCTCCAAAGACATGCAAATGCACCCGAGAGAGCACATGGGAATTCAGGTTTTCCAACATAACCTCCAGGTTCCTAAGTGCCTTCTGAGACACCGTGGGGATAATTGGAGAACTAAATCATGTTTGTTCAGGCTTGGCAGATCTTTGCGGTTCTCAGATAGCTTAATGTGGACAGAAGTCTGGGTAATGCACACCCTTTCCTGTCTGCTTGCCTTCGATGCTGCTGTCCTGGGCTCACCCCGGTGGCCCTGTGGACAGCATGACAGGCACACTGCCCATCCCGTCCACCCTCATGAGCATGGTCATGTCTGCTTGGCTGCAGTCGCTGAACCTAGTCTCTCACTGAAGGTCTTCCTCTTCCCTGACCTTGTCACCTGAGAGCACGATGCCCTTAGTTTGGTCTCTCCTTGTAACAGGCCAGAGTCGCACCAGCCTCGCTTCTGAGAAGCCTTCCACCTGAGACAGACTGCCAGTTCTTGTTTCTGTGTTGTGTTCCGCATTCTTCACAAACACGATTCACAGAAACCCCTTCTTACTGTGTCGCCCTTCCTCACTGCAGCCTTCACACACATGTGGGTTGGTCTAAAAGTCCATGGCTTGGGTCAGGGGCCCGTCCATAGAAAAAGTGACTTCTTTGAACGGCAATGGCAATTTTACCCTTAACCACTAAAGAAGAGGCAGTCAATTCATTAGCGAGCTTCTAGGCTCTCAGGTCACAGAAAGTGTTACAGAAAATACTATGAACTCTTAACAAAGCAGATTAGCCATAGCTCAGAGATATTCTAGGATTCAGAGCGTCAAAGCTGTGAGTGATCCAGAAAGTCAGTGTGTGTAGAATCAGCAAGTCGGTCTCTTGGAAATGTGTGTCCATGGGCAGCCCCGTGGCACGACACTGGGTTGTTAATCAAAAGTCAGAGGTTTGAACCACCTTCTGCCTGTGTGTGTGGTGAGGTGCCCTCACTGACTGTGACTCCCAGCAGGTGAGGGCCTCCTTCCCTGTCCCGTGCCGTCCTCACGAGCTTCGTTGTTCAAGCCCAGTGCTGCCGGCGCTGGCTCGGCTGGTCACACTGAGCGCCCTCTCTCTCACTGCCCCTCTGCTTTCCCACAGCGGGGCATTCGTCCAAGGGCTCCCCTACTCTGTGGCAGAAGGTGTGGGGAAGTCTGCTTCTATGGCCGCTAATGGCCTTGGGGGGCTTCTCTGTGTGAGAGGGTGGCTCTGAGTTGGAATTGACAAGGTAGGAAGGATTTGTTTCTCTTCTGGGAAGTTTTGTTCTAATCAAGAAAGAGTACAGTGGATGCTTCTCCTGGTAGCGCCGTGGGGCTGCACGTGAAGCACCCAGTCCCCCTCCAGAAGGGGGAATTCGACCACTGACTGGCCACTGCCCTGCTGTAGCGCCCTGAGGAACAGTAAGGCTCACGCTTTACTATTGCACACACAGACACATCTCAAGTATTAGCATCCCCTTTTGAAAGTGCTACACTGATCTCAATTTAAAACAAAATCAACCAAAAAAATGCCCGGCTCTATGGATTCCTCCAAGACCGTCTGCTAATCCCATCCTTTCCTTTCTAGCCACCAAGCAGGCTCATTTGCATGATCTTAAAGATATGAATTTGGATCTTGTTCTTGTCTAAAGATTATTTCCAGCAGAGCTTTATACTTCCTATACTTTAAGTTCTCTCTAAGATTGAGGCCCAATCTCTAAATGCAAAACAAAACATCATACTCAGGAAAAGAAAGAAGAAAAAGAGTAAGAAAAGTTCGTAATAAATTTCTATGCAAATCTTCATAGAAACACCAGAAATATTATTAAAAATAAAAACAAACTCTTAGCCATGCTCCTCTGTCTAAACCTAACCCTAATCCTAAATTAAATGATTACCCTAACCTTAAAAATGATCCTAGCTGTTGTTGTGATGCACTGCTGAATCAGAACAGACCCATAGCTGACGCCTCAGGGGATTTTTAGAGGCTGTAAATCACCTGGGAGGAGACTGTCCATCAGTCTCCTGTGGAGCAGCTGGTGGATTCGAATTTCATACCTTTGCATTGACAGCACAGTTCCTTAAGTCACCAGAATTTATCCTGAATGTAGCACCAACCTTAACCATGACCTTCACTCTTGCTGTTGTTCACTGCCATCGAGTCAGTTCATGCTCAGAGAGGCTTCATGCCCCCCAAGATCTGGTGAGAAGCCTGGGAGGTTTGCAATGCCAACCTTTTGGTTAAGAGCTGGTGCTTTAAACACAGCTCCACTAGTGTCCCTCACCCACACTTTTGGTGTCTTCCTATTTTGCAGAGCACAGGGTGGCTTGGGGCTGCCCGTCAGCTGTGACACCAGCCTCCCTCTGTACTGCCTGGCCACAGAGCTCCAGGACCAACACGTGGGACCTGGGTCAAGAGCACTGCAGAACGGGGTGGCCACAGCCTCTCCACCTTCTTGGATGAGCATAGAGTTGGGGCCAGGGCTCAGGACGACCTCAGTGGCATGTGTCACCTTGGCAGTGACTGTGCAGGTGACACAGACCTAGGCAGTGGGAGGATGGCGCTGCCTGAGTCCGTGAGCCAAAACAGACTCAGCTGATCCTCCCCCCCGCCCAGGCCCTGCGTTTCCGAGGGTTGAACCACGTAAGACGACTGTTCGTCTTTCTCCACGGAGCCACTGGTGGATCCCACCTCACACAGGTTGGAACAGGTGGGATCCCATGACCCTGAAGAGCTGACAGTCAGATCCTAATGCTGCCATGTCCAGGACACAGCAGCAATGCTAAGGCTTCAGCGGTCAGATGGTGGGAAGACCAGGGTCAACACCCCACAGGAGAGACGCGGTGGGGTGAGGCTGGGAACTGCAGAGTGAATGGTTCTGGGGTCCCAGAGACCTTGCTTGGCCAATGGATGTGTATATTTACCCTTCTCAGTGGTTCCTCAGTAACTGTTAACAGGAGCAAGGGAGGCAGTGAAAAAAGGTGAGTCTGGGAAGCTCCCCATCTGCCCTCTGGCAGCCCTCCTTCCAAGATAGACTTATTTGCTCTTTTGCTGGTCGGCCCATGATACGTTCAATTATCTTTGCTGACATCACAGCTCAAAGTGATTGAATTCAGGCTTCAGGCCCCTTCCTTCTCTAGGCAAGTGCAGCCATGGATCTCCTGAGGCTGCCCGTTCTCCTGTTGCTCCTTCCTTCATTGGTGACAGACCCCGCTGTGGCTCTGTTACCACCATCAACAAGCTGGTATCCCAGGACCCTGATCACAGGCAACCAAGACCATGATGGGCACCTGGCTCATGCTGGTTTGATCACAGATTTTTCCCAATGGCTTGAAAATGAGTCACAGTCACAGAGGGAGAGAAACAGACAAGGAAACTGTCTGGGAACTGCTGATGGCAGAGGGGCATGTGGCGCCCATGGAAAGAGCGGGGTTTTGAACCCATCAGCTGCTCTGTAGGAGAAATATGTGGTCATCTGCTTCTGTAAAGACAGTGAGTGGAAAGAAAAACCCCCAGTCTTTCGAAGCCTTCTAGGGCATTCTCTCCTAGTGTAGCTCAGCGTCAAGAGAACAGCATTCCTCCCCACTGGACCAACAGACAAAGTCACGATGGATGAAGAATAGACTGAAGTTATCAACTACCACTCTGTGCATGGATCCTCGATCAGCACCCACGGTGAGCAGTCAGGAAATGAGAAGATTCCCAGTGTAAACACTGGGACAAGCGCTGTCAAGGAGCTCTCCAAAGTTCCAAGAGGGAGGATAGTTCAAAAACCAAAGTGTGCCTGCTGCAGGCTGTGGTATCTCCATTTGCTTCCTATGAAAGTCGGACATCAAGCAAGGAAGATCAAAGAAGAATCAATTCTTTGAGCTGGAGTGTTGAGGAGTTTGTTTACCAATAGCTTATAGTGAGCTGTGGAATGCCAAAGAATAAAGAAGTCTGTCTGTGAGGAGGTGAAACCAGGCGACTCCTTAGAGCCAACGATGGTGTCACTTCATCTCACATGCATTCGGCATGTTGTGAGGAGGGGTCTGGCTTTGGAAAAGGATGTCACACTGGGAAGCGTGGAGGGCCAGGGCAAGAGAGATGCCCTTCAATGAGATGGGCCGACATGGTGACGTAACATGGCCTTGAATGTGGCACTGGAGAGGCCAGGGTGCCAACCTACTGTCCATAGGGTTGCTGTGTTTGGGTGGGGAGGATGAGAGGACTGATTTCACCCACTGACTTTTGGTACTCAAAGATGCCTCACTTGTGTGCCCATAACCTACTCCCTGTTATACATCCTTGGGCATAGAGCAGGTCCAGGCATGCTCTGGGCAGGGAGTGCCCGGGGTGAGGTGATGTTCTATTCTACAGGTGTAAAAATGACACTTCAAGGCACACAGTGGGCCCTGGATATGCAGCAGAAGCAGAAATCAAAAGCTACAACTCTCTCCAAGGTCGGCTCCACCCTACGCCCTGCATAACAAAACCTGGAAAAGCCACGTTAGAGCCTTGTCTGCTGCATTTGCAACATGCATCCCTGAGAAGGAGGATGTTCTTACACACAGCGCTGCAGAGGGCTTCACAGAGAGAGGAAGATGTCCTTACATGCAGCACTGCAGAGAGCGTCACAGGATGGAGATGTCCTTACACGCAGCACTGCAGAGACAGTTACAGGATGGGGATGTCCTTACATGCAGCACTGCAGAGAGCGTCACAGGATGGGGATGTCCTTACATGCAGCACTGCAGAGACAGTTACAGGATGGGGATGTCCTTACATGCAGCACTGCAGGGAGCTTCATAGGAAGGGAGATGCCCTTACATGCAGCACTGCAGAGACCGTTACAGGTTGGGGATGTCCTTACACGCAGCACTGCAGAGACAGCTACAGGATGGGGATGTCCTTACATGCAGCACTGCAGAGAGTGTTACAGGATGGGGATGTCCTTACACGCAGCACTGCAGGGAGCTTCATAGGAAGGGAGATGCCCTTACACGCAGCACTGCAGAGGGTGTTACAGGATGGAGATGTCCTTACATGCAGCACTGCAGAGACAGTTACAGGTTGGGGATGTCCTTACACGCAGCACTGCAGAGAGTATTACAGGATGGGGATCTCCATACATGCAGCACTGCAGAGACCATTACAGGATGGGGGATAACCATACAGGCAGCACTGCAGAGGGCTTTATGCATGGAGGATGCTCTTACTTGCAGAATTGCATGGAACATTATAGGGAAGCAGGATGCTCTTACACATAGCTTTACAGAGAGCACTGAAGACATACACCCATGGTAATGGGCACAAATAGAGTTACAGAGCTGACCAAAGCTTGACTTGTAGTGGGCTCTCTGACCACTTTGTGACAGAGACACACAGAGAGGATTTCTGAAAAGTAGTACTACAGACATGACACACAACAGTCACTCGACAGAGATCTGTGTGAGAGAGGCCAGTATTCAGCACAGACTGATGCAGTAATGCGGAGGGAAAGATCTAGAAAGAGCCATGGCAAGACAATCTTAAAGCTAACTTGGGTGGTAAGAGGTTTCTGAGCTACAATTTACCAAAGCGTCTGTGTGATTCATACACACTGGTCCTCACGAGCAGGCTGAAGGCTTCGGCCCGCCCACAGGGCTACAACCTGTGTATCTATTCACCCAACAATAGCTATTCAGAGTATACTGACCACTGTGCTCCAGGCCGCCCCACACAGCACACAGCAGCATCTGTTCCCGGCACACTATGCTGGTGCAAGAAGGCAGTGAGATGTCAGACCGTGGTGGTGTTGATGTCGCTGGGTGCTGTAAAGTATGACTCATAGCGACCCTAAGAACAATAGATCTGAACCCTGTTGTATCCTGTGCCATCCTCACAACCTCTCACATGTATAAGCCCATTGTCACAGTCAGTGTCAACTTACCCTGTCGAAGGTCTTCTTGTCTTTCACTGACCCTCCAACTTTCCAAGCATATCCTTTTTTCAAGGAACAGCTGCTCCTGGAAATATGCCAACAGCATGTGAGACAAAGCTTTATCATTTTCTTTGTGTCCAAGGAACATTGTGGTTGTAGCTTTTCCAAGACACGTCTGGTTGTTCTTCTGGCTATCCATGGGATAGTTAGCACTCTTCTTCAACACCACACCTCCAAGGCATCAATTCTTGGCATCTGAATTCAGCGTTCCACTGTCAGATGCCTAGCATGCATAACAGTTGATTGAAAATGCCATGGCCTGAATCGGGTGCACCTTAGTCTTCAAATTTACATCATTGCTCCTTGGTAATTTGGAGAAGTTAGCATCAAATAAAGTTAGAGTAAGGGAGATGACTGTGGCACTAGGGATGTCATTGCCAATGTCAGATGGATCTTGGCTGAAAGCAGGGCAGGAATGCCTGTAAAGCTCTCTGCAGTGCTGCACGTGAGGGCATCCCCTTCCTTCTGTAAAGAGTTGATGCCTTTGAGCTGTGGTGCTGGAGAAGAGTTTTGAACCTGCCATGGACCGACAAGAGAATGAACAGGTCTCTCCTGGAGAGGGTGAATCCGATCTGCTTCTTGGAGGGAAGGATTCTGAGGCTCTGTCTCACATACTTCGGGCATGTAGCCAGGAGGTACCAGTCTGGGGAAGGACATCAAGCTTGGAAGGGTCAAGAGACAGGGCAGGAGAGGATAACTCCGGGTGGCATGGATTGACACAATAACTGGGGGGTGGAAGGGTAAGAGTATCAGAGACAGTGAGACTGGCTCAGGATAGAGGCCTGGATTCTTTTTCTGTCTCTTTATTCATGGTCCATCTCCCAGATGCATAGCAAATAATTGAGAAGACCATGGCCTGGACCAGGCACACCTTAGTCCTGAGACTGACACCACTGCTCATCAAGGACTGACAGCAGAGAGATGCCTGACAGTAGCCTTTCTCCATACAATTAGTCTTTTGATTTCTTGACTGCTAGTGTTAAGAGTATTGATTGTAGACCTGAGCAAAACGGGGTTGTTAACAATCTCAATCTCCTCTCCATCAATTATGGTGTGGTGAGAATCTTTGTTTGAAGCATAATTCCTTTTTCCAAGGACGGGGCCCTCCTGACAACATGCCCAGAGTACGTGAGATGAGATCTCCCCATCCTGGCCTCTAAGGAGAGCTCTGGTGAACCTCCTCCGGGACAGATTTGTTTGTTCTTTTGGCCGTCCATGCGATATTCAGGACTCTTCTCCAACACAACAACTCAAAGTCATTGATTCTTCTGTCTTCCTTAGTCATTGTCCAACTCTTAGATGCATAGCAAGTATTTGAAAAGAAAGTGGTTTGGATCTGACACATCTAACTCTTTGAACTGACATCCTTGTTCTTTAACACTCTGGAGAGGTCCTCTCCAGATTTCTCAGTAGATTTCTCCAATGCAATATACTTTATAAAACATTCATGACTGCTGTTACCCTGGATGTTCCCTGTAGATCCAAGTACAATAAAGCCATGGATAACTTTAATCTTTTCTTCATCTATCATGATGTTTCATATTGGCGTAATGGTGAAGATTTTTGCTTTTATTGTGTGTGTTGAGCTATGATCCATGATTTTCTGAAGCAAGTACTTGAAGCCCTTCTCACTTGCAGCAAGCAAGGTTGTGTCACCTGCATAACACAGACTGCTGCTGACTCCTTTCCCCACCCTGACACCACACTCCTCCTCATGGAGCCCAGCTTCTCGAAGCAGTCACTATAGAACCAACTAGCTGCCTGCGAGGCTTGGTTGGTTTGTTTTTGAATCAAAGAAAGGAACCAAAATGCTTCTTGGAGGTGAGAATAGTGAGATTCGAGGCATGTTCTTGGGAGAGCCAGTCTCTGGGAAGGAGACCTCATTTCACGTGCTCTGGGTGTGTAACTCATGGCCTCAGTCCCTAAAGAAAGGCATCGCATTTGGTGAAAAGAGTGTGAGTCAAAGAGGAAGCTCTCGAGGTGGACCGACACCATGAGCTGCAGCAATGGGCTCAAACACTGCAGCGACTGCTCGTTGTCTGCTCCGCTGTCCGTGGGCTCGTTGTGAGTGAATCAGCATTTGGGCTCCTAGGACAGCAACAGTTTAGACTCCCTCCCCACCCTGCCGCCACCGTCTTCTCCTGGAAGGTGTGAGGGAGCTCTGGTAGACCCGTCCGTGAGGCACGAAACTCCCAACGCAGAGCTCACACCTCTGGTGGTTCGAAGACACCTGTGACTGCTGGAGAGAGATGAGTGTCTCCTACTGTGAATTTACAGTCCTAGTAGCCTCTCGGTGGGTCAGCTGTCATAGATTCTGACCCCATGGCCATGATGGAGTTTGTCCTAACAGCCTCCTGGAGGGTCAGCTGTCACTAAGGTCTGACCCCACGGCCATGATGGAGTTTGTCCTAACAGCCTCCTGGAGGGTCAGCTGTCACTAAGGTCTGACCCCACGGCCATGATGGAGTTTGTCCTAACAGCCTCCTGGAGGGTCAGCTGTCACTAAGGTCTGACCCCATGGCCATGAGTGGGTTTATAGCTGTTGTAATGTAGTATCCAGTGAACTACCACTCATAGTAACTCAATGAACTAAAGGTCTGAGCCTTCTTCTATCTTGTTTCATCCTCACTCGTCAATTTGGTCTTATGACTAATATCTCCAAAGGGTATAATTCTAAAGGCTTGGGGTTTTTTGTCAAGTTACACTTGTTTAGTCTAAAGATGACGTCAGGGTTTTGGTGAAAGGTTCAAACAAGGTTCTCTCAGGGCTGTAGTTTGATGTGTTCCTCTAGTCTCGGGACATCCAGCAAGACTGGAAACTAGGATTTGGAGATCTCTTCCTTAACTTTTCTCCTAGGTATGTTTTTAAGATTTTTCATTTGGCCTAAGAAGAATAAAAGTGGATAAGTATGTGTATCTGTTTTTAAAAAATAAAAGCAGAATCAGAGCAGCTGTAGGTAGGAATGAAAACTCACTGCTGTCAAGTTGACCATGGCCTACTAATAGCCAGAAAGAAGGGACCTTCTCACTATGGTAATCAGGAGGCTATGGCCAGAGGTGACCCTGAACATGGAACCCTTTAACTAGACCCTGTGCCACCGATTCTGTCTGTGTTCCTCACACACGCTCACACACAGAGTTCACAACAAAGCTGTGCACTCACAGTGCGCAACGTTTTATTGGATCCACATACAACTTTATTGGAAATGATGAATGTTCATTTTGTATAAGAAACGAAGTAGACAAAAGACCTGGTTACCATGACTTACGGTGATAGAGTTCAGCTTCAATTCCAACTTACATATGAGTGATTGCTGGTCTGTTTCATGGTCAGCCACTGGCCTTGGTATTATTTCCACAGATCCAGTCAATCTGATTGCTATGTAATCTATCAGGTGGCACTATGTGTATGGTCACCGTTTATGTTGACTGTGTTTATGTAAACCAGACAAGTTATGGTGTAACATCAAGGACATAATGAAGAATGCAAAAGTCATTACAAAGACAAGAAAGAGAAAGAAAGCCAAAATGCCTGTCAAAGGAGACTCTGAAACTTGCTCTAGAACAAGCATAACCAAAACCAAAGGGAAGGGATGCTGAGAGGGAGGAACAGCAGACTCTAAAGGGCAGCCCAGCAGGACAAAGCCAAGTGTCAGGACAGAATGGGAACAGGGCCACAGCCAGAAAGTCAGAAGGGAAGAATATGACCAGTGTCTTTCAAGCTGAGAGAATCAGAGAACACATGAAATTCTCAAACTGTAATTGTTGTTGTTGTGTGCCATCGAGTCACTTGCAACTCATCACGATCCTATGTACAAGAGCCCTAAATGCTTCTCTAGCCTGTGCCAACCTTGCCTTCTCCAACACACTCACTCCCACCACCCCAATCACAGAATCAATCAATCTCATTCAGGGTCTTCCCCTCCTGTGCTGTCCCTCCACTCTCCCAAACATGACATCCATCTCTAAGGACCAGTCCGTCCTTGCAACATGCCCAAAGTATGTCAGGCAAAGCTTCAGAATCCTTGCCTCCAAGGAGCATTCCAGCTTCACCTTCTCTAGGACAAACCTGTTTGTTCTCCTAGCAGTCCATGGTATATTCAACACTTTTCTCCAGTACAACAGCTCAAAGGCATCAATTCTCTTTCTATCATCCCTATTTACTGTCCACCTTTCTGATGCCTAGCACGTAATTGCAAAGACTATAGCCTGGATGTTGGAAGGAGGAGTGGCATGCACTTCCATAATAGCTAGCCTCCAGAAACCCTAGGAACCTGGAGAGAGGACAAGAGACACCCAAGCATTGAGGACTCTCCTTCATAGGGTCGCTATGAGTCACCTGCGACTTGACGGCACTTAACAACAACAACAACAACATAGCCTGGATGAGGCACACCTTAGTCTGATGAAGGATTTTGTTGTCAAAATATTCAATGATGCAGGAAGCATTAACAGAAGATAGAAGGAATACATACACTATCACTGTATCCAAAAGAATTGGTCCACATTGAAACATTTCAGGAAGTAGCACATGATCAATAACCAATGGTAATGAAGGAATAAATGATAACTGCTTAACTGAAGACGCTGAGAAAAAAAGTAAGACTCAAGGAATTGACATAATGCCAATTGAAGTGTTTCAGGAAATATATGCAGCCCAGCTGTGTTCATGGGTCTCAGCCAAGAAACCTGGAAGATAGGTACATGGCCAGCTGACTGGAAGAGATCTGTATTTGTTCCTATGTTTAAATAAATAAATCCAACAAAATGTGGAAATTATCAAACAATATTGATAATAACGCAAATAAAATTTGGCTGAAGATTATCCAAAATCAGCTGGAACAGTACATCTACAGAGAACTTCCAGAAATTCATACTGGATTAAGAAGAGGCCTCGGTATGAGGGATATTATGCTGATGTCAGGTGGATCTTGAAAGAAACCAGAGAACACCAGCGAGGTATTTAATGGTGTTTTAGTAACGATGCCAAAGTATTTGCATGTGTATATCATAATAAATTATGGCTATCATTAAGAAGAATGGAATTCCTAGAAAACTTAATTGTGCACATGCGAAACTCATATCTAGACCAGGAAGCGATATTGGGAACAGATTAAGGGAAAATTGCCCAGTTTAAAACCAAGAAAGGCATGGGCCAGGGTGTTCCCTCTCTCAATAGCTCCATCGGAGGTTGGGCAAATCATTTGAGAAGCTGGACTCTATGAAGAATGTGGCATCAGAAATGGAGGAAGACCAAGAGCCTACATTATGCAGATGACACGAATCTGAAGAAGACTTGAATCACTTACTGACTAGATCAAAGATTCTAATACAGTTCAATGTCAAGAATACAAAACTCTTCATACAGGGCCACAGGCAACATTACGATAGGATAAGAAAAGATGGCAGTTGATCATTAGTTCACTTTACTTCGATCCGTAGTAACACCAATGATACAGCAGTGAAGAAATCAAAAGGAACGCTGCATTGGAAATCCACTGTGAGGGACCACTCCAAAGTGCTGCAGACAAGGACGTCAATCAAAAAGTAAGCTGAATGTGACGCAAGTCATTTCCAGTTACCTCCTCTGCATCTAAAAGCTGCACTAGCCACAAAGATGACCGGAGATGTATGGATACCTTTGACTTGTGTGGGAGAAGCGCATTGGGCATGGTGTCAGGGGGATCGGGCTTTGGAAAAAGACATTATATGAGGAAAAGTAGAGGGTCCTGGAAAGAGGAAGACACCGACATGCTGGATTGACACGGTGAGTGTGACGCTGGGCTTGAACACGTCAGCGATGGTGACAATGGCTCAGGTTAGGGCAATGTTCCATGCTGGTCATGTGCTCTCTACGATCCCTGGAGGAATTCATAATTCCTCACAGGAAACTGTCAGAAGTTCAAGCAGGGTTTAGAAGAGGTCGTGGTAGCTGGGACATCACAGCTGGTGTCAGATGGATCCTGACTGTAGAGAATACCAGAGGATGTCTATTTGTGCTCTGTTGACTATACAAAGGTGTTTGACTGGGTGGATCATAACAAGCTGTGGCTGACACTGAGAGGAATGGTAGTCCGAGAGGATTTAATTGTGCTCATGTGAAACCTACACCTGGAACAAGAGGCTGTTGTGTGAACAGAGCAGGGGAACACTGCATGATTTAAAATAAAGGAGGGGGTGCGTCAAGGTTGTATTCTTTCCTTTCCCCATACCTATTTAATCTGCATGCTGAGCAAATTAGTCTATAAACTGGACTCTGTGAAGAGAATGTGGCATCACGATTGGAGGGAGACTCATCAATAACCTCCGTTATGCAGATAACACAACCTTGCTTAGTGAAAGTAAGGAGTTAAGGCACTTGTTGCATAGGATCAAGGAATGCAGCCTTCAGTTTGGATTGCATCTCAATGTCAAGAAAATAAAGATTCTTACCACTGGACTGACAGGCAACATCATGATGGATGGAGAAGAGACTGAGATGGTCAACAGCTTCATCATATTGGATCCACAATTAACACCCTTGGTACCAGCAGTCAGGAAACCAGGAGATGTATTGCACTGGGAAAGTCTGCAATTAGGGACATTTCAAAATTATAGAAGAGTATTGATGCCAGTTTGAGGCCTAAGGTGCATTTGATTCAGGCTATGACCTTTATGCACGTGCTAGGCCTCTGAGAGCTGGACAATGAATAGGGATGACAGAAGAATTAACAACTTTGAGCTGTTGGAGAAGAGTATTGAGCATCTCATTGATGGCCAAGAGAACAAGCAGATCTGTCTTGGAGAGGGTGCAGGCAGGGATGGTGAGGCTTCACCTCACATACTACATTTCTAGGAGGGTCTGTTCCTTGGAGAGGGACATGATGCTTGGAAGTGTGGAGAGTGGGAAGAAGAAGACCGTCAACCAGGTTGACTGCCCCAGAGACTGCTGCGATGAGCTCGAGTGTGTCGGGAAGTGTGAGTGGGACAGGTCCGGTCGGGGTTCATGCTCATAGGCTTGCTCCGCGTTATACTCATCTCCATGGCACCTAACAACAGCATAGTGGTAAACTGTGGCCGCCCAGAAGATAAATCCGGAAAACTCTGGAGAACCAACAAAGAGGTTTGGGGTCTCCAAAACACATAGGAGTCCCAAACCACTTAATTGGGGTTATAGGAATTGGCATGCGTCTTGTTTGATTAGAGGTCTGGGACATTTTCCAAGCTTTTAAACTTGGCTATAAAATGTATTTGCAGCATTTTAAGCCCCAGTCTGAAAGCAAAATTTTTTAAACTGAAATTTATCTTCTCAAACCTCATTCTGACACATATTTTAAAGAGCGTGATTGTTTCAAAGCTGTTATTTGCGGCTCAGCCTCCACTTGCTTTCCAAGCTTGTAATATGTAAACCGCTTTGAATTTCATTAAGAAGGTAAGTGATTAGGCAGTGACACAACGTTAGAGCAGAAAACAGGCAAAAGATTTAAATGGATTAAGAAGAGAACAGCATATTTTCTGTCGTTAGGTTGGTTTCTAAGAATTAAAATACGCCTCCTTTGGATTTGTGTTTTCAACCAGTCACATAATAAGAGAAAGCCAGAAGTACACTGTGTTCTTTACAAGAAAGAATAACAATCTGTCCTCTATCAACAGCGCTACTTTGTATCACTGGTGATTTCTAAGTGCAGTACAAACATTATCCAAACTGTCTCCCTCTGAAATCAATGTTACCATGGCTGATCTTTGATTAGAGCAGGAATGGAGAGCAAGATGCTCTTGAGGTTGACTCAATTTCTTCTGACCCAAGAGTCAAGTGGATCAGAACTCCTGGGTGTTTCCAAGGCCAAGAGCCTCTTCATGCTACAGAACTCATTGCTAAGCATTTGCCCATCAGGAAAACTGTAACTCCACAGCCCAACGCAGCCTAGGATTTTAGGGTTCTGATTGCAAGTTACAGAATGCAATCTGAGTAAATAAAGCAATTGTCTTTGCAGTTGTGAGCTGCCTTTGAGTCAGCTTCAGGGCAGAGCAGCCCCATGTGACTGAGACGAGCCAGGTTCCATGTCTTTATCACTGCAGCTCAAGTCCATCGTGCAGCTGCCTTGAGGCCTGACTGCCACCAGCCTCGGGGGCCCATCCTCCAGCTCTAGATTATATACAAACGGCTTCCTCTGACTTGTTTTTGGGAGTAGATTTCCAGAGCTTCTGCCTTCTCTGTTTTTGTTGTGACACTCCACTGCCACATGCCCACTACCACAGTGACCCTGCTGGTGTGTGAAATATTGTTCCTCTGGCTCCAGAATTACAGTAACAAGCAAGTCACCTTAGTAAAAGAAACTGGCAGGCAGCTGCTGAAAAGAAAGCATGTACGGAGAAGGTATTCTGAAGAAGCAGCCCTGGTGGCACAACAGGAAACACTGGATGTTAACCAAATAGTTGGGAGTTCAATCCACCCACAGGCCCAAAGACAAAGATGTGGCTTCCTGCTTCCATAAAGATTAACTCATTGCTGCAAAATTCATTCTGACTCATGGTGACCTTCTAAGTGGGGTTCCAAGACTATAAATTTCATGAAAGGAGGCTGCCCATCATTCTCTCACAAACCAGCTGGTCGATTCCAAATGTCAATCTTCCCATTAGCAACTCAACCCACTTTGCACTGTTTCAGCTGAGCTCCTTCTGTAAAGAAACACAGACTAGAAACCAATTCTACTCTGTTCTGTAGGGTCATTGTGAGTCACAACAGACTTGACAGTAGTGAGCTTGGTTTTGGTTTATGATAAAGTAACAAAGTATCTTCTGTAACACAGAGGATAATGTATCCAGGCCTCAGGACCAACTGCATTGTGGAGACTGCCACTCAGCATTCTCACTGACTCCTTGCATCTGCTTTTTGCTAGGCCTGTGTTTTTATTCCTCCTCCAAAGATGATTTTTTTCTTCCTGAATTGCCTAACATAGCTAGCACTCTCAGCATCCCCATGTCTCTTCCTCCTCTGTGTTTGTTACCTGTTGCAGAGAAAGGGTTGGTGAGATCTGATCTCACACATGTTCGACAAGTTGTCAGGAGATGCCAGTCCTGAGAAAAACCCCTCTTCCTTTGGGAAGTAGAAGGTCAGGAAGGGAGGAAAACCCTTCAAGGATCTGGACTGACACTGACCAGAGCCTGGGGTTTAGCACAGGGGATTGTGATGATGACTCAGGATCAGGCAAGGCTTCTGTCTGTTGTACGCAGGCTTCCGATCTACAGCCGTGAACTTTCCATTGCTCTGCTGCAAGACACCAAGGCTGTGTGGCATGGCTGGAGCATCTTCCAGACACTGCTTCCCTGGTGTCTGCTAAAGGCTGTGGCTGAGCCCACGCACACTCACACCCCGGCCCATGACAGAACCACTGTCTGCCAGGCTGAGGGGCTGCAGATTCAGTGAAGTCCAGACCACAATCCAGCCCAAAGCACTGGACCACTGGCCCTGCCATCTCTAGACCCAGCTGCCCCGCTGCCTGGAGACTCCTCTACCCCACCACCTGGAGACCCCACTGTCCTGTCACCTGGAGCCTCACTGTCCTGTCATTGGGAGATCCCACTGCCCCACCACCTGGAGATCCTGCTGCCCCACATCCTGGAGACAGCCCAGCCGATACCCCTGCTGTCCAATGCCATGAGCACCAATATCGCAGGTACTTTGGCCTTAAACACTGCTGTCTACCGACATCACGTGGGATTTCTCAAGCTCAAGTGGAGGAAGTTGGGTTGAAGTGCGGTTTCAGGAGGGTAATAGTCATCCTGCTCCAGGTTTACCATTGTTCCCAAGAGGGACACCAATATATAAGTCCTTCATGCAACACTGCCATACTCTGTCTGGGTCATTATATAGTTACAACAACCTAACGTCTACTAAGAAAAGACATAACATCAAGAAAGCAGCAGTCTACCTCAGTCATCATGAAAAAAACAAAATAACCCTGCTCCTAAAAAAGCAGACGCACAACTATGAGATATCCCCCCAGTCAGAATAGCAAAATTTAACAGAACAGCAAGCAACAAATGCTGGTGAGGTTGTGGAGAAACTGAACCCTTATTCACTGTTGGCAGGAGTGCAAAATGGTGCAACTGCTGTGGAAGGCTGTATGGCGCTTTCTCAAAAAGTTGCAAATAGAGATACCATTTGACCCAGCAATTCCACTACTGGGAATATATCCCAAAGAGACCATAACTGACACCCAAGCAGATATATGCACACCCATGTTTATTGCAGCTTTGTTCACAATAGCAAGGAGTTGGAAACAACCTAAGTGCCCATCAATAAACGAATGGATAGAGAAGCTGTGGTACATTCACACAATGGAATACTACGCTGCATTGAAAAACAAGGAACTCATGAAATATTATTCAAAATGAGTGACCCTGGAGGATGTTATGCTGAGTGAAATATCTCAGTCACAAAAAGACAAATACTGCATAGTACCACTGTTGTAGAATGGGACTAACATCAAGGTTGAGGTAAGGCTGAGAAAAACTGGATAAATTATGTATACTGCATGGAAATGGATGAGGGAGAGAACCATTTAAAAGTTATATATGATAGGGTATTATGATTATCACAAGAATCCAGAATGAAAGTTGCACAGTGGAGTATACTTGGGGCAGGGAAGGGGGGTGGGGCTGGGGATTGTATACCAACGAAGAAATTTGTCTTTTACTTTTTAAAGAAAATAGCGAATTGGAGGGAGGGGTGGGCAGGGAGAAAAGTACAACAATGAATGAATGGAAATCCAAAATCTCTGTAAATGTTCACAAAAATTAATAAAATTTTTAAAAAGTTATTTCCTATGAATAAACAATTGTACAAAATTTTTTAAAAAATAGCAGACCCAATGAATATCCCAGATAGAGAGAACCAGAAGAAATATGTTGATGTGAAGTTATTTGAACAAAAGAAGATACAAATGATGGAGGAAACAATGGAAGTAATTAAGAGTGCAAATACACCAGTGACAGCAATCCAGAAAAAATAATATAAAATTGATGAGAATCAACTTTAACAGCTACAAAAGAAAATGCAAAAAAAAGGAAGAAAGAATTGATAGTATAGATAAAGAGGTACAAGAACTTATATAAAACAAACAATCAAACAAACAAAAAACCCCAAGACAGAGAGGGTATAGCCAACACAGTACTGGAAATAACAGAAAACTATGAAATTGCAATCCAGAATATTAAGACAGAAATGGCAGACGTATCCAGAATGCTGACAGGACAAAAAAAGTCGAGCTAAAGAGGTGGATTAGAGAGTCAGTGAGTTGGAAGACAAGAGCCTCACTGGAAACATACTAGAAGAAAATTCAGAGATGAGATATAAAGAAAATGAAGAAAACATAAGAACATGTGGGGTGACATCAAAAGGAACAACATATGCATGCCTGGAATTCAAGGTGGGAGTGACAGGGAAGGCACTAAGAAAATGTTGGAAGAAGCACTAGAAGAAAACTTCCCTGGTATTCGGAAGAACTAGGAAATCCACATTCAAGAAGAACAGAGAATATATGATTAGGTGTTATTGTCACGACAAGAGTCCAGAATGAAAACTGCATAGTGGAGTGAACTAGGGGTGGGGGAACTGTGTAACAATGAAAGAATTTTTTTCTTTTTTGTTTTTATTTTTCAAAGAGAAAAGTGAACTGGGAGGGAGTGATAGGCAGGGAAGAAAGTGTACAACAATGAGTGAATGGAATGAATGGAAATTCAAAAAGTCTCTGTAAACTTTAACGGAATTTTTTTTTAAATTTAAAAAAAGGTTTAAATGAAGAAAAAAAGAAGAGCAGAGAACACCAAATAGACTAGATCCAAAAAGAAAAGCATCAAGATATAGTCAAATTCTCCAAACTAAAAGATAAGCATAGAATACTAAAAGCAGTGTTAGAAAAACAAAGAGTTGTCTACAAAGAGCAAACGATTAGATTAAGTTCTGATTTCTCAGCAGAAACCATGTAAGCTAGAAGACAATTAGACGGCATATACAGAAAGGTGAAAGAAAACAATCACCAGCCAAGGATCCTATACCCAGCAAAGCTCTCCATCAAATATGAAGGAGAAATTAGATCCTTTGCAGAAAAGAAAGAATTTGTGAAAGCAAGACCAAAGCTACAAGATGTTTTAAGTGAAGTCCTTCACACAGAGACACCAAAGGAAAAGGGCATGGACCATAATAACAAGAAACAACAGATAAAGTAACACAGCAAAATGGCAATGGTAAAAAACTGGTCTGACAAAGCCCATCAAAATCCTGTTGACAATGTTATATTTAAGAATAATTTCATTTCTTCCTCCCCTTCTCTTTCTCACAGTAACCTAGATGAGATTCCCAGGGTTACCAGAACTGGCTGACTTAAAGCCAGAGAATTGTGTCCTCTCAGGTTTGAGAGGCCAAACGGATGATAATCAAGGAAGATGTCCAAGCTTCCCTGAAGGCATTAGCAAAATGTAAGGACCCAGAAATCAGCGAGATGCCAATTGAAATGTTTCAAATGACAGATGCAGCCCTGGATGTTCTCATCTGTCTATACTAGGGAATTTGGAGGACAGCTGCCTGGCCAACTGACTGGAAGAGATCCATATTTGTTCCCATTCTCAAGAAAGGCAATCCGACAGAATGTGGAAATTATCAAACAATATGACTGATATAACATGCAAGAAAAATATTGTTAAAGATAATTGAAAAGTTACTGGAACAGTACATAGAGAACTGCCAGAAGTTCAAGCAGGCTTTAGAAGCAGCCAGGGCACCAGGGGTATAATTGCTAATATGAGATAGATGCTGGCTGAAAGCAGAGAATATCAGAAGAATGCCTATTTATACTTTATTGACAATGCAAAATCATTTGTGTGGATCATAACAAATTATGGCTAACATTGAGAAGATTTGGAATTCCAGAGCATGTAACGGTCTTCATGCAAAACCAATACCTAGACCAAGAAGCTGCTGTCTAAACAGAGCAAAGGAACCCTACATTATTTAAAATTAGGAAGGGTATGTGTCAGTGTTATATCCTTTCTTCATGTCTATTCAAACTGTATGCTGATAAAATCATTCAAGAAGTTGGTCCCTGCGAAGATGTAGCATCCGAGGAAGACTCAGCAGCAGCTGGTTTTATGCACATGTCACAGCCTTGCATGATGAAAGTGACGAGGACCTGAAGCATTTGCTGCAGAAAATCAAAAGCTGCAGCCTTCAGTAGGAAATGCATCTCAGCATCAAGAAGACAAAAATTCTCACCTCTGGACAGATAAGCAACATCAAGACAGATGGTGAAGAGATTGAAGTTGTCAATGATTTTATCTTAATGGGATCTACAGTCATCATCCTTGATACCAGCAGTCAGGAGACCAGGAGACATATTGCGATGGGAAAATCTGCTGTCAAGGACCACTTCAAATTATCGAGGAGCAATGATGTCAGTTTGAAGACTAAGGTGTCCTGATTCAGGCCATGGCCTTTTCAATCACTTTCTGTGCATCTTAGGGGTGGATGTGTAAGGATGGCAGAAAAATTGATGCCTTTGAACTGTGGCGTTGGAGAAGAAATGAATTATTCTATTGATCACCAAACAGAAAAACAGAAACTTGGCAAAAGTGCTGGCAAAAATGACGTGTGGCCAGGAAAGGCTGTTCCTTGGAAAAGGACATCATGCTTTGATGGGTGGATGGACAGCAAGAGGAAGAGCCCCAACCAGATGGAATGTCCCAGTGACTGCAGCAATGGGCTGAAGTGTGTTGGAGCTGATGATGGCACGGGACAGGAGAGCATTCAGACCTGTTGCTCAGAAGGTTGCTATGAGTTGTACTTGACTCAATGGTACCTAATAACATTACAACATGAACTGCCAAAAACCCCAAACAGATACGTCTTATAGATTGGACAATGATTTCATTCTGTTATAAACAGCTAAGTATGAGTCAGAGACCACTTGGTGACATCTCACAACACAACCACAATACCTTGGAAACATACCCTCTACCTCCTACGTCTGCCCGGTGAGGGTGAATCACCAGATGAGCCATGTTACAGATAATAAGATTACCTGGGACACTGAGAACATGGAGAAAATATCAAGAACCATCATTTGAAATGTTCTTCACATCAGCTTTATGGAGACCAGCTGGCTATCTCTCTGGGTTTTAAGAGGTGTTTTAGGGCTCTTGCCCACTAAACTGTCTGCTTTCCCATTTTGATCTGGTGCATGGCGATGAAAATCGATATTGTTTGAACCAATTTTGTTGATACTGCGAGCCATGTGCAGATGGATGTTTTCTTACTTCAATTTACTAAAATCGCTGTGTCAAGTGTGTCTCTGAAGCACTACAGATTTCACTCTAGATCCTAGAAAGCCACAATCAAGCAGATTTAGCAATAAGTCCAGTGTTTTACACACATTTTTTGTTGTTCTCCAACACATATAAAAGTCATGCTGACTCTAGATTGTGGTCTGTGAAGTATGCAGGCTGCATGATGAAAAGCTAGAAAATGCATGAATGACAAGATGGGACAGAGAGATATCAAGTGAGCACATACCGCTGGTGACAGTGGCGTCCACTAACTTGTGGGTCAAAGGTTGTTGTGGATCTCCAATTGGTAAGAAGGCCGAGCACTGCGAGAGCAGTAAGAGGTGGGGCTGTCCTCTCCAAGACCAGGGAGGATGACCACCGTGCATGTGGACACAGTGGGCAGAGCAGCCGTATGAGGCTGGAGTGGGAAGGAGAGGAGGCGTCACTTAGCACGAAGCCTCCAACACAGCCACTGTCCACCTGACACTTACTGGAGCAAAAGAAGTGTGACTGGAAAACTAGGGAGTGCTGACTGTCCATCAGATGAGAGGCGGGAATGTCAGTGGGAGGCAGGGTGGCGGAAGGACGCAGCCTGGCTCCAGAGGTGTGGCTGTTTGCAGGAGCTGGCCCTTTACCCTTCTGAGCTTGATGTCCTTCTCCAGACACCAGTCCTTCCTGGCCACTTGACCAAAGTATGTGAGACAGAGCTTCAAAATCCTAGCCTTCAAGGAGAAACTTGCTTTCACCCTTTCCAAGACAGACCTTTTTTTTTTTTTTTTGGTTATCTGTGATATGTTCAAGACTCTTCTCCAGCACCACAATTCAAAGGCATCGATTCTTCTTCTGTCATCCTTAGTCATTGTCCAGATTTCTGATGCATAGTAAGAAATTGTGAAGACCATGGCCTGCATCAGGCACACTTTAGTTTCTTGACTGACATCATTGCTTTTCAGTACTCCGGAGAGGTTCCTGACACCAGATTTTCCTAGTGCAATTTGTCTTTTGATTTCCTGACTGCTGATGCCAAAAGCATTGATTGTGGAGCCAAGTAAACTGTAATTGTTAACAACATCAATCTCTTCTCCATCTATCATGGTGCTACCAACTGATCCAGTGGTGAAAATCTTTGTTTTCTTGATGTTGAGCTTCAATCCATATTGAAGACTATATTTCATTATCTTCTGCAGCAAGCGCTTCAGGTCCTTCTCAGTTTCAGCAAGCCGGTTTGTATCATCTGAATAACATAGGTTGTTGATGAGTCTTCCTCCAGTCCTGATGCCACGTTCCTCCTCACAAAGCCCTACTTCCTGAATTATCTGTTCTGCATATAGATTGAAAATATATGGAGACAAGACACATCTTTGACACATTTCTTTCCTGATTTTGAACCATGCAGTGCTTCCTTGCTCTATTCTGATGATTGCTTCCTGACCCAAGTATAGGTTTCACATGAGCACAATCAACTGTTCTGGGATTCCCATTCTCCTCAAAGTCAGCCATAATTTGTTGTGATCTACACTGTCAAATGCCTTAGTGAAACACAGATAGAAATAGCACTTTCTAAATTGTTAGGGCTGGGTGTGGTTAAGTCGGAACTGACCCGTAGTTGACCTTATTTTCAGAGGTAGTAAATCGTACAGGAGAGTACCCATCCTTCTCTCATGGAGCACCTGGTAGATTCAAAATGCATGCCTTTGGGATTACAGCACAGCTTCTTGCCACTAGGCCACCAGAGCTCCCTTATTTAAAAATTCCTGGTGGCTTAGTGGTAAGGTGCTTCTGCCCATAGGCTGAAAGTTCAACTCCACCAGCTGCTCCGTGGGGGAAAGACAGTCTCCTCCCACACGATTTACAGCCTCTTAAAATCTGCCGGAGGGTCAGCTTTGGTTCTGACTCAACGGTACAGAACCACGACTTGTGTGTGTGTGTGTGTGTGTGTGTGTGTGTGTGTGAGAGAGAGAGAGAGAGAGAGAGAGAGAGAGAGAGAGGTAGATTACCCACATGAAAACCATTGACTGCTTAGTTACCGTCCAAAGGCCTAACACATTCCCACCTAACACATGTCCCTCCCCAAAAAGAGCCACTGTATTCCCGTGCAGAGCGCCTCTGCGGAAACCCTGCTGTGTCCTGGCAACACCACTAAAAGGCTGTCCTCATTGACTCAAAGGTGGTGGGCTCTCATTCTGGGTTTTATAATATTTGATATTTTATGATATTTGAGTGCCAGCCTGTGGTTTGGGGATATGTATGGATGTGACAGGGAAGTATTCTCCACTCTTACGAGTAAAGGTAGTTTCTGGAACATTGTAGGGATTCTAAGTTACCGTTTCAAAGCCGAGGGTTCATGAAGACCCACCGCAGTTTGTGCTGCCTGGTAAAGCTTCCTTTCTGGTGGTTTCCCACAAGTAAATAATCCATGTTCTGAAAAACCGCAGCCTGCCCAGACCTGCACCATTATACATCATTGTTACAGCGACTCGCTCATGGTCGGTCCATCTTGTTGACCACCTTCCTTTTTCTTCTGACTCTCTGACTCTTCTGAAAGCATCAGATTCTCACCCAGAGAGACTGGTCCCTCCTGGAAGTGTGACAAAAGAGGTGAGAGGAAGCCTTGTCACCCTTGATCCTAAGAAGCATCCTGGCTGCACTTGTAAGACTGATCTTTTGGGGTTTTCCAAGAGGAACAGGGGGATCCTCTTTGAAGCAGGGTGATCTTTCTGGTGATTGTAAGGTTCAGGCCACATAACAACAGGTAGGAATTTTGTCCCTTTTCCACCTTCATAAAATACACAGTGCTTTCTTTCAAGTTGCTCATGACTGTGTATTCTTTTCATATTTTTCTTCTTACTTTCCAAGAATACATGTTAACTGCCCACTATATGTCAGAAGCCCTTTTTGGATCTAAGATACAGTTGTGAATTAGACTTCTCACTAATTTTGTAGACTAGGATAGTCTACAAATAGTGACAATCATTAAGAGCTAACTTTTTTTTGGCTTATTACCACCTTTAATTCTCACATCAGTCTTAGGCAAGAAGTATTGTTGCCCTTATTTTGTGGGTGAGAAAAGTGCTGCTAATAATAGCATGTCCCAGACTCCCAGCGGTGGAACTTGTACTCTAGCTGGGGGCCTGCACGTGACTGTGGTGTGGAAACCATCACCTTGGTGGACAGGTGTCAGTGACGCTTCCGGGCCAAGGGACCAGGGAGAATGACCTGAGACCTGCTTTCCAAAGTTAGCAGAAGCAGCCTCTGTGACCCAGGGACCCCTGCAGGGGCTTGAACTGCCCTTCCTTGAGAAGTCATCAAAAGGACACCCTCTCTGGTGCAGTGATAAGCCAGCCGGGGGGCGAGTGACCTCCAATGAGATGGACTAGGGCCTGCAGGTGACTATGAGGAAGCTGTGAGACTGGTCGGCGCTTTGCTCTCGCGCACATAAGGTCAGCGAGCAGACGCTGGTCTGCTCAATGACAGGGAGTCTCTGTCAGTCCAGCCACCTACCCGTCCTTTCTTGTATTGTCACATTACCCACCGTTCACCGCCACGATCTGCTCATGCGTTCACGTCCATTTATCTTGCTCTCATCCAGTCTTGTAGCCATCCAGCCATCATCTACTAACCCGCATACCTCACCAGCATCTACCCATCCATCGCGTGTCAGCTAGGTATCCATCTGCCAGTTATCTATTAATTACTCATCTGGCCATGAACCCCCATCTAGCCTTCACCTCTGTCTCTCCTGCACATCTACCTGCTCTTCTGAATCACCCACTTTGCTCCCAGCTGTGAGCACCCGCCAAGGTCCTGCGTGCTGGCTGCTCTCCTCAGAGGACGGTCCCCAGCTGCTCATCTGTTTCCTTTGCTTCCCATTCGCATCCGCATCTCCAAGTGCTTTTCCTTACGATCTCTGGGTCTTCTTCACTATTCCAGATCACCTCGTTAGGAGTTTATCAATCCAGGAACACATCATGATTACAAAGTGACGCCCCGTGTCTGATGTGGGAACTTGGAGCAACTTTCCCCTATCTGCCTCTCTCTGTACAGGCAGACCAAGGTTGCAGGAGTGAACAGAGCATTAGGACTGAAGCTGCAGGAGTGAACGGAGCATTAGGACCAAGGCTGCAGGAGTGAATGATGCTTTAGGACCAAGGCTGCAGGAGTGAGTGACGCTTTAGGGCCGAGGCTGCAGGAGTCAGAGCTCACTGGTACTTATGAGCGGTGACTGGTCGAACCACCAGGTAGGATCTGGGTGTCACCTGGTGCTTCACACGTGAATTATACAGGAAATTAAGACATGAAGATAAACTAGGACTCTCCTTATCAATACCTCCTCCTCCATGCCCCCACCCGCTTAAAGCCAATATGTGGATCAGCAGACTGTTAATTATTTGAACATATTGCAATGCATGATTCAGTGTTGTCTGCTGTGGAAAAACCACCTTCTCTCCTCTTGAACACTGACTCCTCTCTCTGTGCATTGCTCAGGTGTGTGGGGAGGGGTCTACGATGTTAGTTGCTGTGAGATCTGACAGGTTTCAGGAGTGATCAGACTCTATCACTGAGCAATCTTCTCCACGTTAAAATGATGCACAGCCCTGCCTGAGAGATGACAACGTGACACTAAGAGGAATGATTTCTATTCATAACAAATTATCCTAAAGCTAGTCACCTATGAATATTTACAGAGAGGGGATGGGTGGAGCTGAAACAGCTTAAATCAAGCCTCAAAGGCAGGTGCCAGTCGGTGCCATGGCCACATATGGGAGAGGGAACATTCTTTCTTGAATATAGTGTGTTATTGTATCTCCTTTACAGGCTCTCCCAGAAGCTAAGGACCCTGTACTGTGACTTCTACACAAGCTGTTTGGTGGCACTGGGTACATCACCACAGGCTAAACATTCTGGTGTTTCTGTTTCCATTAAATGGGCTTCCCGGTCCCCTTACCTTTCACATTTGTGTCAAAGTCACTCCTAACCATCTCACATAAGTGATCTTTTGAGGGGACCCACAGAACCCACTGCTTTTAAGCCTTGCCAGCCTTGTGGAGTCCCTTCGTTGGTTTCTGAGGCTGTAAATCTTAATGTGACTAGACCACTCCATCCGTTCCCCACAGAGCTCCTTCAAACCACAATTCTGAGTCAGACCAGCAGCTGGAAGAAGTAGAAGGTGAGATTTTGGGATGTCTGGTGGGAGGGACTCGGTGGGCTGACTCACAAGTAGGGAGACCGGTGGAGGCTGAACAAAGCAGCCTCTCGAGACCCCCATGGCCCAGGTTTTCGGAACTGTAGTGATGCTGAAGGACGGCGTAGAAGAGCCCCACCAACTTTGCAGAGGCAAGGTGGACCTTCTCTGGAGGTTCGAATTTGCAGGAGAAACAGGCAGTCTCCTCCTGTGTGATTTACAGCCTCTTAAAACCTGCTGGAGGGGGAGTTCTCACTCAGCTTGCCCACGAAGGTGATGAGTTGGTGAGTCTGGGTTTGGACCCTTAGGAAGCAGCTTCACTGACCCCTTGTAGAGTGATTAGTGGGATAGCAGCCCAGGATTTGGCACACAGCACCACCAGGGCTCTGTCTTTTTCCAAGGTGGTGCCAGAAAAGAGATGATGCACATCAGGTGAGGTGGATGAGAGGAGGTGACAGGTCAGAAGCTGGAGGACAGAGATTCCTGAAGGGACTTTACTAAGAGGAGGAACAAAAATCATGAAAATCACTGCTTTGGGGTGCACAAGATCTCCAGATGGAACATCGGGTCTGAAATAACCAGGAAGGGGTAAAAACTTCTTGAAAAAGTTATCAAAGTCTTTCTTTAAAAGATGTTACAATCCTATATGGCTGAAAGTTTATGGAGTCTATTAGGTTTTTATTTGACAGTTCACACATATTTTTGTTCCATCACCAGGAGAGATCAGTCCTTGGAAAAGGACATCATTCTTGGGAGGGTGGAGGGACAGCACAGGAGAGGATGACCCTGGATGAGATGGACTGGCACGGTAACTGGGGAATTAGGGGTAACTGTGTCAGAGATGGTGAGATGGCTCAGGTAAACCAGGGTTCAGAGTTGTTGTGCATAGGGTCGCTATGAGTCGTAGTCGACCAGGAGGCACACAACAGCAATACCATGTTTATTGGTGACATCAGCTGCAATGTCACAGCACTCTTCCCACACCCTGTGTTTCCCATTGCCATCGGTCCCCTGCGTCCTTCCATCCTTCTTTCCTGTCTCTCCCGCCTTCTGATAAAGCTTTATCACACTTACTTGGGTAATTTGTTAGGAGGGGCCCTTCCTGGGAGAGGGGCACCGTGCTTGGAAAGATGAGCAGTGGAGAGGACGACCCTCAAAGAGACGGCGTGCCACAGTGACTGCAGCAGTGGGTTCAAGTGAAGAGGGCGGGGCGGGGCGGGGCGGGGCAGGACGGCGCTCACATCTGCAGTTCCTAGGATTGCACTGCAGTTGTAACTGACTGGACAGCACCTAACAACAACACAGCTGTAGATAACGTGCAGACAGTTCTTGGCTGCAGTTTCCCCACAGTGATTGTCCTGAAGTCAATGACGTAGGGAAGACAGGACGGAGGCACACACTTCACATTTGGTCTGATGAGAGGATTCAGCTGCTGACGAGACAGTCTGGGCCCACCAGCCTGTGTGAGGGACACGGTGAGCCGGCTGCTTCTGTAAAGGTTTTGCCCTCAGAACTACGAGCTCTCCTTCACCGCGTGTTGGAATTGACCTGAAGATGGTGCTAACGCAAGAAGAGAGAAAAGCCCGAAAGCCTTGCCAGTGTTTTAAAAGCGGTGTGTGAATGAAGTCCTCATTTCATGTGTACCCATATGCTGTGGTTGAACGTAGCCCTGGGGTGGAGGAAATGGTTCGTGCACTCCAGTGTTAGCTGGAAGGTTGGATGTTTGACTCTTCGGAGAAGTGCCTCAGAAGACAAGTCTGGTGGATACGCTTTAGTGAAACCAGCCGTCTGAACTCCTGTGGACCTGGGAAGAAGACTGCTATTTCTGAGAACTGCCATCAATTAAAATGTGCAGAAATTGTTGAATGTAACATCCGTTTGCTCGGCAAACTGTCACCTAAACTGTCACTGAAGCACAGTGCCACGTGGGGCACGATGCAGCCGAAGGCACTCGGAAGCAAACAGTTTCATACTATTGTTCTCAATATTTTTAATTAGACATATCGTTACTATTGAAACAAAACCAGAGCGATCACCTGGCTGTCCCTTCAATGCCCAGGTGACAAGTGCTGCTCTGTTCTCTGTTTCTCACAATGATTCTTGGGAACACTGCATGTATCGGGTTCCCATGATGAATCCGAGGGAGCCCTGGTGGCTTAGTGGTAAGGAACTGTGCTGCCAGTGCAAAGGTACATGGTGTGGGTCCACCAGCTGCTCCGAGCAAGAAATAGAGGCAGTCTCCTCCTGTCTGACTTACTGCCTCTGAAAACCCACTGTAGGGTCAGTTATGGATCAGTTCTGACTCAACGGCACACGACAAAACCAATCAATCTCAGCAAAATGCATACTTTCTCAAATAGTATCATCAATTTGATAGAAACATAAAAAACAGACTAAAATCTTGCTGAAGATAACTTTAAAATGGTTGCATTACCCCGTCTCTTTGCCTGGGTCCTTCCTATTTGCTTCCCTCACCCAAACTGTGCAGCCCTATGGTTTCACCCCTACCTATCCTCACCCCTTCATCCGCCTCAATTGATTAAATAAGATACAAGGTACAAGAGTGACTGTATGAAACACTATGTGAATGAAGAATAGTGTGAATCGCAATGTATGTAAACTTTGTAAGCAAACCAATTTTTTAAAATGTAAGATAGAATGTATATAAATGTATGAAACACAATGTAAATTAAATATTGTATAAAATTCAATGTATATGAATGAAACATAATGTAAAGGAATTATTATATGAAACCTAAGAAAAATATTTAAAAAAAAAAAGAAAGTAAAGTGGGAGAGAGGAACAGGAGGGGGATGGAGGGGGAAAAAAGACGGTTGCAGCAGTAACATCTACAGGGAATTTCCAGAACTTGAAGCCAGGTCCAAAGAGGACATATCAAAGAGGGTTTTCTTGGCCGGCCTCAGACGAAATCAGCTGAAAACAGAGGATACCAGAAAAATGTTTACTGTGCTTAATTGACTATGCAAAGGCATCCAACTGTGCGAGCTGTACCGATTTGTAGATAAAATTATGAAGAACTGGAACTCCACAACACCTACTTGTGCTTATGTGGACCTGTACGTAGACCAAAAGACAACAGTTTGAATAGAACCACTGCGTATGACAGGGTCTGAATCTGGGAAAGGTGTGGATCAAAGGTGTATTCATTCACTATACTTATTCAGTCTGTATGATGAGCACATAATCAGAGAAGCTGCACTATATGAAATAGAACACAGCAGCAGGATTAGAGGAAGAATCACTAATAACCTGTGATATGAAGACAATATCTGCATATCATCTGGAACCCTGGGCTGTACAAGGAGGAATGTGACAACAGGATTGGTGGAAGATTCATCAACAATCTGTGTTATATAGATGAAACAACCCTGCTTGTTGAAACTGAGGAGGACATGAGACGCTTGTTACAGAAGGTCAAGGACGGTAGCCTTCATCATGGGTTGAAGTTCAGCATCAAGAAAACAGAGATTCTCACCACTGAGCCAATTGGCAGCATCAATATGGATCATGAAGAGACTGAGATAGTTAACAATTTTAGTTTGCTTGGCTCCATAGTCAACATTCTTGGTACCAGCAGCCAGGAAATCAAGAGACAAATTGCATTTGGAAAGTCAGCTGTCAAGGACCTCTCCAGACTACTGAAGAGCAATGATGTCAGGCTGGAGACTAAGGTGCACCTGATCCAGGAAATAGTCTTCACAATTGTGTGCTATGTGTTGGAGAGCTGGACCGTGACTAGGGATGATAGAAAGATAATTGATACCTTTAATCTGTGGTGCTGGAGAAGAGAGTTGAATATACCATGGACAAACAGGTTCATCCTGGAAAGGGTGAAACCATGCTGCTTCTTGGAGGCAAGGATTCTGAAACTTCATTTAACATACTTTGGGCATGGAGAGGGACATCATGTTTGGGAGGGTGGAGGGACAGTGCAAGAGAGGAAGACCCTCGATGAGATGGATTGATTCAGTGATTGGAGTAATGGGAGTAGGAGTGTCGGAGACAGATTGGCACAAGACAGAGCAGAGTTTAGGGCTCTTGTACATAGGGTTACTATGAGTTGCAAACAACTCAACAACTGCAGACAATACAGCCTTGCTTGATGGAAATGAAGAAGATTTGAAATACTTCCCAAAGAAGATCAAAGGCTCCAGACTTCAGCAGGAATCACATCTCCAACAAAAAACAAAACAGGAGTTCTCACAATTGGACCAAGAAACAACATCATGAAAAATGTAGAGAACACTGCAGTTGTCAGTGGTGAGAGATCTATCATCTATCTATCTATCTATCTATCTATCTATCTATCTATCTACCTACCTACCTATCTACCTACCTACCTACCTATCTATCTCATGGGCATATTGTTCAAGATGGCTTGTTCAAGCCCTTGGTCTTGACTTTTACTACATGATTGGGCAGGAACTTGAAATGGGGTGTGCATGAGCAAAACCTGGTGGGCTTCTTCGGCCTTTCCTAACCTCCAAGTCACACTGAGCACATGGGGCAGCTACAGTCTGACTGTTAGCAGGGAAGAGGAGGTAGAAAGGACGTGCACATCTTTTGGGGTCAGAAATTCCTACCCCAGGCAGCCCAAGCTCCACAGAAAAACAGTAGCAGCCTCAACAGAGAATCGGAGGCCAACGTGAAACAGAACAGACCCAGAACTGCTACCCCACAGAGCGTCAGGGGCCTTCAGCCAAGCTTGCAAGGGGACTGGAGGAAACGCTGTAATTGTGGCCAAGATACTGACAGTGTTTATGCTAACCTGAGCCACGAGGCTGAAGGTCCAATGACTTGCAGCCACACTTGAGAAGCTGTTC